>NC_092103.1:38093158-38446329 GCF_045679555.1 Salvelinus alpinus | reverse complement strand
CTACACCACGATATAGCAGAACAAACTACTACACAATGATATAGCTGTAGCAGGAATAACTATTACACCATGATATATCTGCTGCAGGAATAACTACTACACAAATATATAACTGTAGCAGGACAAACTACTACACCACTGTAGCAGGACAAACTATTACACCATGATATAGCAGGACTAACTACCACACCATGATATAGGTGGACAAACCACCACACCATGATAGACCTGGATTAACTACTACATCATGATATAGTTGTAGCAGGACTAACTACTACACCATTATATAGCAGGACGAACTACTACACCATCATATAGCAGGACAAACTACTACACCACTATATAGCATGACTAACTCCTACACCATGATACAGCAGGAATAACTAACACACCATGACATAGCAGTACTAACTACCACACCATGATATAGGAGGACTAACTACTACACCATGATAAAGCTAGAGCAAGACTAACTCATACACCATGATATTGCAGGACTAACTCCCACACCATGATAAAGCAGGACTAACAACCACATCATGATATAGCAGGACTAACTACCAAGCCATGATATTGCAGGACTAACAAACACACCATGACATAGCAGGACAAACTACCGCAACATGCTATAGCAGGACTAACTACCACACAATGATATAGCAGGACTAACTACTACACCACGATATAGCAGAACAAACTACTACATAATGATATAGCTGTAGCATGAATAACTATTACACCATGATATTATTGTAGCAGGACTAACAACTACACCAAAATAAGCTGTACCAGAACTAACTACTACAGCATGATATAGCAGGACTGACTACTACACCATGATATAACTGGACTAACTACTACATCATGATATAGCTGTAGCAGGACTAACTACTACACCATGATAAAACTATAGCAGGGCGAACTACTACACCATCGTATAGCAGAACTAACTACTAAACCATGATATAGCAGGACTAACAACTACACCATGATATTGAAGTACTAACTACTACATCAAGACATAGCTGTAGCAGGACTAACTACTGCACAATGGTAAAGCTGTAGCAGGACTAACTACTACACCATGATATAGCAGGACTAGCTACTACACCATTATATAGCAGTTCAAACTACTACACAATAAAATAGCTGTAGCAGGACTAACTACTACACCATGATATAGCTGTAGCAGGACTAACTACTACACCATGATATAGCAGGAGAAACTACTTCACCAAGATATAGCTGTAGAAGGACTAACTACTTCACCATGATATAGCTGTAGCAGGACTAACTACGACAGCATGATATAGCAGGACTAACTACTACACCACGATATAACTGGACTAACTACTACATCATGATATAGCTGTTGCAGGACTAAATACTACACCATTATATGGCAGGACGAACAACTACACCATCATATAGCAGGACTAACTACTAAACCACTATATAGCATGACTAACTACGACACCATGATACAGCAGGAATAACTATCACACCATGACATAGGAGTACTAACTACCACACCATGATATAGCTGTTGCAGGACTAACTAATACACCCAATATAGCTGTAGCTGGACTAACTGCTACAGCATGATATAGCAGGACTAACTACTACACCATGATATAACTGGACTAACTAATACATCATGATATACCTGTAGCAGGACTAACTACTACACCATTATATAGGAGGACTAACTACTACACCATCATATAGGAGGACTAACTACTACACCACTATATAGCATGACTAACTACTACACCATGATACAGCAGGAATAACTAACACACCATGACATAGCATGACTAACTACTACACCATGATACAGCAGGAATAACTCCTACACCATGATATAGCAGGACTAACTACTACACCACTATACAACTGGACTACTACTACATTATGATATAGCTGTAGCAGGACTAATTACTACACCATGATATTATTGTAGCAGGACTAACAACTACACCAAATAAAGCTGTAGCAGGACTAACTACTACAGCATGATATAGCAGGACTAACTGCTACACCATGAAATAGCTGGATTAACTACTACACCATGATATAGCTGTAGCAAGACAAACTACTACACCATTATATAGCAAGACGAACTACTAAACCACTATATATCATGACTAACTATGACACCATGATACAGCAGGAATAACTATCACACCATGATATATATAGCAGGACGAATTGCTACACCATGATATAGCTGTAGCAGGACTAACAACTACACCAAATAAAGCTGTAGCTGGACTAACTACTACAACATGATATAGCAGGACTAACTACTACACCATGATATAACTGGACTAACTAATACGTCATGATATAGCTGTTGCAGGACTAAATACTACACCATTATATAGCAGGACGAACTACTACACCATCATATAGCAGGACTAACTACTACACCACTATATAGCATGACTAACTCCTACACCATTATACAGCAGGACTAACTACCACACCATGATATAGCAGGACTAACTACTAGACCATGTTAAAGCTATAACAAGACTAACTACCTACACCATGATATAGCAGGACTAACTACTACACCACTGTACAACTGTACTAACTATTACATCATGATATAGCTGTAGCAGGACTAACTGCTACACCATGATATTATCTGCTAGCAGGACTAACAACTACACCAAATATATAGCTGTAGCTGGACTAACTACTACAGCCAATATAGCTGTAGCTGTCACGCCCTGACCTTAGAGATCCTTTTTATGTCTCTATTTTGGTTTGGTCAGGGCGTGAGTTGGGGTGGGCTTTATGTTCTGTGTTCTATGTTTTGTATTTCTTTGTTGGTTGGGCAGGTGTGGTTCTCAATCAGAGGCAGCTGTCTATCGTTGTCTCTGATTGAGAACCATACTTAGGTAGCTCTTGCCCAAATGGGTTTTGTGGGTAGTTGTTTTCTGTCTTTGTGTCTGCACCAGACAGAACTGTTTCGTGTTGGTCTATTTTTGTTATTTTTTCTTAGTGTTCTGAGTTAAATAAATATCATGAACACGTACCACGCTGCACCTTGGTCCACTCCTTCAGCCCACGATGATCGTTACAGTAGCAAGACTAACAACTACACCAAATAAAGCTGTAGCTGGACTAACTACTACAGCATGATATAGCAGGACTAACTACTATACCATGATATAACTGCACTAACTAATACATCATGATATACCTGTAGCAGGACTATCTACTACACCATTATATTGCAGAACTAACTACTACACCACTATATAGCAGGACTAACTACTACACCATGAAAGAGCTGTAGCAGGACTAACTACTACAGCATGATATAGCAGGACAATCTGCTACACCACGATATAACTGGACTAACTACTACACCACTATATAGCTGTAGACGGCCTAACTAGTACACCACGATATAACTGGACTAACTACTACATCATGATATAGCTGTAATAGGACTAACTACTACATCATGATATAGCTGTAGCAGGACGAACTACTACACCATCATATAGCAGGACAAACTACTACACCACTATATAGCATGACTAACTACTACACCATGATACAGCAGGACTAACTAACACACCATGACATAGCAGGACTAACTACCACACCATGATATAGGAGGACTAACTACTACACCCTAAAATAGCTTTAGCAGGACTAACTACTACACTATGATTTTGCTGTAGCATGACTAACTACTACACCTTGATATAGCTGTAGCTGACTAACTACTACACCATGATATTGCAGGACTAACTACTACACCATGATATAGCTGTAGCAGGACTAACAACCACACCATGATATAGCAGGACTAACTACCAAGCCATGATATTGCAGGACTAACAAACACACCATGACATAGCAGGACAAACTACCGCAACATGCTATAGCAGGACTAACTACCACACAATGATATAGCAGGACTAACTACTACACCACGATATAGCAGAACAAACTACTACATAATGATATAGCTGTAGCATGAATAACTATTACACCATGATATTATTGTAGCAGGACTAACAACTACACCAAAATAAGCTGTACCAGAACTAACTACTACAGCATGATATAGCAGGACTGACTACTACACCATGATATAACTGGACTAACTACTACATCATGATATAGCTGTAGCAGGACTAACTACTACACCATTATATAGCAGGGCGAACTACTACACCATCGTATAGCAGAACTAACTACTAAACCATGATATAGCAGGACTAACAACTACACCATGATATTGAAGTACTAACTACTACATCAAGACATAGCTGTAGCAGGACTAACTACTGCACAATGGTAAAGCTGTAGCAGGACTAACTACTACACCATGATATAGCAGGACTAGCTACTACACCATTATATAGCAGTTCAAACTACTACACAATAAAATAGCTGTAGCAGGACTAACTACTACACCTATCTAGCAGGTTAACTACTGCACCAAAATGTAGCAGGACTAACTACTACACCATGATATAGCAGGACGAAACTACTTCACCAAGATATAGCTGTAGAAGGACTAACTACTTCACCATGATATAGCTGTAGCAGGACTAACTACGACAGCATGATATAGCAGGACTAACTACTACACCACGATATAACTGGACTAACTACTACATCATGATATAGCTGTTGCAGGACTAAATACTACACCATTATATGGCAGGACGAACAACTACACCATCATATAGCAGGACTAACTACTAAACCACTATATAGCATGACTAACTACGACACCATGATACAGCAGGAATAACTATCACACCATGACATAGGAGTACTAACTACCACACCATGATATAGCTGTTGCAGGACTAACTAATACACCCAATATAGCTGTAGCTGGACTAACTGCTACAGCATGATATAGCAGGACTAACTACTACACCATGATATAACTGGACTAACTAATACATCATGATATACCTGTAGCAGGACTAACTACTACACCATTATATAGGAGGACTAACTACTACACCATCATATAGGAGGACTAACTACTACACCACTATATAGCATGACTAACTACTACACCATGATACAGCAGGAATAACTAACACACCATGACATAGCATGACTAACTACTACACCATGATACAGCAGGAATAACTCCTACACCATGATATAGCAGGACTAACTACTACACCACTATACAACTGGACTACTACTACATTATGATATAGCTGTAGCAGGACTAATTACTACACCATGATATTATTGTAGCAGGACTAACAACTACACCAAATAAAGCTGTAGCAGGACTAACTACTACAGCATGATATAGCAGGACTAACTGCTACACCATGAAATAGCTGGATTAACTACTACACCATGATATAGCTGTAGCAAGACAAACTACTACACCATTATATAGCAAGACGAACTACTAAACCACTATATATCATGACTAACTATGACACCTTGATACAGCAGGAATAACTATCACACCATGATATATATAGCAGGACGAATTGCTACACCATGATATAGCTGTAGCAGGACTAACAACTACACCAAATAAAGCTGTAGCTGGACTAACTACTACAACATGATATAGCAGGACTAACTACTACACCATGATATAACTGGACTAACTAATACGTCATGATATAGCTGTTGCAGGACTAAATACTACACCATTATATAGCAGGACGAACTACTACACCATCATATAGCAGGACTAACTACTACACCACTATATAGCATGACTAACTCCTACACCATTATACAGCAGGACTAACTACCACACCATGATATAGCAGGACTAACTACTAGACCATGTTAAAGCTATAACAAGACTAACTCCTACACCATGATATAGCAGGACTAACTACTACACCACTGTACAACTGTACTAACTATTACATCATGATATAGCTGTAGCAGGACTAATTGCTACACCATGATATTATTGTAGCAGGACTAACAACTACACCAAATAAAGCTGTAGCTGGACTAACTACTACAGCCAATATAGCTGTAGCTGTCACGCCCTGACCTTAGAGATCCTTTTTATGTCTCTATTTTGGTTTGGTCAGGGCGTGAGTTGGGGTGGGCTTTATGTTCTGTGTTCTATGTTTTGTATTTCTTTGTTGGTTGGGCAGGTGTGGTTCTCAATCAGAGGCAGCTGTCTATCGTTGTCTCTGATTGAGAACCATACTTAGGTAGCTCTTGCCCAAATGGGTTTTGTGGGTAGTTGTTTTCTGTCTTTGTGTCTGCACCAGACAGAACTGTTTCGTGTTGGTCTATTTTTGTTATTTTTTCTTAGTGTTCTGAGTTAAATAAATATCATGAACACGTACCACGCTGCACCTTGGTCCACTCCTTCAGCCCACGATGATCGTTACAGTAGCAAGACTAACAACTACACCAAATAAAGCTGTAGCTGGACTAACTACTACAGCATGATATAGCAGGACTAACTACTATACCATGATATAACTGCACTAACTAATACATCATGATATACCTGTAGCAGGACTATCTACTACACCATTATATTGCAGAACTAACTACTACACCACTATATAGCAGGACTAACTACTACACCATGAAAGAGCTGTAGCAGGACTAACTACTACAGCATGATATAGCAGGACAATCTGCTACACCACGATATAACTGGACTAACTACTACACCACTATATAGCTGTAGACGGCCTAACTAGTACACCACGATATAACTGGACTAACTACTACATCATGATATAGCTGTAGCAGGACTAACCACTACACAATCATATAGCAGGACTAACTACTACACCACTATATAGCATGACTAACTACTACACCATGATACGGCAGGACTAACTATCACACCATGATATAGCAGGACTAACTACTACACCATGATATACCAGGACTAACTACCACACCCTAAAATAGCTTTAGCAGGACTAACTACTACACTATGATTTTGCTGTAGCATGACTAACTACTACACCTTGATATAGCTGTAGCATGACTAACTACTACACCATGACATAGCTGGACGAAATACTACACTATGATATAGCTGTAGCAGGACTAACTACAACACCATGATATAGCTGTAGCAGGACTAACCGCTACGCTACGGTACAGCTGTAGCAGGACTAACTTCAACACCATGATATGGCTGTAAATGGACTAACTGCTACAACACGATACAGCTGTAGCAGGACTAACGACTAAACCATGATATCGCAGGACTAACTACGACTCGATGATATAGCTGAAGCAAAACTAACTACTACAACATAAATTAGCAGGACTAAATACTACACCATTATATAGCTGTAGCAGGACTAACTACAACACTATGAAATAGCTGTAGCAGGACTAATTACTCCACCATGACAAAGCATGACTAACTACTACACTGTAATATAGCTGTAGCAGGACTAACTACTTCAACAAAATATAGCAGGACTAACTACTACACCATTATATAGCTGTAGCAGGACTAACTACAACACTATGAAATAGCTGTACAAGGACTAATTACTCCACCATGATATAGCAGGACTAACTACTACACTGTAATATAGCTGTAACAGGACTAAATACTATACCATGATATAGCTGTAGCAGGACTACTACTACATCAAGATACAGCTGTAGCAGGACTAAGTAGTACACCATGATATAGCTTGACTAACTACTACGCCATGAAAAAGCTGAAGAAAGACTAACTACTACACCAATATATAGCAGGCCATAACTACTCCACCATAATTAACAGGACTAGCTACTACACCATGATATAACAGGACTAACTACCACACCATGATATAGCTTTAGCAGGACTAACTACTACATCGTAATATAGGAGAACTAACTACTTCATCATGATATAGCTGTAGCAGGACCAACTACTATACCATGATATAGATGGACGAACTACTACACCATGATATAGCTGTAGCAGCACTAACTACTAAACCATGATTTAGCAGGACTAACTACTACACCATGATATATCCGTGGAATGACTAACTACTACACCATGATATTGCTGGACGAACTACTACACTATGATATAGCAGTAGCAGGACTATCTACTACAACATGATACAGCAGGACTACCTGCAACACCATGACATAGCAGGGCTAACTACGACTCCATGATATATTTGTAGCAGGACTAACTGCCACACCATGATATAGATGTAGCAGGACTAACTACAACACCATGATATAGCTGTAGCTGGACTAACTACTAAACCATGCTATGGCTGTAGCAGGACTAACTACAACACCATGATATAGTTGGACTAACTACTGCGCCATGAAATAGCTGTAGAAGGACAAACTACTACACCATTATCTAGCAGGTCTAACTACTACACCAAAATGTTGCAGGACTAACTACTACACCATGTTATAGCTGGACGAACTAATACACTATGATATAGCTGTAGCAGGGTTAACTAAAACACCATGATATAGCTGTAGCAGGACTAACTACTACACCACGATACAGCTGTAGCAGGACTAACTACTACACTATGATATAGATGGACGAACTACTACACCATGATATAGCTGTAGCAGCACTAACTACTAAACCATGATATAGCAGAACTAACTACTACACCATGATATAGCTGTAGCATGACTAACTACTACACCATGATATAGCTGTAGCAGGACTAACTACTACACCACAATACAGCTGTAGCAGGACTAACTACTACACCATGATATAGCAACACTAACTACAACACCATGACATAGCAGGACTAACTTTGACTCCATGATATAGATGAAGCAGGACTAACAACCACACCGTGATATAGCTGTAGCAGGACTACTCTACTACACCACGATACAGCTGTAACAGGACTAACTACTAGACCATGATATAGCAGGACTAACTACTACACCATTATCTAGCAGGTCTAACTACTACACCATAATTTTGCAGGACTAACTACTACACCATGATATAGCTGTAGCAGGACTAACTACCACACCATGATTTATCTGTAGCAGGACGAACTACTACACCATGATATATCTGTAGCAGGACTAACTACTACACCATGATATAGCTGGACTAACTACAACACCATGATATAGCTGTAGCAGGATTAACGACTACACTATGATAAATCAGGACTAAATACTGCACCATGATATAGCAGGACTAACTACAACACCATGAAATAGCAGGACTAACTACTTAACCATGATACAGCTGTAGCAGGACTAACTACTACAAAATGAAATAGCAGGACTAACTACTATCCCGTTATATAGCTGTAGCAGGACTAAGTACTACACCATTATACAGCTGTAGCAGGACTAACTACTACACTATGATATAGCTGTAGCAGGACTAACTACTACACCATCATATAGCTGTAGCAGGACTAACTACTACACCATGATACAGCTGCAGCAGGACTAAATACTACACCAAGATATAGCAGGACTAACTACAACACAGCGACATAGCAGGACTAACTTGGAGACAGTGATATAGCTGTAGCAGGACTAACTACTACACCATAATATACCAGGACTAACTACTATCCCGTTATATAGCTGTAGCAGGACTAGGTACTACACCATGTTACAGCTGTAGCAGGACTAACTACTAAACTACGATATAGCTGTAGCAGGACTAACTACTACACCATCATATAGCTGTAGCAGAACTAACTACTACACCATGAAATAGCTGGACTAACTACTACACAATGATATAGATGTAGCAGGACTAACTACTACACTATGATATAGATGTAGCAGGACTAACTAATACACTATGATATATCTGTAGCAGGACTAACTACTACACCATGAAATAGCTGTAGCAGGATTAACGACTACACTATGATAAATCAGGACTAAATACTGCACCATGATATAGCAGGACTAACTACAACACCATGAAATAGCAGGACTAACTACTTAACCATGATACAGCTGTAGCAGGACTAACTACTACAAAATGATATAGCAGGACTAACTACTATCCCGTTATATAGCTGTAGCAGGACTAAGTACTACACCGTGATACAGCTGTAGCAGGACTAACTACTACATCGTAATATAGGAGAACTAACTACTACATCATGATATAGCTGTAGCAGGACCAACTACTATACCATGATATAGATGGACGAACTACTACACCATGATATAGCTGTAGCAGCACTAACTACTAAACCATGATTTAGCAGGACTAACTACTACACCATGATATAGCCGTGGAATGACTAACTACTACACCATGATATTGCTGGACGAACTACTACACTATGATATAGCAGTAGCAGGACTATCTACTACAACATGATACAGCAGGACTAACTGCAACACCATGACATAGCAGGGCTAACTACGACTCCATGATATATTTGTAGCAGGACTAACTGCCACACCATGATATAGATGTAGCAGGACTAACTACAACACCATGATATAGCTGTAGCTGGACTAACTACTAAACCATGCTATGGCTGTAGCAGGACTAACTACAACACCATGATATAGTTGGACTAACTACTGCGCCATGAAATAGCTGTAGAAGGACCAACTACTACACCATTATCTAGCAGGTCTAACTACTACACCAAAATGTTGCAGGACTAACTGCCACACCATGATATAGATGTAGCAGGACTAACTACAACACCATGATATAGCTGTAGCTGGACTAACTACTAAACCATGCTATGGCTGTAGCAGGACTAACTACAACACCATGATATAGCTGGACTAACTACTGCGCCATGAAAAAGCTGTAGAAGGACCAACTACTACACCAAAATTTTGCAGGACTAACTACTACACCATGATATAGCTGGACGAACTAATACACTATGATATAGCTGTAGCAGGGTTAACTAAAACACCATGATATAGCTGTAGCAGGACTAACTACTACACCACGATACAGCTGTAGCAGGACTAACTACTACACAATGATATAGATGGATGAACTACTACACCATGATATAGCTGTAGCAGCACTAACTACTAAACCATGATATAGCAGAACTAACTACTACACCATGATATAGCTGTAGCATGACTAACTACTAAACCATGCTATGGCTGTAGCAGGACTAACTACAACACCATGATATAGCTGGACTAACTACTGCGCCATGAAAAAGCTGTAGAAGGACCAACTACTACACCATGATATAGCTGGACGAACTAATACACTATGATATAGCTGTAGCAGGGTTAACTAAAACACCATGATATAGCTGTAGCAGGACTAACTACTACACCACAATACAACTGTAGCAGGACTAACTACTACACAATGATATAGCAGGACTAAGTACAAAACCATGACATATCAGGACTAACTACTACACCATGATATACAGTGGGGAGAACAAGTATTTGATACACTGACAATTTTGCAGGTTTTCCTACTTACAAAGCATGTAGAGGTCTGTAATTTTTATCATAGGTACACTTCAACTGTGAGAGAAGGAATCTAAAACAAAAATCCAGAAAATCACATTGTATGATTTTTAATTAATTAATTTGCATTTTATTGCATGACATAAGTATTTGATACATCAGAAAAGCAGAACTGAATATTTGGTACAGAAACCTTAGTTTGCAATTACAGAGATCATACGTTTCCTGTAGTTCTTGACCAGGTTTGCACACACTGCAGCAGGGATTTTGGCCCACTCCTCCATACAGACCTTCTCCAGATCCTTCAGGTTTCGGGGCTGTCGCTGGGCAATACGGACTTTCGGCTCCCTCCAAAGATTTTCTATTGGGTTCAGGTCTGGAGACTGGCTAGGCCACTCCAGGACCTTGAGATGCTTCTTACGGAGCCACTCCTTAGTTGCCCTGGCTGTGTGTTTCGGGTCGTTGTCATGCTGGAAGACCCAGCCACGACCCATCTTCAATGCTCTTACTGAGGGAAGGAGGTTGTTGGTCAAGATCTCGCGATACATGGCCCCATCCATCCTCCCTTCAATACGGTGCAGTCGTCCTGTCCCCTTTGCAGAAAAGCATCCCCAAAGAATGATGTTTCCACCTCCATGCTTCACGGTTGGGATGGTGTTCTTGGGGTTGTACTCATCCTTCTATTCCTCCAAACACGGCGAGTGGAGTTTAGAGCAAAAAGCTCTATTTTTGTCTCATCAGACCACATGACCTTCTCCCATTCCTCCTCTGGATCATCCAGATGGTCATTGGCAAACTTCAGACGGGCCTGGACATGCGCTGGCTTGAGCAGGGGGACCTTGCGTGCGCTGCAGGATTTTAATCCATGACGGCGTAGTGTGTTACAAATGGTTTTCTTTGAGACTGTGGTCCCAGCTCTCTTCAGGTCATTGACCAGGTCCTGCCGTGTAGTTCTGGGCTGATCCCTCACATTCCTCATGATCATTGATGCCCCACGAGGTGAGATCTTGCATGGAGCCCCAGACCGAGGGTGATTGACCGTCATCTTGAACTTCTTCCATTTTCTAATAATTGTGCCAACAGTTGTTGCCTTCTCACCAAGCTGCTTGGCTATTGTCCTGTAGCCCATCCCAGCCTTGTACAGGTCTACAATTTATCCCTGATGTCCTTACACAGCTCTCTGGTCTTGGCCATTGTGGAGAGGTTGGAGTCTGTTTGATTGAGTGTGTGGACAGGTGTCTTTTATACAGGTAACGAGTTCAAACAGGTGCAGTTAATACAGGTAATGAGTGGAGAACAGGAGGGCTTCTTAAAGAAAAACTAACAGGTCTGTGAGAGCCGGAATTCTTACTGGTTGGTAGGTGATCAAATACTTATGTCATGCAATAAAATGCAAATTAATTACTTAAAAATCATACAATGTGATTTTCTGGATTTTTGTTTTAGATTCCGTCTCTCACAGTTGAAGTGTACCTATGATAAAAATGACAGACCTCTACATGCTTTGTAAGTAGGAAAACCTGCAAAATCGGCAGTGTATCAAATACTTGTTCTCCCCACTGTAGCTGTAGCAGGACTAACTACCACACCATGATTTATCTGTAGCAGGACGAACTACTACACCATGATATATCTGTAGCAGGACTAACTACTACACCATGATATAGCTGGACTAACTACAACACCATGATATAGCTGTAGCAGGATTAACAACTACACTATGATAAATCAGGACTAAATACTGCACCATGATATAGCAGGACTAACTACAACACCATGAAGTAGCAGGACTAACTACTTAACCATGATACAGCTGTAGCAGGACTAACTACTACAAAATTATATAGCAGGACTAACTACTATCCCGTTATATAGCTGTAGCAGGACTAAGTACTACACCATGATACAGCTGTAGCAGGACTAACTACAACACCATGATATAGCTGGACTAACTACTGCGCCATGAAAAAGCTGTAGAAGGACCAACTACTACACCATGATATAGCTGGACGAACTAATACACTATGATATAGCTGTAGCAGGGTTAACTAAAACACCATGATATAGCTGTAGCAGGACTAACTACTACACCACAATACAACTGTAGCAGGACTAACTACTACACAATGATATAGCAGGACTAAGTACAAAACCATGACATATCAGGACTAACTACTATCCCGTTATATAGCTGTAGCAGGACTAAGTACTACACCATGATACAGCTGTAGCAGGACTAACTACTACACTATGATATAGCTGTAGCAGGACTAACTACTACACCATCATATAGCTGTAGCAGGACTAACTACTACACCATGATACAGCTGCAGCAGGACTAAATACTACACCAAGATATAGCAGGACTAACTACAACACAGCGACATAGCAGGACTAACTTGGAGACAGTGATATAGCTGTAGCAGGACTAACTACTACACCATAATATACCAGGACTAACTACTATCCCGTTATATAGCTGTAGCAGGACTAGGTACTACACCATGTTACAGCTGTAGCAGGACTAACTACTACACTACGATATAGCTGTAGCAGGACTAACTACTACACCATCATATAGCTGTAGCAGAACTAACTACTACACCATGAAATAGCTGGACTAACTACTACACAATGATATAGATGTAGCAGGACTAACTACTACACTATGATATAGATGTAGCAGGACTAACTACTACACTATGATATATCTGTAGAAGGATTAACGACTACACTATGATAAATCAGGACCAAATACTGCACCATGATATAGCAGGACTAACTACAACACCATGAAATAGCAGGACTAACTACTTAACCATGATACAGCTGTAGCAGGACTAACTACTACAAAATGATATAGCAGGACTAACTACTATCCCGTTATATAGCTGTAGCAGGACTAAGTACTACACCGTGATACAGCTGTAGCAGGACGAACTACTACACTATGATATAGCTGTAGCAGAACTAACTACTCCACCATGATACAGCTGCAGCAGGACTAACTACTACACCATGATATAGCTGGACTAACTACTACACCATGATATAGCTGTAGCAGGACTAACTACTACACTAGTATATAGCTGTAGCAGGACTAACTACTACACCATGAAATAGCTGGACTAACTACTACACCATGATATAGCTGTAGCAGGACTAACTACTACATCATTATATAGCCATTGCAGGACTATCTATTACACCATGATATAGCTGTAGCACGACTAACTACTACACCATGATATAGCAGAACTAACTACTACACCATTATATAGCTGGACTAAGTACTACACCATGATATAGCTGTAGCAGGACTAACTACTACACTATGATATATCTGTAGCAGGACTAACTACTACACCATAAAATATCTGGACTAACTACTACACCATGATATAGCTGTGGCAGGACTAACTACTACACCATGAAATAGCTGGACTAACTACTACACCATGATATAACAGGACTAACTACTACACCATGATATAGCTGTAGCAGGACTAACAACTACACCATAATATAGCAGGACTAACTACTACACCATAATATAGCAGGACTAACTACTACACTATTATATAGCTGTAGCAGGACTAACTATTACACTATTATATAGCTGTTGCCAAACTAACTTCTACACCATGATATAACTGGACTAACTACTACACCGTGATATAGCAAGACTAACTAATACACCATGATATAGCTGTAGCAGGACTAACTACTACACTATGATATAGTTGTTGCAGGACTAACTATACACCATGATATAGCTGGAGCAGGACTAACTACTACACCATGAAATAGCTGGACTGACTACTACACCATGATATAGCTGTAGCAGGACTAACTTCTACACCATTATATAGCAGACTGACTACTTCACCATAATATAGCAGGACTAAGTACTACACCATAATATAGCTGGACTAACTACTACACCATGATATACCTGTAGCAGGACTAACTACTACACCATGATATAGCTGTAGCAGGACTAACTACTACACCATAATATAGCAGGACTAACTACTACACCATTATATAGCTGTAGCAGCACTAACTACTTAAATGCATCAGAAGCATTGCTGCTATATTCTATCAATAACTTGTTTTTCCAATGTTGATACTAAAACACAAACTCCCTTTAAAAGTGAAAAGAGAAACGTAGCGAAACCGATAGAAACTGATATTGTCTCCCACCAGAAAATATAATTGGTTTGAATGATTTACAGGGCTTCTTTATTACTGTGTCTGACTCATTGAACACAAGTCTTGCTATCAAAGTGGCACAGCGTTCTAAGGCACTGCATTTCAGTGCTTGAGGCATCACTACAAACACCATGGTTCAAATCCAGGCTGTATCGCAACTGGCCGTGGTTGGAAGTCCCATAGGGCGGTGCACAATTGGCCCAGTGTTGTCTGTTTTTTTTAATTGAACTAGGCAAGTCAATTAAGAACAAATTCTTATTTACAATGACGGCTTTCCCCAGACAACGCTGGGCCAATTGTGCACCGGCCTATGGGACTCCCAATCACAGCTAGACGTGATACAGCCTGAATCTACGACTGATCCAAGATGGCATAGCAGTCAGACGTCTTTTGTCCTCGTCTTGTCCCGTGTTTATATCGTGTATATATCTTTTTATATATTTTTTCTTCACATATATTTTTTTCTATTTTTCTTAACCTCAACTTCAACATACTCTCCTGCAATCCGCCTCACCCAATGTGGTATGGATCTGCTATTTTCTTTACTTCATAACCGGAACCCCCAACAGAGGCTAGCCAGCTAACTAACTACTAGCTGGTAGTCAGCTAGCCCCTGCTAGCGGTCATCAGCTACCTTTAGCCCGGACAACTCTTGCCAGTCTGCACAGCGCGACGCAAACCAGAGCAAATCTGACTTATTCCTACCGCAAGCTCTGAACCTTTTCACCTGGATCATCACAGCTAGCTAGCTGCTATCCGATTGGCCACTCCTGGCTAACTTCTCTGTCCTGAAGCAAGAACCAATTAGCCTGGAGCTAGCATTTGCTAGGCCCATCTCCCGGCTAGCCGAACAGGTCCATCAGCCAGTCCTTGGACTACAATGCCCATTTTGCCAATTGGCCTGGATCCCGCCGACCCATCACGACTGTACTACCGACGTTATTCGCCCGAGTGGGTTTTTCAACTGGCTCCTCCGTCGCGATGTCCCCTGAATGCCCATCTGCTAGCCTGCTAGCCGCGGCCCGCTAGCTGTCTAGAGCATATCGAACTGTTAGCTTAAGAGACCCATCGGACAATTTATTTGGCCACTACCTATTTTGCCAATAGGCCTGGACCCTTTTACCACACAGAGCCCTGCTGATCCACGATTACTGGTCTGCCGACGTATGCCGACGTAACAGCACGAGGGGGCTACAACTGACTTCTTCTGTCGCGATGTCCCTCAAAGGCCCTTCTGCTAGCTTGATATCCCCGGCCCGCTAGCTGCCTGAAACGCCGTGTCTCTGGCCTGCCAAGCCACTCACTGGACCCCTATGATTGCCTTATTTCACTGTAGAGCCTCTAACGATGCTCAATAACCCTTAGTTAACCCTTTAATTCCACCTCCCACACATGCGGTGACCTCACCTGGTTTAAATGATGTTTCTAGAGATAATATCTCTCGCATCGTCACTCAGTGCATAGGTTTACCTCAACTGTATTCACATCCTACCATACATCTGTACATTATGCCTTGAATCTATTCTACCGTGCTCAGAACCCTGCTCCTTTTACTCTCTGTTTCCCGAACGTACTAGACGACCAGTTCTTATAGCCTTTAGCCGTACCCTTATCCTACACCTCCTCTGTTCCTCTGGTGATGTAGAGGTTAATCCATGCCCTGCAGTGCCCTGCTCCACTCTGATTCCCCAGGCGCTCTCATTTGTTGACTTCTGTAACCGTTAAAGCCTTTGTTTCTTGCATGTTAACATTAGAAGCCTCCTCCCTAAATTTGTTTTGTTCACTGCTTTAGCACACTCTGCCAACCGTCCTAGCCGTGTCTGAATCTTGGCTTAGGAAGACCACCAAAAACCCTGAAATTTCCATCCCGAACTATAACATTTTCCGACAAGATAGAACTGCCAAAGGGGGCGGAGTTGCAATCTACTGCAGAGATAGCCTGCAGAGTTCTGTCTTACTATCCAGGTCTGTACCCAAACAATTTGAGCTTCTACTTTTAAAAATCTCTCACCGTTGCCGCTTGCTATAGACCACTCTCTGCCCCCAGCTGTGCCCTGGACACCATATGTGAATTGATTGCCCCCCATCTATCTTCAGAGCTCGTAGGTGACCTAAACTGGGACATGCTTAACACCCCGGCCATCCTACAATCTAAGCCTGATGCCCTCAATCTCACACAAATTATCAATGAACCTACCAGGTACAACCCCAAATCCGTAAACACGGGCACCCTCATAGATATCATCCTAACTAACTTGTCCTCCAAATACACCTCTGCTGTTTTCAACCAAGATCTCAGCGATCACTGCCTCATTGCCTGCATCCGTAATGGGTCTGCGGTCAAACGACCACCTCTCATCACTGTCAAACGCTCCCTAAAACACTTCAGCGAACAGGCCTTTCTAATCGACCTGGCCGGGGTATCCTGGAATGACATTGAACTCATCCCGTCAGTAGAGGATGCCTGGTTATTCTTTAAAAGTGCTTTACTCACCATCTTAAATAAGCATGCCCCATTCAAAAAATGTAGAACCAGGAACAGACATAGCCCTTGGTTCACTCCAGACCTGACTGCCCTTGACCAGCACAAAGACATCCTGTGGCGTACTGCACTAGCATCGAATATCTCCCGTGATATGCAACTTTTCAGGGAAGTTAGGAACCAACCAATATACACAAGCAGTAAGGAAAGCTAAGGCTAGCTTTTTCAAACAGAAATTTGCATCCTGTAGCACAAACTCCAAAAAGTTCTGGGACACTGTAAAGTCCATGGAGAGTAAGAGCACCTCCTCCCAGCTGCCCACTGCACTGAGGCTAAGAAACACTGTCACCACCGATGAATCTGCGATAATTGAGAATTTCAATAAGCATTTTTCTACAGCTGGCCATGCTTTCCACCTGGCTACCCCTACCCCGGTCAACAGCCCTGCGCCCCCCACAGCAACATGCCCAAGCCTCCCCCATTTCTCCTTCACCCAAATCCAGATGGCTGATGTTCTGAAAGAGCTGCAAAATCTGGACCTCAACAAATCATCCGGGCTAGACAATCTGGACCCTCTCTTTCTAAAATTATCCGCCGAAATTGTTGTAATCCCTATTACTAGCCTGTTCAACCTCTCGTATCGTCTGAGATCCCCAAAGATTGGAAAGCTGCTGCGGTCATCCTCCTTTTCAAAGGGGGAGACAATCTAGACCCAAACTGCTACAGACCTATATCTATCCTACCCTGCCTTTCTAAGGTCTTACAAAGGCTAAGTTAACAAACAGATCTCCGACCATTTCGAATCCCACCGTACCTTCTCCATTATGCAATCTGGTTTCCGAGCTGGTCATGGTTGCACCTCAGCCATGCTCAAGGTCCTAAACGATATCATAACCGCCATCGATAAGAGACGATACTGTGCAGCTGTATTCATCAACCTGGCCAAAGCATTCGACTCTGTCAATCACCACATTCTTATCGGCAGACTCAACAGCCTTGATTTCTCAAATGACTGCCTCGCCTGGTTCACCAACTACTTCTCAGACAGAGTTCAGTGTGTCAAATCAGAGGGCCTGTTGTCCGGATCTCTGGCAGTCTCTATGGGGGTGCCACAGGGTTCAATCCTCGGGCCGACTCTCTTCGCTGTATACATCAATGATGTCGTTCTTGCTGCTGGTGATTCTCTGACCCACCTCTACGCAGACGACACCATTCTGTATACTTCTGGCCCCTCTTTGGACACTGTGTTAACTACCCTCCAGACCAGCTTCAATGCCATACAACTCTCCTTCCGTGGCCTCCAACTGCTCTTAAACGCAAGTAAAACTAAATTCATGCTATTCAACCGATCACTGCCCGCACCTGCTCGCCCGTCCAGCATCACTACTCTGGACGGCTCTGACTTAGAATACGTGGACAACTACAAATACCTAGGTGTCTGGTTAGACTGTAAACTCTCCTTCTAGACTCACATTAAGCATCTCCAATACAAAATAAAATCTAGAATCTGCTTCCTATTTCGCAAAAAAGCATCCTTCACTTATGCTGCCAAACATACCCTCGTAAAACTGACTATCCTACGGATCCTTGACTTTGGCGATTTAATTTACAAAATAGCCTCCAACACTCTATCACAGTGTCATTCGTTTTGTCACCAAAGCCCCATATACTACCCACCACTGCGACCTGTATGCTCTCGTTGGCTGGCCCTCGCTTCATATTCGTCGCCAAACCCACTGGCTCCAGGTCATCTATAAGTCTTTGCTAGGTAAAGCCCCGCCTTATCTCAGCTCACTGGTCACCATAGCAGCACCCACCCATAGCACGCGCTCCAGCAGGTATATTTCACTGGTCACCCCCAAAGCCAATTCCTACTTTAGCCTCCTTTCCTTCCAGTTCTCTGCTGCCAATGACTGGAACAAACTGCAAAAATCACTGAAGCTGGAGACTCATATCTCCCTCACTAGCTTTAAGCACCAGCTGTCAGAGCAGCTCACAGATCACTGCACCTGTACATAGCCCATCTGTAAATAGCCCATCCAACTACCTCATCCCCATACTGTTTTTTATTGTATTTATTTTGCTCCTTTGCATCCCAGTATCTCTACTTGCACATTCATCTTCTGCATATTTATCACTCCAGTGTTTAATTGCTATATTGTAATTATTTAGCCACTATGTGTCACGACTTTCGCCGAAGTTGGTGCCTCTCCTTGTTCGGGCGGTGTTCGGCGGTCGTCGTCACCGGCTTTCTAGCTGCCACCGATCCACGTTTCTTTTTGTTATTTGTTATGTCTTGATTGTACACACCTGGTTTCCATTACGTTATTATTATTTCCCTATTTAACCCTCTGGTTCTCATTTTGTTTTGTGCGTGATTGTTCCTGGTCTTGTGTTAGTCTTTTGTGTTAGGGTTTGTTATCCCTGTGTGGATTATTTTGGCTGATTTATTTTTCAGAGTACGTTATTTTACTCAGTTCTGTGTCCTGCGCCTGACTCTGTCCTCACCTCTGCACAACTGACACTTGACACTATGGCCTATTCATTGCCTTACCTCCCTTATCTTACCTCATTTGCACACACTGTATATAGACTTTTTCTATTGTATTATTGACTGTATGTTTGTTATTCCATGTGTAACTCTATGTTGTTGTTTGTGTCGCACTGCTTTGCTTTATCTTGGCCAGGTCGCAGTTGTAAACGAGAACTTGTTCTCAACTAGCCTACCTGGTTAAATAAAGATGAAACAAAAAAAATATTTGAAAAATAAATTTGAACTAGGAGCTATAGTGACACCTCTTGATACAGTGCCTCAGACTGCTGTGCCACATGGGAGCCCCACTTGGGTTTGGTCTGTGTAGGCCGTCATTGTAAATAAGAATTTGTTCCTAAATAAAGGTTGAATAAAAAATAAAAATAAATTAAAGTGAGGTTCAACAACTCAAAGATGACCTTCCAGTGGGGTAACTTCTTCTGGAGATTTTGTTTGCATGGTTTCCCATAAGGGATGGTCCAAATCTTACTACTTACTACTTACTACTCTGTCGGCGTACTTCCGGCGCCGACAGAGATGGCCGCCTCGCTTCGCGTTCCTAGGAAACTATGCAGTATTTTGTTTTTTACGTGTTATTTCTTACATTGGTACCCCAGGTAATCTTAGGTTTCATTACATAGAGTCGGGAGGAACTACTGAATATAAGAGCAACGTCAACTCACTATCATTACGACCAGGAATATGACTCTCCCGAAGCGGATCCTGTGTTTTGCCTTCCACCCAGTACAATGGATCTGATCCCAGCCGGCGACCCTAAACAACGACGCCGTAAAAGGGGCAAACGAAGCGGTCTTCTGGTCAGGCTTCGGAGACGGGCACATCGCGCTCCACTCCCTAGCATACTACTCGCCAATGTCCAGTCTCTTGACAACAAGGTTGATGAAATCCGAGCAAGGGTAGCATTCCAGAGAGACATCAGAGACTGTAACGTTCTTTGCTTCACGGAAACATGGCTCACTCGAGAGACGCTAACGGAGTCGGTGCCGCCAGCTGGTTTCTTCACGCATCGCGCCGACAGAAACAAACATCTTTCTGGTAAGAAGAGGGGCGGGGGGGAATGCCTTATGATCAACGAGACGTGGTGTGATCATAACAACATACAGGAACTCAAGTCATTCTGTTCACCTGACTTAGAATTCCTCACAATCAAATGTCGACCGAATTATCTACCAAGGGAATTCTCTTAGATTATAATCACAGCCGTATATATTCCCCCCCAAGCAGACACATCGATGGCCCTGAACGAACTTTATCTGACTCTATGTAAACTGGAAACCACACACCCTGAGGCTGCATTCATCGTAGCTGGGGATTTTAACAAGGCTAATCTGAAAACAAAACTACCTAAATTCTATCAGCATATCGATTGTGCTACCAGGGCTGGTAAAACCCTGGATCATTGTTATTCTAACTTCCGCGACGCATATAAGGCCCTCCCCCGCCCTCCTTTCGGAAAAGCTGACCACGACTCCATTTTGTTGCTTCCAGCCTACAAACAGAAACTAAAACAAGAAGCTCCAGCGCTCAGGTCTGTTCAACGCTGGTCCGACCAATCTGATTCCACGCTTCAAGACTGCTTCGATCACGTGGATTGGGATATGTTCCGCATTGCGTCCAACAACAACATTGACGAATACGCTGATTCGGTGAGCGAGTTCATTAGAAAGTGCATCGGCGACGTAATACCCACAGCAACGATTAAAACATTCCCAAACCAGAAACCGTGGATTGATGGCAGCATTCGCGTGAAACTGAAAGCGCGAACCACTGCTTTTAACCAGGGCAAGGTGACCGGAAACATGACCGAATACAAACAGTGTAGCTATTCCCTCCGCAAGGCAATCAAACAAGCTAAGTGCCAGTATAGAGACAAAGTAGAGTCGCAATTCAACAGCTCAGACACAAGAGGTATGTGGCAGGGTCTACAGTCAATCACGGATTACAAAAAGAAAACCAGCCCCGTCGCGGACCAGGATGTCTTGCTCCCAGACAGACTAAATAACTGTTTTGCTCGCTTTGAGGACAATACAGTGCCACTGACACGGCCCGCTACCAAAACCTGCGGGCTCTCCTTCACTGCAGCCGAGGTGAGTAAAACATTTAAACGTGTTAACCCTCGCAAGGCTGCAGGCCCAGACGGCATTCCTAGCCGCGTCCTCAGAACATGCGCAGACCAGCTGGCTGGTGTGTTTACGGACATATTCAATGAATCCTTATCCCAGTCTGCTGTTCCCACATGCTTCAAGAGGGCCACCATTGTTCCTGTTCCCAAAAAAGCTAAGGTAACTGAGCTAAACGACTACCGCCCCGTAGCACTCACTTCCGTCATCATGAAGTGCTTTGAGAGACTAGTCAAGGACCATATCACCGCCACCCTACCTGACACCCTAGACCCACTCCAATTTGCTTACCGACCCAATAGGTCCACAGACGACGCAATCGCAACCACACTGCACACTGCCCTAACCCATCTGGACAAGAGGAATACCTATGTGAGAATGCTGTTCATCGACTACAGCTCAGCGTTTAACACCATAGTACCATCCAAACTCGTCATCAAGCTCAAGACCCTGGGTCTCGACCCCGCCCTGTGCAACTGGGTACTGGACTTCCTGACGGGCCGCCCCCAGGTGGTGAGGGTAGGTAACAACATCTCCACCCCGCTGATCCTCAACACTGGGGCCCCACAAGGGTGCGTTCTGAGCCCTCTCCTGTACTCCCTGTTCACCCACGACTGCGTGGCCATGCACGCCTCCAACTCAATCATCAAGTTTGCGGACAACACTACAGTGGTAGGCTTGATTACCAACAATGACGAGACGGCCTACAGGGAGGAGGTGAGGGCCCTCGGAGTGTGGTGTCAGGAAAATAACCCCACACTCAACGTCAACAAAACAAAGGAGATGATTGTGAACTTCAGGAAACAGCAGAGGGAGCACCCCCCTATCCACATCGACGGGACAGTAGTGGAGAGGGTAGTAAGTTTTAAGTTCCTCGGTGTACACATCACGGACAAACTGAATTGGTCCACCCACACAGACAGCGTTGTGAAGAAGGCGCAGCAGCGCCTCTTCAACCTCAGGAGGCTGAAGAAATTCGGCTTGTCACCAAAAGCACTCACAAACTTCTACAGATGCACAATCGAGAGCATCCTGTCGGGCTGTATCACCGCCTGGTACGGCAACTGCTCCGCCCACAACCGTAAGGCTCTCCAGAGGGTAGTGAGGTCTGCACAACGCATCACCGGGGGCAAACTACCTGCCCTCCAGGACACCTACACCACCCGATGTCACAGGAAGGCCATAAAGATCATCAAGGACAACAACCACCCGATCCACTGCCTGTTCACCCCGCTATCATCCAGAAGACGAGGTCAGTACAGGTGCATCAAAGCAGGGACCGGGAGACTGAAAAACAGCTTGTCACGAATCCCGCTTCCTGAGTCTGGGTTTGCCTGTGTGTCTGTCCTGGAGTGTGTTTCAGGTGTCCTGGAACGCATCCTGTCTGGTTGCCGGGCGAATTAGCTCGTTGGGAGATTGATGTTCACCCGCACCTGTTTCCCATCAGTAATCTGCACACCTGTCCTGATCATCATCTCTTCCCTTCAAAAGCTCTGACCTGACTTCCATTCCCTGCCGGATCGTTAGCCATGAACATTACTCACCTGGATCATTCACTCCATTCCCGCCTGGTTGACAGAGGATTCTACTACTACATTGGATTCACCTATTTCCCCTCATCTATTCACCACCGCTGCCCGCTACGCCATCTGGATATTTCTACCTTTTTCACATTTAATTGTAAATAAATACTCACCTTCTTCCTACGCTCCTTGTCCTGGTCTGCTTCTGGGTTCGATCTTGAAAGATCGTGACAGAACGATCCGGCCAGTGATGAACCCAGCGGACCTGGACTCCGTTTGCCATGCCATTACCCAGCAGGGGAAGACATTGGGACAACACAATACGGCGCTACAGGAGATAGCGAGTTCGATCCAGAACTTATCTGCTAGCTTGACACAAATCCAGGATCAGCTCAGTTTGCCGGCGATTCATTCACCACCGGTTTCACCCATCTCACCTGCCGTGTCTGGAGCGGTGTCATTCCGTGAACCCAAGGTACCGACGCCTGATAAATATGAAGGGGATTTGGGAAAATGCCGTTCGTTTCTTATGCAGTGTGGGTTAGTGTTTGATCTACAGCCCCATTCTTACGCCACTGACAAGGCTAGGATAGCCTTTGTTATTGAACTGTTGCGTGGAAGAGCTCTGGAATGGGCTTCAGCCGTTTGGGAACGGCAGGGAACCTGCACGGCTTCATATCAGGAGTTCACGGGAGAGATGAGAAAGCTTTTTGATCATCCAGTCCGAGGTAAGGATGCAGCTAAACGTTTGTTCTCTCTTCGCCAAGGAGATCGCAGTGTGGCAGATTTTATGATTGAGTTCAGGACATTGGCTGTGGAGAGTGGTTGGAATGAGGAGTCACTACAAGCGGTTTTTTACAAGGGGTTGTCAGAGGAACTTAAGGACGAGCTGATATCTTATCCAGAGCCTAGTGACCTGGACAGCTTGGTCGCTTTATCTATTCGGGTAGATAATAGAGTCTGAGAGAGAAGGAGGGAGAAGCAGTGGGGCCCATCCAATCAATCTGCAACTCGGTTACCATTCGGTTCAGGAGGTGAACCAGGACGTATTGATCATTATTCTCCACACGGGATTAGTGGAGGGGTCTTGCCACCAGATTCTGAACCAATGCAAGTGGGGCGACACGGGCTAACTAAGGAGGAGCGCCAACGTAGACGTGAGACCAATAGCTGTTTCTACTGTGGTAGATCGGGACATTACATCTCCGCTTGTCCACAGCGCCCGTTAAACTGCCCGGCTCGCTAGTTTTGGGAGGAATTTTAGCGAGCCAGTTTCAATCTCTCAAGGATCTTGTCAGACCCCGTTTTCCTGCAACCCTTATGAATAAGGATCAGAGTTTTGACATGAACGCTTTTATCGATTCAGGTGCCGATGGCAGCTTTATGGATGCCGACTTGGTGGAACAGCTGGGGCTTTCCAAGGAGCAATTGCCGGAAGCCATTGAAGCAACCACTCTGAACGGCAGTAGTCTGGCACGGATCACTATGAGGACTGAACCGGTTAAGATGTTGGTGTCGGGAAATCATTCAGAGTTTATCTCTTTCTTCATTTTGTCCTCGCCCCATGTTCCTCTGGTTCTTGGTTACCCCTGGCTGAAGGAACACAATCCCTCGTTTGATTGGGTGACAGGGAAGGTAACTAGTTGGAGCATTGAGTGTCATGCTAACTGCCTTAGGACTGCCTGTTCTCCTGCTGTTTCCAGTCAGGTCAGTGACTCTGCTCCTCCTGATTTGTCCCTGGTTCCAGAAACATATCACGAGTTGGGTGAGGTATTCAGTAAACAGAAGGCTCTGTCCCTTCCTCCCCACCGACCTTATGATTGTGCGATTAATCTGTTTCCTGGATCTGCCTTTCCCAAGGGACGGTTATACAGTATCTCTCGACCGGAACGTGAGGCCTTGGAGACCTACATCAAGGAGTCTCTAGCTACAGGTCTCATTCGGCCATCGTCATCACCTTTGGGAGCAGGATTTTTTTTTGTGAACAAGAAGGATGGCTCTCTTCGACCGTGTATTGATTATCGGGGTTTGAATGATATTACGGTTAAGAACAAGTATCCCCTGCCCTTGATGAGCTCGGCTTTCGATTCCTTACAGGGTGCTACGGTTTTTACGAAGCTTGATTTACGTAATGCTTATCATTTGGTTCGGATCAAGGAGGGGGACGAGTGGTTGACTGGGTTCAATACTCCGATGGGACATTTTGAGTACCAGGTGATGCCGTTTGGACTGACCAACGCTCCGGCTGTGTTCCAAAGTATGGTGAATGACGTTCTGAGAGATATGATTGGTATTTTTGTGTTCGTTTACCTGGATGATATCCTCATCTTCTCAAAGGAGCTTTCTAGCCACGTTCTGCATGTCAAGCAGGTCCTGCAGCGGTTATTGGAGAACCGTCTGTTCGTGAAGGCTGAGAAGTGTGATTTTCACGCCCACACAACGTCCTTCCTCGGGTACATCATATCCAGGGGAGAGATCAAGATGGACCAAGAGAAGGTTCGGGCGGTTCGGGATTGGGTCCAGCCCGGTACAAGATTGCAGCTCCAGAGATTCCTGGGGTTTGCGAATTTTTATCGGAGGTTTATCCGTGACTACAGCCGGGTGGCTGCACCTTTAACTGCCCTGACGTCTTGCACCAGAAAGTTCTGTTGGACTCCTGAGGCAGACCGAGCATTTCTGGACTTGAAGAGCCGATTCACCAACGCCCCGATTCTCTCTCAACCTGACACTTCCTGTCAGTTCGTTGTGGAAGTGGATGCTTCTGATGTGGGTGTGGGCGCCATCCTGTCCCAGCGTAGCTCCACTGACGGTAAACTCCATCCCTGCGCTTTCTACTCTTGTCGTCTTTCTCCAGCTGAAAGAAACTACGATGTGGGTAACCGGGAGCTTCTCGCTGTGAAGCTTGCCTTGGAGGAGTGGCGTCACTGGTTGGAGGGAGCGGAGCAACCGTTTGTGGTCTGGACTGACCACAAGAATCTGGCTTACGTGCAATCGGCTAAACGTCTCAACGCCCGTCAGGCCAGGTGGGCTTTGTTTTTTGGACGTTTCAATTTTTCCCTGACGTTCCGACCTGGGTCGAAGAACGGGAAGGCGGACGCCCTGTCCCGGATGTTCTCTAAGACGGAGGAGAGTGGGGTCAAGACTGAGACGATTCTTCCCCAGAATGTTGTCGTGGGAGCCGTTACATGGAGGATAGAGGAGGATGTGATGGCGGCCCTTCGGACGCAGCCCGGCCCCGGTAACGGTCCACCCGGTCGGTTGTTCGTACCCGAGTCGGTCCGTTCTGCTGTCCTTCAGTGGTCCCACGCCAGCAAGATAGCTTGTCACCCTGGCGTTGCTCGGACTATGGCACTACTGCGCAGACGTTTTTGGTGGCCTGCCATGGGAGAAGATACCCGGAGGTTTGTTGCCGCATGTCCTGTTTGTGCCCAGAACAAAAGTACCAATCGGCCCAGCTCTGGGCTTCTTCACCCCCTACCTATTCCTCGGCGACCTTGGTCGTATCTGGCCCTGGATTTTGTCACGGGATTGCCCCCTTCTGTTGGGAACACGGTCATTCTGACCATTGTGGACAGATTCAGCAAGTTTGCTCATTTTGTTCCTCTCTCCAAGCTTCCATCGGCTACGGAGACGTCCGAGATCCTGGTCAGGGAGGTTTTCAGGGTTCACGGATTGCCCAGTGACATTGTTTCTGACCGTGGTCCTCAGTTTACCTCTGCTGTCTGGAAATCCTTCTGTTTGGCCATTGGAGCTACAGTCAGTCTCACTTCGGGATTTCACCCACAATCAAATGGTCAGGCGGAGAGAGCCAACCAGAAGATGGAGTCCACGCTGCGTTGTCTTGTCTCCTCTGATCCTACCTCTTGGTCATCTCAATTACCCTGGGTTGAGTATGCCCATAATACTCTTCCTTCATCTGCCACTGGGATGTCCCCCTTCCAATGCCTTTACGGATACCAACCTCCTTTGTTTTCTTCTCAGGAAAGGGATCTCTCGGTTCCCTCTGTCCAGACCCACATTCGTCGTTGCCACCGGACCTGGCATCGGGCCAGGAAGGCTCTCCTTAGAGTTTCTGACCGGTATCAGATCCAGGCGAATCGTCGCCGTATTCCTGCCCCAGCTTATACGGTTGGAGATAAGGTTTGGTTGGCTACACGGGATCTTCCTCTACGGACGGAGTCAAGGAAGTTGTCACCGAAGTTCATTGGTCCGTTTGTAGTGGAGAGAATCATTAATCCTGTTGTGGTTCGACTCAAGTTACCTGCAACACTTAGAGTGCATCCCACTTTTCATGTCTCCTGTCTCAAGCCGGTTCACCTCAGTCCTCTGTTGCCTCCTCCTCCTCGTCCTCCTCCTCCTCGGATGATCGGAGGTGGTCCGGTCTACACGGTGCGCCGCATCATGGACTCCAGACGGCGGGGTCGAGGGTACCAGTATCTAGTGGATTGGGAAGGATATGGTCCAGAGGAGAGGAGTTGGATTCCTCGGCGTCAGATCCTGGATGACGACCTGCTTCGTGACTTCTACCGCCTCCATCCTGGCGCTCCAGGTAGTCCGCCCGGTGGCGTTCGTCGGAGGGGGGGTACTGTCACGAATCCCGCTTCCTGAGTCTGGGTTTGCCTGTGTGTCTGTCCTGGAGTGTGTTTCAGGTGTCCTGGAACGCATCCTGTCTGGTTGCCGGGCGAATTAGCTCGTTGGGAGATTGATGTTCACCCGCACCTGTTTCCCATCAGTAATCTGCACACCTGTCCTGATCATCATCTCTTCCCTTCAAAAGCTCTGACCTGACTTCCATTCCCTGCCGGATCGTTAGCCATGAACATTACTCACCTGGATCATTCACTCCATTCCCGCCTGGTTGACAGAGGATTCTACTACTACATTGGATTCACCTATTTCCCCTCATCTATTCACCACCGCTGCCCGCTACGCCATCTGGATATTTCTACCTTTTTCACATTTAATTGTAAATAAATACTCACCTTCTTCCTACGCTCCTTGTCCTGGTCTGCTTCTGGGTTCGATCTTGAAAGATCGTGACACAGCTTCTATCTCAAGGCCATCAGACTGTTAAACAGCCATCACTAACATTTAGTGGCCGCTGCCAACATACTGACTCAACTCCAGCCACTTTAATAATGGGAATTGATGGAAATGTATGTAAAAATGTATCACTAGCCACTTTAAACAATGCCACTTAATATAATGTTTACATACCCTACATTACTCATCTCATATGTATATACTGTACTCTATATCATCTACTGCATCTTGCCATCTTTATGTAATACATGTATCACTAGCCACTTTAAACTATGCCACTTTATGTTTATATACCTTACATTACTCATCTCATATGTATATACTGTACTCTATACCATCTACTGCATCTTGCCTATGCCGTTCTGTACCATCACTCATTCATATATCTTTATGTACATATTCTTTATCCCTTTACACTTGTGTGTATAAGGTAGTAGTTGTGGAATTGTTAGGTTAGATTACTCGTTGGTTATTACTGCATTGTCGGAACTAGAAGCACAAGCATTTCGCTACACTCGCACTAACATCTGCTAACCATGTGTATGTGACAAATAAAATTTGATTTGATTTGAAAACTACTAAATGACTCTACTCACTCTACTCTATCATGTTTCAGCTACTCTAGTTTAATAATGTTTAGTAGCACGTTATTTGAATATTCATTCATGCCTAGATAAGGTTGTCACAGCCCATGACCACGGTTTGGGGTAAAAGGTATAGGTTTGAGGTCTTGTGTGAATGTTGGCTGTGGATGGTGGGGCTAATGGTTAATTGGATCCAGAGCTGGTTTCCACATAGGATCAATTTCTCTTTTGAATGTTAGACAATGGTGCAGTTTCCGTGGCTCGAGCTCAACACAGTGTCTCTTCTAAAAGCATCATTTCTGTTAGTTGATTGTTCTTAACACTGTTATTTGAGGCTACTGCCAGAACTGACATGTCTGTGTGGTGGACTGGTGCTGGTGTAGTGCAAGCCATGTGTCCATGAGTTTGGCTTCCAGTGTGGATTTCTCTCTCTCTTTCCTTCTCTCTCCCCCTCTGTTGGACAGAGGGTGCAAACAAACCCCCTTTTTTGGCACCCCTCTCCCCATCCCACGGTTGGCCTCTCTCTATCTCGCTATCTTTCATTCCATCCCCTCTTTCTTCCCCTTGCTCTCTTCGTTTTTTCAGGAGCAAGCTATGTTCGTTATCTAACCAAACCCAACAGATTCTTCTCAGTGCTGCAGAGAGAAAAATCAGTTATTTTTTTCTCCCTTATTTTTTTCCGTCTGAGTCCCCACTGCCTCACTCCGCTGCTCACCCCTCCTCCTTTCCCGCTCCCTCTTCCCTCCCCTTCTTCTCCCTCTGCTTTTGCTGGCTCCGCTTTCATTCTAACCTCCTCCTCCCCTTCCCTCAAGGGAATAAAGGTCATTGCGCAAATGATTACTCAGACCTCGGTCGCCATGGAAACGCGGTCATGTGACAGCGACAGGCATGCATCGAGCACAACAAAGAGGCCGATTAGTAAGCCAGCGATGGAGAGCTAGCGCTGCCTTTGTGTAGCTGCGTTTTTTGTATCCCCCCTCCTCTCTTTCTTTCTCTCTCTCCCTGCCTCTCCAGCTAACTGGGGGAGGGAGAGGCAGAGTGAGCCTGGAAAGAAAAAGAGAGCCTAGCAAACAGCCTGGCTTCCAACGTTCCTGCTTTGTCTGTCTGAGCTTTACCATTTGAATGAAACCAGACTTTTCAGTTCATTTGCGCGGCCTTTTAAAAACAGTTATGAGTTTCAGATCTGCTCTCCGAGGCGACACGGCGGGTGTTTTGATTTGAGGGAAAGGCAGGAAATAAAGGAAGAATGCAAATTTAAACAGTTTATTCTCGGGAAAACGTCCCTTGATTTTTCCCTGTCTTCATTACAGCAGAGAACAATAAGATAAATAATTCATAACCTTGCTATCTTGAATGTGGAAAAAACATTTCCACACAAGCTGCTTTTAAATTAGGTGATCCAAGCCTCATCCACCAATGTTTGTGATTCCAAAGAAATCTAAAATGACTCCAAGATAATTGTAATATCAAACAAGCAGCAAATGAAAGAAATTAGAAATGTATAGGAAGACATTTTCTTTTAGTTACTCTGATACATTGAGATGAATACGAGTATTGTCAAATAGTATTTTATTTGGTTATGAGGACATATCGCGTGGTGCAAATCTCACCTTCAAACGAATAACAGCCTAATCAGTAAAGATGGTAAATCTCAAAAGGGATTCTAATTTAAAAAAAGTGTCTTGTAGCAAGTTCTCTCCTCTTCTTGTGTTCTAGTCCCTGCATGGTCCTCGGAAGTCCTTCAATTGTAACTTGGATGAAATGAACACAGGGTTACAGCGTTCCCTGGCCTGTAGTTCTGTCCTAATGTTTTGTTGGGAGAGGCTGCAACGAAGGACACCAGAGACAACAGAGGTTGTCTGAAAGGGTTAAAAGGAACTTAACTTAATATCTGAAAGGTTAAGGAATTTAAAAGGTTAAAGTACATTTGAACCTGCACAATCTCCAAAGAAAGCACCATACCTGGCCATAATGACGCCAACAGAGATATGACATGGCTGGCCCTTTTAATTATGGTTGGGCCATCTGTGGTGCTGTCTGCATATTATGGAGTATGTTGCCATTGTAATGACAGTATATTTTGCCATATGTTAGCTGTCAGTCTAAGTATTGGTATTTGGGCGCCTGAGTGGCGCAGCGGTCTAAGGCACTGCATCTCAGTGCTAGAGGCGCCACTGGTTTGATCCTGGGCTGTATCACAACCGGCTGTGATTGGGAGTCCCATAGGGCAGTGCACAATTGGCCCAGCATCACCCGGGTTAGGGTAGGTGTAGGCTGTCATTGTAAATAAGAATTTGTTCTTAACTGACTTGCCTAGTTAAATAAAGGTTAAATAAAAATAACAATTTATTCAGAGTGGTTAAGGTTTGTGATAGGGTTAACCTCAACGTTTATGTTTAGGTATTCATTCCGAGTGGCTAAGGTAAAGGCTTCCCAGCCGGAAGAGTTTGTGCATAATTATGACGACATTTTGTGAAGTTATTGTTCATTTTGGACTTTGGTAAGGTTTTTTTGGGCTGTTTGGGCACACAACATTTTTTCTCAAGGCTTTTCTCGAGGCAAGCCGAAGTCGGTAGCCGAAGTCGGAGTCGGTAGCCAAAGTCGGTAGCCAAAGTCGGAGTCGGTAGCCGAAGTCGTTAGCCGAAGTCGTTAGCCGAAGTCGGAAGTCGGAGTCGGTAGCCGAAGTCGTTAGCCAAAGTCGGAGTCGGTAGTCGGAGTCGGTAGCTGAAGTCTACGCCCCATTGTTGGTGATTGAGCAACAGTAGGGATTCTTCAATAAAGTCTTTGTTGTCATTCAACGAGACAACTCGTGTTCATGCACATTTGTTCATTAAGAAATACTGCACCAAACATCTTAGTTGGATTTAAAATTGTGCGACTAAGATGTCCTCGGCAAAAAAAATCGAAATTAATGACAGATTTCGTAAATTCAAATAATTCTGACTATTTTGAGGAAGTGTATACTGGACAATCAGTACTATTGCCACTTTTTTCTAATTTTTCAAGTGGTCTTTTAAGGGAGTATGTGAGCACACATGTTCGGTTCTCCTAGCCAAGTTCGGCTAGGCACCAGTCGAACTGAAGCATGCTGATGCCTTAAGGGCTGTATCATAACTGGCCGTGATTTGGAGTCCCATAGGGCGGCGCACAATTGGCCCAGCGTCGTCCGTGTTTGACCGGTGTAGGCCGTCATTGTAAATAAGAATTTGTTCTTAACTGACTTGCCTAGTTAAACAAAAAATTAAAAACAATAAGGGGTTAAGGTTTGGGAAAGGGTTTAAACAGAAAAACTAAAATTACTAAACAAGTTCTTATACTGGGATTGAACCTGCATTCCTTCAATCCGTAGGTCGCGGTTTAAGCCCATCCTCAAACCTATACCGGCAGGTAGCCTAGTGTTGGGCCAGTAACCAAAAGGTTGCTGGATCGAATCTCCTAGCTGACAAGGTAAAAATATGTTGCTCTGCCCCTGGGCGGCAAAGACGTGGATGTCAATTATGGCAGCCCCCGCACCTCTCTGATTCAGTGGGGTTGGGTTAAATATAGAAGAAACATTTAAGCTGAATGCATTCAGTTGTACAACTGACTAGGTATCCCCTATCCCTAAGAAATGTATATTTTTGAGAGTAATTACCCTTTAATTCAAGTGTGCTGGCACCTTGCACTGTTGTTTGATTAGTGATGTTTCTGTAGCACATGAGATGGAGTTTCCAAAATAAATGGCCACTGGATTGATGCAAATAATCACCATGATATAATTCTGCAGGTAGGCATGGGCTACTTTGTAGCTAGTTAACATTTAATAGAGAAGGTTTTTGGGAAAGCCTTTCCATCTTCCAGAAGACACATAGACCTATCATTACCATCTCTATATGTTTCCTGTTCCTTAATTGTTTGAAACTGACATTTTACTTCATATTATGAGGCATGTCTTTACCTTGTTTCAAAGTAGCCTATAGCCAAAATCCCTCCATAGAAACACGGAGGCAATTATTTTTATAAAGACTTCCTCATATGTGCTCTCCTGTTCTATTGGTTTTCTTTCAACTTTCTTTCATTGTCTATCAGCCAAAGGCATCCTAGTCATATTAGCAACCAATAATAGTTGTTGCATTTTTAAATCCTCCCCCTCTTTCTAATTGACATTTCCATCTGTGTCCATGAAACCGCTTGCATGTGCAGTGCGCATTTTAGAACTGTGTTTTCCTGCAAATTGCATTTTGAAACATTCACGCTGAGGCCTACTGCTGTGTGTACGCTGATGCGCCTAAAATGGGAAGAAATAATATATAGTTTATCAACAAACTAAACATTCCGATCTGTTACATCAGCCTTATTAATTGATACGATGTATACCTCCACTGCACTACTTTGATACGCATCATGGGGATTAAGAAGTGAGTAAACGCAATGACCACTGAAAAATAAGTGGGTATGCGGCTATACTCTACACTACACCACTGGCTAGAACTGTCTGGGAGTGGTTTGATTGGGGAGGGGAAAACAGAAAATTATCTGTTATTGGCAGAGAGGTTTGGAACTCTATTTCTTATTGGTCTGTTAACTAATTTACTGCATGGTGATGTCACCATGGAAGGCCAAAACTCCCTCCCACCAAAACAGGCAGAAATTTCAGGTAGTCTTTTCAAACAGCTCTTACACTAAAAGGGCATTATCTTCATTTTCACAATTTCACAATATTATTCCAATCTTATAATGTGGAAATACACTTTACAGTGGGGCAAAAAAGTATTTAGTCAGCCACCAATTGTGCAAGTTCTCCCACTTAAAAAGATGAGAGAGGCCTGTAATTTTCATCATACTGTAGGTACACTTCAACTATGACAGACAAAATGAGGAAAAAAAATCCAGAAAATCACATTGTAGGATTTTTTATGAATTTATTTGCAAATTATGGTGGAAAATAAGTATTTGGTCACCTACAAACAAGCAAGATTTCTGGCTCTCACAGACCTGTAACTTCTTCTTTAAGAGGCTCCTCTGTCCTCCACTCGTTACCTGTATTAATGGCACCTGTTTGAACTTGTTATCAGTATAAAAGACACCTGTCCACAACCTCAAACAGTCACACTCCAAACTCCACTATGGCCAAGACCAAAGAGCTGGCAAAGGACACCAGAAACAAAATTGTAGACCTGCACCAGGCTGGGAAGACTGAATCTGCAATAGGTAAGCAGCTTGGTTTGAAGAAATCAACTGTGGGAGCAATTATTAGGAAATGGAAGACATACAAGACCACTGATAATCTCCCTCGATCTGGGGCTCCACGCAAGATCTCACGCCGTGGGGTCAAAATGATCACAAGAACGGTGAGCAAAAATCCCAGAACCACACGGGGGGACCTAGTGAATGACCTGCAGAGAGCTGGGACCAAAGTAACAAAGCCTACCATCAGTAACACACTACGCCGCCAGGGACTCAAATCCTGCAGTGCCAGACGTGTCCCCCTGCTTAAGCCAGTACATGTCCAGGCCCGTCTGAAGTTTGCTAGAGAGCATTTGGATGATCCAGAAGAAGATTGGGAGAATGTCATATGGTCAGATGAAACCAAAATAGAACTTTTTGGTAAAAACTCAACTCGTCGTGTTTGGAGGACAAAGAATGCTGAGTTGCATCCAAAGAACACCATACCTACTGTGAAGCATGGGGGTGGAAACATCATGCTTTGGGGCTGTTTTTCTGCAAAGGGACCAGGACGACTGATCCGTGTAAAGGAAAGAATGAATGGGGCCATGTATCGTGAGATTTTGAGTGAAAACCTCCTTCCATCAGCAAGGGCATTGAAGATGAAACGTGGCTGGGTCTTTCAGCATGACAATGATCCCAAACACACCGCCCAGGCAATGAAGGAGTGGCTTCGTAAGAAGCATTTCAAGGTCCTGGAGTGGCCTAGCCAGTCTCCAGATCTCAACCCCATAGAAAATCTTTGGAGGGAGTTGAAAGTCTGTGTTGCCCAGCAACAGCCCCAAAACATCACTGCTCTAGAGGAGATCTGCATGGAGGAATGGGCCAAAATACCAGCAACAGTGTGTGAAAACCTTGTGAAGACTTACAGAAAACGTTTGACCTCTGTCATTGCCAACAAAGGGTATATAACAAAGTATTGAGATAAACTTTTGTTATTGAACAAATACTTATTTTCCACCATAATTTGCAAATAAATTCATTAAAAATCCTACAATGTGATTTTCTGGATTTTTTTTCCTCATTTTGTCTGTCATAGTTGAAGTGTACCTATGATGAAAATGACAGGCCTCTCTCATCTTTTTAAGTGGGAGAACTTGCACAATTGGTGGCTGACTAAATACTTTTTTGCCCCACTGTATATAAAACACAGGTAATTCACATTTTTGACTGTACTGGGCCTTTAAAGAAAAAACACAAACATATGACATGGAGGATAACGGCAAGGATTCTACAATAGTTGTCCTACCATGTGCCCATTTCAGCCTACATACAGTATATGACAAAACAAAGACCTTATTTTGATTGGTTCCTACTGACCAGTTCCACAGGCTACTCATAAAGCTTTTATATGAAGGTCTGCCTAAGGCCTACATAATTGTACCTTACGCTTTTGGGTCAAGTTTGAGTCTGTTTCTATCTTGTATCTCAGTTACTGCAACACTCATGGACTATGTTATTTTTGTGGAAAGCACTGCAGAATTCATTGAGAACGAGAACCACAAAAGTGGAATAAGTACTCCTGAAGGTCACAGCCTGATATATTTCCCCACACTTTCGATCCCACAGTAGGTGTGTACGTTTGTGTGTGTGTGTGTTACTATGTATGTGTGTGTTACTATGTGTGTGTGTGTGTGTGTGTGTGTGTGTGTGTGTGTGTGTGTGTGTGTGTGTGTGTGTGTGTGTGTGTGTGTGTGTGTGTGTGTGTGTGTGCGTGAGTACGTGAGTACGTGTGTGTGTGTGTGCGCACACATAGAGAGAGAATCTATGGGTGTATCAGATTGCCTTTGAAGCCACAAAAGACAGGAAACATTCAGGCATCCAGTCTGGGCACTCACTGTTATGTCTGTGCAGCTGGTTGGTTCTTTCAAATCCAGACATGGGCCTGCAAGTTATTTCAAGTGGGAGGCGATGGTGAGAGAAAGGGTGTTGGCTGTGAATATGGCTGCAATACATCCGACCCCAAAAAAAGTGATGGGGTAAAGGGATTACGAAGAATAAAATAAAGGACATGTAGATATATCTGAGAAAGGTGTTAAATGACAACCCATTCCCTACAGTATAGTGCATTACTTGGCCTGAGCCATAGGGACTAGGGTGTCATTTCTGCACTTTCAGAATTGTTTTCACAGCGATTATCTTATGAGATCTCTCAAATCTTTGTCTCTTTGTCTCTGTGTAGTACTAGTTCCTCGCATATTGCGCTGGTTTTGTGCTGTTCTTCTTCAGAAGGGAAAGGGTTTAGACACTACACAAATTGTGTCCCAGGTATTCCTAAAATGTCCAAAACTTTCTACGATCATCAGGGCATTGTACAAAAATGAAATTCAAGACAAACATTTTGTAGTGTAAAAGCAGCTTCCAACTTTCCTGGTCTTATATTGTGTATGATAGCATGACAACTGATTTAAAAGCAGCTTCCTGGATGAAGGTAGCATAGCGTAAATCTATACCTTCCTAGATGAAAGTAGCATCGCGTAAATCTATAGCTTCCTAGATGAAAGTAGCATAGTGTAAATCTCTAGCTTCCTGGATGAAAGTAGCATAGCGTAAATCTATAGCTTACTAGATGAAAGTAGCATAGCGTAAATCTATAGCTTCCCAGATGAAAGTAGCATAGCGTAAATCTATAGCTTCCTAGATGAAAGTAGCATAGTGTAAATCTATAGCTTCCTAGATGAAAGTAGCATAGCGTAAATCTATAGCTTCCTAGATGAAAGTAGCATAGCGTAAATCTATAGCTTCCTAGATGAAAGTAGCATAGCGTAAATCTATAGCTTCCTAGATGAAAGTAGCATAGTGTAAATCTATAGCTTCCTAGATGAAAGTAGCATAGCGTAAATCTATAGCTTCCTAGATGAAAGTAGCATAGTGTAAATCTATAGCTTCCTAGATGAAAGTAGCATAGTGTAAATCTATAGCTTCCTAGATGAAAGTAGCATAGCGTAAATCTATAGCTTCTTAGATGAAAGTAGCATAGTGTAAATCTATAGCTTCCTAGATGAAAGTAGCATAGTGTAAATCTCTAGCTTCCTGGATGAAAGTAGAATAGCGTAAATCTATATGCTTTTTCGGAAATAGGCAAGGACAGAAAATTAGTTTAAGAATACTGGGGCCAAAGCAAATGAGTTCAATAATTCAAGGGGACAGACATGGGGAGTGGTATCGCACTCAGCTGGTGGTCCCGTCTCTCTTATCTTCCCCTCTTTCCCTCTCTCTCTACCTCCCTCTCCATAGCTGGTGGTCTCCCCTCTCTCTCTATTTCTCTTTCTCTCCATCTCTCTCTTCTGTCTGTCTCTGTGACCCTTGGTGTGTCTGGGCCTGTCTGTGTCCCCCTGTCTGTGCCTTTGACTTGCATGGCGCTGTGGAAGAGGAAAAAGGGGGAAGGTCCCTAGTGGCTTGGCTGATTGACTGAGGGCTTGAGTGACCAGTCTGAAATGGAGTCCTTCGGGGAGGGAGGGCTCAGCTGCACCTTGCATGTAAAAGGCAATTTAAAGTGGCCAGGCAAAGAGATAAGGACACACACAGACACACAAACTAACACAACCAGACATGGCTAGATTACATTTCTGTTGCCAGATTTGGTTTGGGTTGCCAGATAGTGGTGGATGGTAAAAACCACACCCCTAGTCATTAGCTATTTCTGTATAAATGGGCTAGTGGATGAGAGGTGACAGGGTTGTTGGCCTTGATGCGTTCCTTTGTCCATGGCAACTATGGTTCACAACATACAGACTTGGACAGACCAAAGCATTTGGAGACCCCCAATCTGGGGATACTTAATTATAAGCCATGCATACTACCTTTAATGGTGCCATACAAACATTCATAAACCGCAGGTTGACGTACATTATATCATGCATTGCCTTTGAGTGTGTTAGGTGTCAATGTAGACCCTACATTGATACTGCGAGATTCTAGCAATTCTCACTTCAGATGAACTCGTAAATATACTTTTATGTCTCTGTGTGCAGTATGAAGTTAGAGGTGGAGTGGTTACATTGTGTGGAGTGGTTACGTTGAGTGGAATAGTTACACTGAGTGGAGTGGTTACATTGAGTGCAGTGGTTACATAGAGTGGAGTGGTTACATAGAGTGGAGTGGTTACATAGAGTGGAGTGGTTACATAGAGTGGAGTGGTTACATAGAGTGGAGTGGTTACATAGAGTGGAGTGGTTACATTGAGTGCAGTGGTTACATAGAGTGGAGTGGTTACATAGAGTGGAGTGGTTACATAGAGTGGAGTGGTTACATAGAGTGGAGTGGTTACATTGAGTGCAGTGGTTACATAGAGTGGAGTGGTTACATAGAGTGGAGTGGTTACATAGAGTGGAGTGGTTACATAGAGTGGAGTGGTTACAAAGAGTGGAGTGATTACATAGAGTGGAGTGGTTACATAGAGTGGAGTGGTTACAAAGAGTGGAGTGATTACATAGAGTGGAGTGATTACATAGAGTGGAGTGGTTACAAAGAGTGGAGTGATTACATAGAGTGGAGTGGTTACGTTGAGTGGAATAGTTACACTGAGTGGAGTGGTTACATTGAGTGCAGTGATTACATAGAGTGGAGTGGTTACAAAGAGTGGAGTGGTTACATAGAGTGGAGTGGTTACAAAGAGTGGAGTGATTACATAGAGTGGAGTGATTACATAGAGTGGAGTGGTTACATAGAGTGGAGTGGTTACATAGAGTGGAGTGGTTACATTGAGTGCAGTGGTTACATAGAGTGGAGTGGTTACATAGAGTGGAGTGGTTACAAAGAGTGGAGTGATTACATAGAGTGGAGTGGTTACATAGAGTGGAGTGGTTACATAGAGTGGAGTGGTTACATAGAGTGGAGTGATTACATAGAGTGGAGTGGTTACATAGAGTGGAGTGGTTACATAGAGTGGAGTGGTTACATTGAGTGCAGTGGTTACATAGAGTGGAGTGGATACATAGAGTGGAGTGGTTATAAAGAGTGGAGTGATTACATAGAGTGGAGTGGATACATAGAGTGGAGTGGTTACATAGAGTGGAGTGGTTACACTGAGTGGTTCAGGTGTGAAATGTCATTTGCTTCCTGAATACTGAAGCCTGCATACTCCTGGCTGGTAAATAGTTCCTGGCTGGCCTTCCTGTCCCACTTTGCTGAAATAGAGATATATTTTCTCCAGAGCTGCTCATGAAAAGACAAATATCAAAGCTCAACTCCTTTTAGATTAAGGACGGGGGCGGTTACCTGCGATGCATTTGAACAAGGGACCGTCGGAGCAATCAATCAGCTGGTGAAGATGAGAAAAAAATCCAAGATGGAGGTGGAAGAGAGAGGGAGGAGGGTGGAGGGAGGGATGATTAGTGAAGCGCGTCGATTCAGGCGAAAGCTGGCCCAAAATCTGTGGCATTTCAGATGACGAAGGATCTTTTTTGAGAGGTTCACAAGGTGAGGAGGGCAATGGGGCTGGCTTTGCCACCGAAAATGTTCCATTATGTTCCAATTACCCCTGAAGCCAGCGCACCGGCCACACCATCAGAGCCAGCCCTGCCGATCAGGTCTGTGGAACGACGAAGGGAGATGGATAAGGAGGAGGAGGAGGAGAGGGAGGAGGAGGGGGAGGAAGAGGAGAGGCTAGTGTCCGACTGTCCGTCAACCCTCTATCTCTGGGGAGTTTTGCTTAGCTTTGCAGAATCAACATGAGAAAGTTGGGGTCACTTCATCCCCAACAAGAGTGAAGTGACCAATATAGTCACTGTATAGGCAAAATAATTGACCCCTGCTGATGGTGTTTATTCAATCTGGTCACTTTCCAATATGTCCACAATCCCCACTCCAGAAGCTGAAGGTGGGAGTTTACTAAGAGGACATTGACATTCTCATTGCAGAAGACGGGTCACCATGATGGGTCAGTTTTTACACTGTAATGTCTATATTTTGAAATGTAAAACCAATGGTGGGGGGTTTATGCAGACAGTATTCAGTGGTCACTTTATAATATTAGCTTTTTATCTACTGGCTGTAAAATATACAGTGCCTTCGTAAAATATGCAGACCCCTTGACATTTTCCACATTTTGTTACATTACAGCCTTATTCTAAAATGTATTAAATGCATTTTTTTCCTCAGCAATCTACACACAATACTCCATAATGACAAAGCAAAAATAGGTTTTTAGAAATGTTTGCAAAGGAAATACCTTACTAACATGAGTATTCAGACCCTTTGTTATGAGACCCGAAATTGAGTTCAGGTGCATCCTGTTTCCATTGATCATCCTTGAGATGTTTCTATAACTTGATTGGAGTCCACCTGTGGTAAATTCAATTGATTGGACATGATTTGGAAAGGCACATAACTGTCTATATAAGGTCCCACAGTTGACAGTGCATGTCAGAGCAAAAACCAAACCATGAGGTCGAAGGAATTGTCCGTAGAGCTCTGAGACAGGATTGTGCCAAGGCACAGATCTGGGGAAGTGTACCAACAAAATTCTGCAGCATTGAAGGTCCCCAAGATTACAGTGGCCTCCATTATTCTTAAATGGAAGAAGTTTGGAACCACCAAGACTCTTCCTAGAGCTGGCCGCCAGCCCAAACTGAGCAATCGGGGGAGAAGGGCCTTGGTCAGGGAGGTGACCAAGAACCCAATGGTCACTCTTACAGAGCTCTAGAGTTCCTCTGTGGAGATGGGAGAACCTTCCAGAAGTACAACCATCTCTGCAGCACTCCACCAATCAGGCCTTTATGGTAGAGTTGCCAGATGGAAGCCACTCCTCAGTAAAGGGCACATGACAAACCGCTTGGAGTTTGCCAAAAGGCACCTAAAGACTCTCAGACCATGAGAAACTGGTCTGATGAAACCAAGATTGAACTCTTTGGCCTGAATGCCAAACGTCACCTCTGGAAGAAACCTGGCACCATCCCTACGGTGAAGCATGGTGGTGGCAGCATCATGCTGAGGGGATGTTTTTCAGAGGCAGGGACTGGGAGACTAGTTAGGATCGAGGCAAAGATGAACACCACAAAGTACAGAGAGATCCTTGATAAAAACCTGCTCCAGAGCACTCAGACTGGGGCGAAGGTTCACCTTCCAACAGGACAACGACCCTAAGCACACAGACAAGACAATGCTGGAGTGGCTTCGGGACATGTCTCTGAATGTCCTTGAGTGGCCCAGCCAGAGCCCGGACTTGAACCCGATCGAACATCTCTGGAGAGACCTGAAAATAGCTGTGCAGCGACACTCCCCATCCAACCTTACAGAGATTGAGAGGATATGCAGCGAAAAATGGGAGAAACTCCCCAAATACAGGTGTGCCAAGCTTCAACAAAGTACTGAGTAAAGGGTTTGAATACTTTTTATTTACAAAAACGTGCTTTTGCTTTGTCATTATGGGGTATTCTGTGTTGATTGATAAGGGGGAAAAACAATTTCATCCATTTTAGAATAAGGCTGTAACGTAACAAAATGTGGAAAAAGTCAAGGGGTCTGAATACTTTCCGAATGCACTGTATATGGTACACTAATCTTCCCCAAAAGTTGCACATGTGTGGTCTAGGCAGCCATTATCGGTTAAACCATTATAGAGAGTTAGAGACAACTGACTTTAGATCAGCGCTCAGGCAGGATTTATTTTTTATTTTTTTAATCTTTATTTAACTAGGCAAGTCAGTTAAGAACTTTTTTGCTTTGTGACCCACCATAAGGTTTGAGTGGTGAAAAACCACAGACCAAAGAATAAGGAAAAATGTGCAATTTCAAAGCTAATCTCCTGCAATTCCACACATCCTACCATAGACCTGAAAGACAATTTTGCAGGTTTAAAGCAGATTTCCAGCAATTCTATACATTTTTCCATCGAGCTTGAGAGAAAATGCATTTTGACATGGCTAATGATGTGTTATTTTGCTCAAACATTATAACAAAACCAATGGGGGCCTGATTGTCTAGCTTTTATTTTGTTAATTGTATATTCTCAAAGACTTTAGGCTATTATTGAAAAATATATAGGTCCATTATCTTTTCCACATACTTTCTATTTGGTTTTAGTCATTTAAGTTGACAGTGAAAGCGTTTTTCTATCCTGAAAATGTATAAAAATGTAAATAAAATAAGAACATGACCCACAGTTTGGCAACCACTGGCTTAGAGGACACTTCATCCTCCTGTGGGCCCAGAGAGGAGAGGCGGCCATCTTTGTCACAAGGACACAAACCAAATGTGTCTATCTTGTGATGCCAGCTAGGCGCAGTTCCGGCGAGGAGAGGAGGGATGGATTGGGGGGATATGTGGGACCTTGACGCATTCGAGGGCTCTTGGATGCCGGCTTTCATTTCTCTGTGTTTGCGTCACATGACTGGCTCTCTCATTAGCCCAAAATAGATGGATTTGTGTGTGCAGCTATTTATAGTCCTGGGTGAAACGTGGATGGTTGATCTCTGGTTCCTTTTTCATCTGACTTTTCAACCTTGCCTCTTGTCTCTCCATCCCCTCTTTTCTCCTTTCTTTCAAAGAATCTCGCCATCCCTGTCCTCTACTCGGCTCTACCAGACCTGGTCTGACAACGAGGGCCTCCATTCTTTTTCATCCAAGCGTTGAATCTTACACAAGTTCCCCCGAGTTATAACTCTTTTTAAAGGGTTAATAAAAGTGGTCGAGAAAAATATAGAGAGGGGGAGAATATTTTATTGCTTTTTACCAGTGAAGGCAGCGGAGGCAGATCAAAGGGAGAAACAACGAGTAAAATAAAATAAATGAAAAGGAGAGGAGAGGGAAAAAAGAGAGAAATGGGAGGCGGAACACAGAAAAATATTGGGCCCTGAAAAATCCAAACATGCAGCTGGCTTTTTCAAAACTACCCGTCTACTTCTTGCTCGGCCTGGCTTACTGTGTGTGTGGCTCCAGCGGCTTTGTCCCTCAAAGAGCTTTTTTTTCTTCTGCTTTTCCCCCCTCTCTCCCTCCCTCTCTCTCTATCTTCTCTTTTTTTTCCTGGAGAGAGAGGCTGGCGCCAGCAGTCTGGAACAGGGCTGACAGGATTTGAATTATAGAAGCAGAGCGTGAGGAGGAGGTGAAGAGAGGGAGAGGGAGGGAGGGTAGGAGGGAGAGGGAGAAAGAGAGAGATGCAGTTGTGTGTGTCAGTTGTGTGTGTGCGCCTGTGTGTGATTGAGTATAGCAGAGAAGGGGTTGTTATTTGAAAGGCAGCCAGTGCCAAAAACTAGGGAGAAGGAACACCGTTTTATGGCTATTTTTCAAATTTCTCTAAATAAATTAGGTATTCAGACCACTATCTGATAATAGAGCGTAAAAGAGAAAGACACTTAAGTGTTTGTTTTTAGTCCACGCTCTAGAAAGTTGAATCCAGTGAATATCATAGTCCAAAAGTATTATTTTACCCACAGATACCTTTGTTTGTTGTGGTTTTTGGTCTCTGGCTATTGGAACCATTCTGGATGACTTTAATGAGTCTCTGGTGTAATAAGTGTGTTATTACTATACACAGAATGCTGTATGGGATTTCAATAGTGCCCACCAGTAAAATTTGACTAAAGTTGTATGTTAAGTTCTATGTAAAGTTCAAAGAATGTGTCATACAAGGACTTTACGAAGAAAGAAACCCCACTCAATCTGAAGTAGCTAGAATATCTTACAAATCACACCATTTTTTTCTGTCTTTACTCAATAAACTGCAATATCTTCAATACTTAATACGTAATAGTTGTACGAACAAGGTACAGCAAGCCAGCTTCAAGTAACCGGACTCATTCGAGTGTAGTTGAATAATGTTGGTTCATATACTACATTAGCAGTTCTTGCTACTTAAAGTTCAGCTACCTTACAACTGACTAGGTATCCCCCTTTCCACTGTGCTAAAATTGGACCGTTGCTCTCATAGGTGTAACGAAAAACAGGACCTACTTACGTTATGTAAGTATCTCCCGGGTGGCGCAGTGGTCTAGGGCACTGCATCGCAGTGCTAGCTGCGCCACCAGAGTCTCTGGGTTCACGCCCAGGCTCTGTCGCAGCCGGCCGCAACCGGGAGGTCCGTGGGGCGACGCACAATTGGCATAGCGTCGTCCGGGTTAGGGAGGGTTTGGCCGGTAGGGATATCCTTGTCAGTATGTAAAATGTAATAAAATGTATGCACTCTACTGTAAGTCGCTCTGGATAAGAGCGTCTGCTAAATGACTAAAATGTAAAATGTAAATAAACATGTTCTTGAATGGGTAAGAAACTCACTGAAGGATGTATTTAAGCAATAAGGCACGGGGGTGTGGTATATGGTCAATATACCACGGCTAAGGTCTGTTCTTAAGCACGACGCAACGTGGAGTGCCTGGATATCGCCCTTAGCCGTGGTATATTAGACATACTTCATACCACAAACCTCTGAGGTGCCTTATTGCTGTTATAAACTGGTTACCAACGTAATTAGAGCAGTACAAATAAATGTTTTGTCATACCCGTGGGATACAGTCTGATATATCACGGCTGTCAGCCAATCAGCATTCAGGGCTCAAACCACCCAGTTTATAATACCCTATATCCCCCCTTCTTAAATCTCTTCAGTGTCCACAGCACTACTGTTTTTGTATTCTTCCCCTCCAATCAAGGACATGAGACAGCAGGTGAGTAGCATCTCTGGCCAATCAGTGACATTCATTAATCCATTAACTACCAGGAAGAAGAAAAAAAACGGAAACATTTTGAAACCCCCGGCTCGGATTTGAGTACCCCTGCCCTATAGTGCACCCCACTCACCCCACTCACTCCTCCCTCTTACCAACACACCTCATATTGGAATTGCTTCAGCATGTGGAAAGCATTCCAGTGAGACTTCTCTTACTCCTAGTTGTTCAATAGTTGCTCTTGGTATTGCATGATGTTCTAAAGTGGACTTCCTCTTTTACACTTTATTTACCCTAATGTATGCATTCATGAAGCCTTTATGACAGCTATATACAATGTCATAACATCCGCCATAAAATAGCCTGAACGTGACATAGAGTCTATGAAGAACAGCATACCGTGTAGTGAACCATATTATAATGAACATTATAAACTGGGTGTTTCGAGCCCTGAATGCTGATTGGCTGACAGCCCGTGGTATATCAGACCTCATACCACTTTTATTTTTACTGCACTAATTAACTTGGCAACCAGTTTATAAGAGCAATACGGCACCTCGGAGGTTTGTGATATAAGGAAAACTTACCACAGCTAAGGGCTGTGTCCAGGCACTCCGCATTGTGTCATGCATAAGAACAGCCCTTAACCGTAGTATGTTGGTCATATACCACACCCCCTCGGGCCTTATTGCTTAACTATAAGATGAATGGCATGTCTGTTGTCATGACATGTGCACTTATGTCAACTGCTGCTATAACAGATATGATTATCAACTGCTTATAACGTTTAATGAAGTAAATAAATGTATAAAGCCAGTAGTTTATGATTTATTTAGGTAATAAATGAATATTATGCAGGGGTGAAGCATAATGTGATATATGGTGGTGGTATATAATTTATATACAGTTTACTAATGGTCAACAACTATTTCATAATGATTTAGGCAGTTTATGCAACAAGCTCTCACAGTCTCATGTCAAAATTAGACATTCATCCATGTTTCTCAAACGTAACATTTCGAAGTTGTTCCAAATGTAAAATTTTGAAGTGCTCTGTATCATTCCAATGTTAAGGTTAAGCATTAACTCTGAATTCTTTAGGTTTGGTATAGGCTTAAAACAAAAAGATTAAAAAACAACTTTCTATCGCAGGATTCGAAAAATGCAACCTTTGAAACCAGAGACAGATGCTTTTTGCCCATCCGCCATCCCCATCCATAACACCCTAGCAACAACACACTAGCAACAACACTCTGGCAAAACAAAAGCCTACTTGAGCGCTGTTGCCCCGACATCCTCAGACATGGATGGACGTTGAATACTCACTTGTATCACGGGTGGTTGATATGCAGACTTTGAAATAAAATCTAAAACTTTTACCATAACAAAATATACAAAATTATACACTACGTGTGTCCTACAAGTGTGTTCGTGAAAACTATATCAGTGCATTCATAAGTAATCCTTACACTGACATTTTATTTCTACATAGATCTAGTATGGATCTATTTTTCTTTATCTATATCTAGTCATTCTATATCTACCCAAACTAGGCTACGAGCAGATGCCTGCCAGAGCAATGTCCCCAGATTAGACTTTGGAATGGAGCAACTCGTAGCCTAGCTACATGGTCTGGTTGTCAGGGACTCTGTGGCTCACAAACAGAACTGTGTGGTGCTGGTAGTGAAGGGAGAGAGAGTGAAAGAGACAGAGAGAGACAGAGAAAGGGAGTGGAAGAGAACAGTCCGTGCTAGCGGAAAAAAGCACAGTGTTTCTGTGTGTCTGTGTGTGCGTGTGTGAGAGGGAGAGAGAGAGCAAGAGGATGTGTGTGTGTGTGTGTGTGTGTGTGGGGGGGGGGGGGGGGGTGTTGTATGTATGTATGTGTGAGTGTGTGTGTGAGAGAGAGAGAGAGAGAGAGACGATCTGGACCAGAAGGGATTCCAAATGCTGAATTCTGACTGAACTCCCCACACAGAGCAGACAAGGAGCCAGAGAAAAATAGCAGGGGAAAGAGAAAGAGAGAGAACAGGCATAAAGAGAGAAGAGAAAAAGAGAACGTGTGAGATAAAGAGAAGAAAACCATCAGAGCAAATGGGAGAACGAGCGAGAGAAACAGAAAGAGGAACAAAAAAATGATGATGGGCATAAGCAGTTTAGGTTGGGAAGTCAGGATTAAGGGGGTTGTAGGGACCTGGTCCATGATATAACCCTTGCCTTCCCTACCTTGGCCTTCCCTGCATGTCTAATGAGACCCTGACAAGAGGAAGCGGTCAACTGAGACCCTCGTCAAGTGATAAGGGTGAGGAGCCATGATGAGGCAGAGTGACTCGGGTGGAATTAGAGGAGTATTTGAGGGGCCACAAAGGTTAGCTTTATATTGAATTCACGTCATTTCATTAATACACACCTTTATGGAGACTGAAAAGGTAGGATATACAGTGCCTTCGGAAGTATTCAGACCCCTTGACTTTTTCCACATTTTTTTACGTTACAGCCTTATTCTAAAATGGATTAAATAAATGTTTTCCCTCATCAATCTACACACAATAGCCCATAATGACAAAGCAAAAACAGGTTTTTAGACGTTTTTGCAAAATTATAAAAAATATAATTAAATAAAAATACCTTTCTGACATAAGTATTCAGACCCTTTGCTTTGAGAATCGAAATTGAGCTCAGGTGCATCCTGTTACCATTGATCATCCTTGATCTGTTTTGAAAAATTTGATTGGAGTCCACCTGTGGTAAATTCAATTGATTAGACATGCTTTGGAAAGGCACACACCTGTCTATTTAAGGTCCAACAGTTGGCAATGCTCTACCCACACACTCACACATACGTACACTGACACTCCAACACACACATACAGTACCTTTGGAAAAGTATTCAGACCCCTTGTCTTTTTCCACATTTTGTTACGTTACAGCCTTATTCTAAAATGGATTAAATAAAATAAGAATCATCAGCAATCTACACACAATACCCCATAATGACAAAGCGAAAACTGTTTTTAGATATTTTAGCAAATGTATTAAAAATTAAAAACAGAAATACCTTATTTACAGAAGTATTCAGACCCTCTGCGGCAGGTAGCCTAGTGGTTAGAGCGTTGAGCCAGGTACCGAAAGGTTGCTAGATCGAATCCCCGAGCTGACAAGGTAAAAATATATCGTTCTGCCCCTGAACAAGGCAGTTAATCCAATGTTCCTAGCTGGTCATTGTAAATAAGAATTTGTTCTTAACTGACTTGCCTAGTTAAATAAAGGTGAAATAAAAAATAAAATAAAATTGCTATGAGACTCGAAATTGAGCTCAGGTGCATCCTGCTTCCATTGATCATCCTTGAGATGTTTCTATAACTTGATTGGAGTCCACCTGTGGTAAATTCAATTGACTGGACATGATTTGGAAAGGCACAAAACTGTCTATATAAGGTCCCACAGTTGACAGGGCACGTCAGAGCAAAAACCAAACCATGAGGTCGAAGGAATTGTCCGTAGATCTCTGAGACAGGATTGTGTCGAGGCACAGATCTGGGGAAGTGTAAATTCTAACAAAATTCTGCAGCATTGAAGGTCCCCAAGAACATAGTGGCCTCCATTATTCTTAAACGGAAAACGTTTGGAACCAACAAGACTCTTCCTAGAGGTGGCCGCCAGACCAAACTGAGCAATCGGGGGAGAATGGCATTGGTCAGGGAGGTAACCAAGAACCCGATGGTCACTCTTACAGAGCTCTAGAGTTCCTCTGTGGAGATGGAAGAACCTTCCAGAAGGACAACCATCTCTGCAGCACTCCACCAATCAGGCCTTTATGGTAGAGTTGCCAGAAGGAAGCCACTCCTCAATAAAGGGCACATGACAACCCGCTTAGAGTTTGCCAAAAGGCACCTAAAGACTCTCAGACCATGAGAAACAAGATTCTCTGGTCTGATGAAACCAAGATGGAACTCTTTGGCCTGAATGCCAAGCGTCACGTCGAGAGGAAACCTGGCACCATCCCTACTGTGAAGCATGGTCGTGGCAGCATCATGCTGTGGAGATGTTTTTCCATCGGCAGGGACTGGGAGACTAATCAGGATCAAGGCAAAGATGAACGGAGCAAAGTACAGAGAGATCCTCGATGAAAACCTGTTCCAAAGCGATCAGGACCTCAGACTGGGGCGAAGGTTCACCATCCAACAGGACAACGACCCTAAGCACACAGCCAAGACAATGCAGGAGTGGCTTCGGGACAAGTCTCTGAATGTCCTTGAGTGGCCCAGCCAGAGCCCGGACCTGAACCCGATCGAACATCTCTGGAGAGACCTGAAAATAGCTGTGCAGCAATGCTCCCCATCCAACCTGACAGAGCTTGAGAGGATCTGCAGAGCAGAATGGGAGAAACTCCCCAAATACAGGTGTTCCAAGCTTGTAGCGTCATACCCAAGAAGACTCAAGGCTGTAATCGCTGCCAAATGTGCTTTAACAAAGTACTGAGTAAAGGGTCTTAATACTTGTGATAATTCTTTTTTATTTTATTTTATAAATTAGCAAACATTTCTAAAATCCTGTTTTGCTTTGTCATTATGGGGTATTGTGTGTCGATTGATGAGGGGGAAAATAACAATTTAACCCATATTAGAATAAGGATGTAACCTAACAAAATGTGAAAAAAGTCAAGGGTTCTGAGTACTTTCCGAAGGCACTGTACATTCTATTTTCGTCTTATCTTTAACTCTGCATTGTTGGAACTGGACCCTTAAGTAAGTATTTAACTGTTAGTCTATAAAGAACGGAACAAATATAATTTATTTTAGATTTGATTTGATGAAGAGAGGAGTAGAGAATAAGAGAAAGAGTAGAAAAGGTATAGAGAGAAGGAGAGGGAGATGAGAATGTGAAAGGAATAGAGAGAAAGGGAGACATTTATACATTTATAATTTAGTAGGTTTTATTATCTGTTTTAACAAACTTTTTTATTTATGTATGTTTTTTTTTTGTGGTACGGTTTTCATATAAACCCTTGTGCTTCCAACCACACCTGCATACCGCTTTAAAAAAACAGTATCTGTATTGCTGTCGATCACTTGTTTTCTTTGGTGCAAATAAATAAATAAAACATAAATGAAAATAGAAAAAGAAGAAGAGAGTGAGATGAACAGAAAACCTCACTATGGGGTATTGGTAGTCTGGAGGACCACTGGAACACAGCTACCCCACTATGGGGTATTGGTAGTCTGGAGGACCACTGGAACACAGCTACCCCACTATGGGGTATTGGTAGTCTGGAGGACCACTGGAACACAGCTACCCCACTATGGGGTATTGGTAGTCTGGAGGACCACTGGAACACAGCTACCCCACTATGGGGTATTGGTAGTCTGGAGGACCACTGGAACACAGCTACCCCACTATGGGGTATTGGTAGTCTGGAGGACCACTGGAACACAGCATCATGTTCCTTCAATGCCAGAGCACTTGGCTGGGTTAGACCAGGGTTGTGAATGTCTCATGGAAAACATGAAATATATGAGGAACCATAGGAACTGAAAAGGAGATGAGTACACTGAGTGTACACTGAGAGAAAATGTGGTTTCGCCTTGGAAGGTGCTATACATTACCTCCATATATGGACATTGTTTTAGGTAGTGTAGATTTCAGTTTATAAACCGGGTGGTTCAAGCCCTGAATGCTGATTGGCTGACAGCCGTGGTATATCAGACCATATACAACGGGTATGACAAAAAAAATATTTGACTGATCTAATTACGTTGGTAACCAGTTCATAATAGCAATAAGGCACCTCAGGGGTTTGTGGTATAGGGCCAATATACCACAGTTAAGGGCTGTATCCAGGCACTCCGCATTGCGTCGTGCATAAGAACAACCCTTAGCCGTGGTATATTGTCCATATACCACACCCCCTCAGGCCTTATTGCTTTCCTATACACTGCTAAAAATAATAGTGCTTTGGGGTTGCTTTGAGAGCCAATGAACCCTGGTTCTATAAGGAACCCTTTTTGGTTCTACATAGCACTATGTCTTCTAGCACTGTAGCAGTGTAGACACTAGAATGGATATGCAGAATGTGCATGTAAAGGCTACTAAAAGTCATTTGGGTATTCATATTTTTCAACAGGAATGTCCACGTTATATATTTCTTATTTAGAACATGACTGTGGATAGTGTCAGGACCCGCCGGTCTCAAAGTGGTGGTATTACTTCTGGTGTTATTGATAGGGTTAATGAAATGAGGAAAAGGAAGTCTGATACTGAGGCAACGATATGTCTGGGTCAATAGATAGACTAATTATCTCTCAGACCCCTCCCCCTATCCCAGGACACCACACCTGTCTGTCTCACTTTATCTCTGAGCTCCTGAAAGAGTCTGTGTACCTCTGACAAGGAACACACTCGTACACACAGTCAAGACGGAGCTCTACACACATAATAGACATTATGTCAAAACATCCATTTGCTGAGACAGATGAGTGGTTTTGCGAAGACACACCCACACATTTGACATTTCTGTCATTTTGAACACACAATCTTATCCAGAGATACTTACAGTAGTGAGTGCATGCATTTTCATACTGGTCCCCCATATGAATCAAACCCACAACCCTGGCGTTGCAAGGGCCTTGCTCTACCAACTAGTGGTGTTCATTTTGTCAACATATATAGTGACTGAACACCTATTTTTCAGTGACAACTGATGAGACTATAACTGACTAAACAGACCCCAAAAAAACTATAACTAAACAAAAAAAAAATTCATTTCAGTTCAAATATGACTACTAAGTGGACTGGGCAAGAGTTTTTGGAAAGATTGAGAGCTTTTTAGTGATAAACACAATAATATTAGCAGCACATATGTACAGCGTAGTTCTGTTCAGCAGTGGGAAAGACTTGTCACACCTGGCACACAGAGCCTACATTGACTTCAAAAAATATTCACACCCCTTTACTTTTTCAACATTTTGTTGTGTTACAAAGTGGGATTAAAATATATTTAACTGTCTTTTTTTTGTCAACGATCTACATGAAATACTGTGTAATGTCAAAGTGGAAGAAAATTATATATTTAACTTTATTAATGGAAAATAAAAAACAAATATATCTTGATTAGATAAGTATACAAAAGTCTTTGAATTTGTAGTCTCGCTCAACCATCCCACTTTCTCCACTGTATTTCATAGCCAGGTTCTGTAGCCAACGTAGCCAAGTCTCTCTCAGAGAAAATGGTTTAAGAGTATACCGTTCCAAATGTATGGATTTTTTCTTTCTATTGTGCATTGGCCGGCCGCATTTGACATTCGGAAACATATCGCAGGCCATTCTAAAACTAGGCTACTTGCGGACCGGACCGTTAACCATTTGTTTAGGCTACAACGTGTTCAGTCATGTTACCTCATTAGCTAGCTATAGCTAACAACCTGGGGCGCGTTCAGGAGGACGCAACGTTTTGAACATTCAGATAGAAATATGTTAGGTAGAACAAACATGCCTCTCTGACGTGTTGAATAGTGAATAACGTTGAGTCGTTTTCGAGAACGTTTTGCAGTGAACGTGGCCCTGGTAACATTACCAGTAGTCTACTGAACGTGGCCCTGGTAACATTACCAGTAGTCTACTGAACGTGGCCCTGGTAACATTACCAGTAGTCTACTGAACGTAGTCATGGTAACATTACCAGTAGTCTATATGCAAACATTTTGTGGCACAGAAAGAAAGGAAAAAGGATAGCCAACTATTTATTGACTAAATTCCTCTTGCCACTACATTATATCTGACTAGGTAAATAACTCCTCTATATCTGACTGCGTAAATAACTCCTCTATATCTGACTGAGTAAATAACTCCTCTATATCTGACTGAGTAAATGACTCCTCTGGTCACAACACTATATCTGACTGGGTAAAAAACTCCTCTTATCTGACTGGATAAATAGCTACTCTTGTTACTACAATATATCTGACTAGGTAAACAACTCCTCTATATCTGACTGGGTAAATAACTCCTCTATATCTGACTGGGTAAATAACGCCTCTATATCTGACTAGGTAAATAACTCCTCTATATCTGACTGGGTAAATAACTCCTCTCGTCACTACAATATATCTGACTAGGTAAACAACTCCTCTATATCTGACTGGGTAAAAAACTCCTCTTATCTGACTGGGTAAATAACTCCTCTTGTCACTACATTATATCTGACTGGGTAAATAACTCCTCTCGTCACTACAATATATCTGACTAGGTAAACAACTCCTCTATATCTGACTGGGTAAATAACTCCTCTATATCTGACTGGGTAAATAACGCCTCTATATCTGACTAGGTAAATAACTCCTCTATATCTGACTGGGTAAATAACTCCTCTCGTCACTACAATATATCTGACTAGGTAAACAACTCCTCTATATCTGACTGGGTAAATAACTCCTCTATATCTGACTGGGTAAATAACGCCTCTATATCTGACTAGGTAAATAACTCCTCTATATCTGACTGGGTAAATAACTCCTCTCGTCACTACAATATATCTGACTAGGTAAACAACTCCTCTATATCTGACTAGGTAAATAACTCCTCTATATCTGACTGGATAAATAGCTACTCTTGTAACTACAATATATCTGACTGGGTAAATAACTCCTCTATATCTGACTAGGTAAATAACTCCTCTATATCTGACTGGATAAATAGCTACTCTTGTAACTACACTATATCTGACTGGGTAAATAACTCCTCTATATCTGACTGGGTAAACAACTCCTCTATATCTGACTGGGTAAATAGCTACTCTATATCTGACTGGGTAAATAACTACTCTATATCTGACTGGGTAAATAGCTACTCTATATCTGACTGGGTAAATAACTCCTCTATATCTGACTGGGTAAATAACTCCTCTATATCTGACTGGGTAAACAACTCCTCTATATCTGACTGGGTAAATAGCTACTCTATATCTGACTGGGTAAATAACTACTCTATATCTGACTGGGTAAATAACTCCTCTTGCCACTACATTATATCTGACTGGGTAAATAACTCCTCTATATCTGACTAGGTAAATAACTCCTCTATATCTGACTGGATAAATAGCTACTCTTGTAACTACAATATATCTGACTGGGTAAATAACTCCTCTATATCTGACTGGGTAAACAACTCCTCTATATCTGACTGGGTAAATAGCTACTCTATATCTGACTGGGTAAATAACTCCTCTATATCTGACTGGGTAAATAACGCCTCTATATCTGACTAGGTAAATAACTCCTCTATATCTGACTGGGTAAATAACTCCTCTCGTCACTACAATATATCTGACTAGGTAAACAACTCCTCTATATCTGACTAGGTAAATAACTCCTCTATATCTGACTGGATAAATAGCTACTCTTGTAACTACAATATATCTGACTGGGTAAATAACTCCTCTATATCTGACTAGGTAAATAACTCCTCTATATCTGACTGGATAAATAGCTACTCTTGTAACTACAATATATCTGACTGGGTAAATAACTCCTCTATATCTGACTGGGTAAACAACTCCTCTATATCTGACTGGGTAAATAGCTACTCTATATCTGACTGGGTAAATAACTACTCTATATCTGACTGGGTAAATAGCTACTCTATATCTGACTGGGTAAATAACTCCTCTATATCTGACTGGGTAAACAACTCCTCTATATCTGACTGGGTAAATAGCTACTCTATATCTGACTGGGTAAATAACTACTCTATATCTGACTGGGTAAATAACTCCTCTTGCCACTACATTATATCTGACTGGGTAAATAACTCCTCTATATCTGACTAGGTAAATAACTCCTCTATATCTGACTGGATAAATAGCTACTCTTGTAACTACAATATATCTGACTGGGTAAATAACTCCTCTATATCTGACTGGGTAAACAACTCCTCTATATCTGACTGGGTAAATAGCTACTCTATATCTGACTGGGTAAACAACTCCTCTATATCTGACTGGGTAAATAGCTACTCTATATCTGACTGGGTAAATAACTACTCTATATCTGACTGGGTAAATAGCTACTCTATATCTGACTGGGTAAATAACTCCTCTATATCTGACTGGGTAAATAACTCCTCTATATCTGACTGGGTAAACAACTCCTCTATATCTGACTGGGTAAATAGCTACTCTATATCTGACTGGGTAAATAACTACTCTATATCTGACTGGGTAAATAACTCCTCTTGCCACTACATTATATCTGACTGGGTAAATAACTCCTCTATATCTGACTAGGTAAATAACTCCTCTATATCTGACTGGGTAAATAGCTACTCTTGTAACTACAATATATCTGACTGGGTAAATAACTCCTCTCGTCACTACAATATATCTGACTGAGTAAATGACTCCTCTGGTCACAACACTATATCTGACTGAGTGAATAACTCCTCTTATCTGACTGGGTAAATAGCTACTCTTGTAGCTACACTATATCTGACTGGGTAAATAACTCCTCTATATCTGACTGGGTAAATAGCTACTCTTGTAGCTACACTATATCTGACTGGGTAAATAACTCCTCTATATCTGACTAGGTAAATAGCTACTCTTGTAACTACACTATATCTGACTAGGTAAATAACTCCTCTATATCTGACTGGGTAAATAGCTACTCTTGTAGCTACACTATATCTGACTGGGTAAATAACTCCTCTATATCTGACTGGGTAAATAGCTACTCTTGTAACTACAATATATCTGACTGAGTGAATAACTCCTCTTATCTGACTGGGTAAATAGCTACTCTTGTAGCTACACTATATCTGACTGGGTAAATAACTCCTCTATATCTGACTGGGTAAATAGCTACTCTTGTAACTACACTATATCTGACTGGGTAAATAACTCCTCTATATCTGACTGGGTAAACAACTCCTCTATATCTGACTGGGTAAATAGCTACTCTATATCTGACTGGGTAAATAACTACTCTATATCTGACTGGGTAAATAGCTACTCTATATCTGACTGGGTAAATAACTCCTCTATATCTGACTGGGTAAATAACTCCTCTATATCTGACTGGGTAAACAACTCCTCTATATCTGACTGGGTAAATAGCTACTCTATATCTGACTGGGTAAATAACTACTCTATATCTGACTGGGTAAATAACTCCTCTTGCCACTACATTATATCTGACTGGGTAAATAACTCCTCTATATCTGACTAGGTAAATAACTCCTCTATATCTGACTGGGTAAATAGCTACTCTTGTAACTACAATATATCTGACTGGGTAAATAACTCCTCTCGTCACTACAATATATCTGACTGAGTAAATGACTCCTCTGGTCACAACACTATATCTGACTGAGTGAATAACTCCTCTTATCTGACTGGGTAAATAGCTACTCTTGTAGCTACACTATATCTGACTGGGTAAATAACTCCTCTATATCTGACTGGGTAAATAGCTACTCTTGTAGCTACACTATATCTGACTGGGTAAATAACTCCTCTATATCTGACTAGGTAAATAGCTACTCTTGTAACTACACTATATCTGACTAGGTAAATAACTCCTCTATATCTGACTGGGTAAATAGCTACTCTTGTAGCTACACTATATCTGACTGGGTAAATAACTCCTCTATATCTGACTGGGTAAATAGCTACTCTTGTAACTACAATATATCTGACTGAGGTGAATAACTCCTCTATATCTGACTGGGTAAATAGCTACTCTTGTAGCTACACTATATCTGACTGGGTAAATAACTCCTCTATATCTGACTGGGTAAATAGCTACTCTTGTAACTACACTATATCTGACTGGGTAAATAACTCCTCTATATCTGACTGGGTAAACAACTCCTCTATATCTGACTGGGTAAATAGCTACTCTATATCTGACTGGGTAAATAACTACTCTATATCTGACTGGGTAAATAGCTACTCTATATCTGACTGGGTAAATAACTCCTCTATATCTGACTGGGTAAATAACTCCTCTATATCTGACTGGGTAAACAACTCCTCTATATCTGACTGGGTAAATAGCTACTCTATATCTGACTGGGTAAATAACTACTCTATATCTGACTGGGTAAATAACTCCTCTTGCCACTACATTATATCTGACTGGGTAAATAACTCCTCTATATCTGACTAGGTAAATAACTCCTCTATATCTGACTGGGTAAATAGCTACTCTTGTAACTACAATATATCTGACTGGGTAAATAACTCCTCTCGTCACTACAATATATCTGACTGAGTAAATGACTCCTCTGGTCACAACACTATATCTGACTGAGTGAATAACTCCTCTTATCTGACTGGGTAAATAGCTACTCTTGTAGCTACACTATATCTGACTGGGTAAATAACTCCTCTATATCTGACTGGGTAAATAGCTACTCTTGTAACTACAATATATCTGACTAGGTAAATAACTCCTCTATATCTGACTGGGTAAATAACTCCTCTATATCTGACTGGGTAAATAGCTACTCTTGTAACTACAATATATCTGACTAGGTAAATAACTCCTCTATATCTGACTGGGTAAATAGCTACTCTTGTAACTACAATATATCTGACTGAGTAAATGAATCCTCTGGTCACAACACTATATCTGACTGGGTAAATAACTACTCTATATCTGACTGGGTAAATAGCTACTCTTGTAACTACAATATATCTGACTGAGTAAATGAATCCTCTGGTCACAACACTATATCTGACTGGGTAAATAACTACTCTATATCTGACTGGGTAAATAGCTACTCTTGTAACTAAAATATATCTGACTAGGTAAATAACTCCTCTATATCTGACTGGGTAAATAACTCCTCTATATCTGACTGGTGTCACGATCGTGTGGAAGAGATTCGGACCAAAACGCAGCATGAGGAAAATAAGCCATCTTCTTTTAAGAAATGACCGAAGATGAACATGAAACGAAAACACTATACAAACAAACAAAAAAACAACAAATGATCGTGAAGCTAAATAACGCAAGTGCACAGACAAGCAACAAACGTTAAACAAGACAACTACCCACAAAAGCCTACTGCCTATGGCTACCTTAAATATGGCTCCCAATCAGAGACAAATGAATGACAGCTGTCTCTGATTGAGACCCAATCTAGGCAGCCATAGACAAAACTAGACAACCTCACAATTATCTATCCCATACACAATACAACACCCATAGACTAAACAAAACACACACACCATACAATGCCCACCCCAACTCACGCCCTGACCAACTAAACATAATCAAAATAACATAAAAATAGGTCAGGAACGTGACATAACCCCCCCCTCAAGGTGCGTACTCCGAACGCACCACCAAAAGTCTAGGGGAGGGTCTGGGTGGGCATCTGTCCACGGTGGTGGCTCAGGCTGAGGGCGAGGTCCCCACCCCACCATAATCAATCCCCGCTTCTTTATCCCCCTCACAATGCCCACCCTCCAAATAACCCCACCTAAATTAAGGGGCATCATCAGGATAAGGAGCAGCACCGGAATGAGGGGCAACACCGGAATGAGGGGCAACACCAGAATGAGGGGCAACACCAGAATGAGGGGCAACACCAGAATGACTGGCGGATCCTGGCTGGCTGGCTCTGGACGCTCTTGGCTGGTTGACGGCTCTGGACGGTCATGGCTGGCTGACGGCTCTGGACGGTCATGGCTCGCTGACGGCTCTGGACGGTCATGGCTCGCTGACGGCTCTGGACGGTCATGGCTCGCTGACGGCTCTGGACGGTCATGGCTCGCTGACGGCTCTGGACGGTCATGGCTCGCTGACGGCTCTGGGCGGTCATGGCTCGCTGACGGCTCTGGACGGTCATGGCTCGCTGACGGCTCTGGACGGTCATGGCTCGCTGACGGCTCTGGACGGTCATGGCTCGCTGACGGCTCTGGACGGTCATGGCTGGCTGAAGGCTCTGGCTGATCCGGTCTGGCGGAAGGCTCTGGCTGATCCGGTCTGGCGGAAGGCTCTGGCTGATCCGGTCTGGCGGAAGGCTCTGGCTGATCCGGTCTGGCGGAAGGCTCTGGCTGATCCGGTCTGGCGGAAGGCTCTGGCTGATCCGGTCTGGCGGAAGGCTCTGGCTGATCCGGTCTGGCGGAAGGCTCTGGCTGATCCGGTCTGGCGGAAGGCTCTAGCGGCTCCTGTCTGGCGGACGGCTCTAGCGGCTCCTGTCTGGCGGACGGCTCTGTAGGCTCATGGCAGACGGGCGGCTTTGCAGGCTCATGGCAGACGGGCAGTTCAGACGGCGTATGGCAGACGGGCAGTTCAGGCGCCGCTGGGCAGACGGGCAGTTCAGGCGCCGCTGGGCAGACGGGCAGTTCAGGCGCCGCTGGGCAGACGGGCAGTTCAAGCGCCGCTGGGCAGACGGGCAGTTCAGGCGCCGCTGGGCAGACGGCAGACTCTGGCCGGCTGAGACGCACTATAGGCCTGGTGCGTGGTACCGGAACTGGAGGTACCGGGCTAAGGACACGCACCTCAGGGCGAGTGCGGGGAACAACAACAGGGCACACTGGACTCTCGTGGCGCACTCTAGGCCTGGTGCGTGGTACCGGAACTGGAGGTACCGGGCTGAGGGCACGCACCTCAGGGCGAGTGCGGGGAGAAGGAACAGTGCGTACAGGGCTCTGGAGACGCACAGGAGGCTTGGTGCGTGGTGCCGGAACTGGAGGCACTGGGCTGGAGACACGCACCATAGGGAGAGTGCGTGGAGGAGGAACAGGGCTCTGGAGATGCACTGGAAGCCTGGTGCGTGGTGTAGGCACTGGTGGTACTGGACTGGGGTGGGAAGGTGGCGCCGGATATACCGGACCGTGAAGGAGGACACGTGCTCTTGAGCACCGAGCCTCCCCAACCTTACCAGGTTGAATGGTCCCCGTAGCCCTGCCAGTGCGGCGAGGTGGAATAGCCCGCACTGGGCTATGCAGGCGAACCGGGGACACCACCTGCAAGGCTGGTGCCATGTACACCGGCCCGAGGAGACGTACTGGAGGCCAGATACGTTGGGCCGGCTTCATGGCATCCGGCTCGATGCCCAACCTAGCCCTCCCAGTGCGGCAAGGTGGAATAGCCCGCACTGGGCTAAGCACGCGTACTGGGGACACCGTGCGCTTTACCGCATAACACGGTGTCTGACCAGTACGACGCCCTCTTACTCCACGGCAAGCCCGGGGAGTTGACTCAGGTATCCAACCCGGCTTCGCCACACTCCCCTTTAGCCCCCCCCAAGAAATTTTTGGGTGAGCCTCTCGGGCTTCCAGCCTCTCCTACGTGCTGCCTCCTCATACCAGCGCTCCTGGGCTGTGGCTGCCTTCTTCTCCTCCCGCAAGCGGCGATTCACACCAACCTTAGCCCAGGGTCCTTCTCCATTGAAAATTTGCTCCCAACTCCATTCCTCTTCTCTCCATTGTTTTAGTTCCTTTTCTCCTTCCTCAATCCGCTTGGTCCTGTTGTGGTGGGTAGTTCTGTCACGATCGTGTGGAAGAGATTCGGACCAAAACGGAGCATGAGGAAAATAAGCCATCTTCTTTTAATAAATGACAGAAGATGAACATGAAACGAAAACACTATACAAACAAACAAAAAAACAACAAATGATCGTGAAGCTAAATAACGCAAGTGCACAGACAAGCAACAAACGTTAAACAAGACAACTACCCACAAAAGCCTACTGCCTATGGCTACCTTAAATATGGCTCCCAATCAGAGACAAATGAATGACAGCTGTCTCTGATTGAATCAAATCAAATCAAATCAAATTTTATTAGTCACATACACATGGTTAGCAGATGTTAATGCGAGTGTAGCGAAATGCTTGTGCTTCTAGTTCCGACAATGCAGTAATAACCAACAGTAATCTAACCTAACAATTCCACACTACTACCTTACACACACACACAAGTGTAAAGGGATAAAGAATATGTACATAAAGATATATGGATGAGTGGTGGTACAGAACGGCATGGCAGATGAAGTAGATGGTATAGAGTACGGTATATACATATGAGATGAGTACTGTAGGGTATGTAAACATAAAGTGGCATAGTTTAAAGTGGCTAGTGGTACATGTATTGCATAAAGATGGCAAGATGCAGTAGATGATATAGAGTACAGTATATATACATATGAGATGGGTAATGTAGGGTATGTAAACATTGTATTAAGTGGCATTGCTTAAAGTGGCTAGTGGTACATTTTTACATAATTTCCATCAATTCCCATTTTTAAAGTGGCTGGAGTTGAGTCAGTATGTTGGCAGCGGCCGCTAAATGTTGAGATGTTAAATGAATGTTAAATGATTGAGAACCAATCTAGGCAGCCATAGACAAAACTAGACAACCTCACAATTATCTATCCCATACACAATACAACACCCATAGACTAAACAAAACACACACAACATACAATGCCCACCCCAACTCACGCCCTGACCAACTAAACATAATCAAAATAACATAAAAATAGGTCAGGAACGTGACAACTGGGTAAATAACTCCTCTTGTCACTACATTATATCTGACTGGGTAAATAACTCCTCTTGTAACTACAATATATCTGACTGGGTAAATAACTCCTCTATATCTGACTGGTTAAATAACTCCTCTATATCTGACTGGGTAAATAACGCCTCTATATCTGACTGGGTAAATAACTCCTCTATATCTGACTGGGTAAATAACTCCTCTATATCTGACTGGGTAAATAACTCCTCTCGTCACTACAATATATCTGACTGAGTAAATAACTCCTCTATATCTGACTGGGTAAATAACTCCTCTATATCTGACTGGGTAAATAACTCCTCTATATCTGACTGGGTAAATAGCTACTCTTGTAACTACAATATATCTGACTAGGTAAATAACTCCTCTATATCTGACTGGGTAAATAACTCCTCTATATCTGACTGGGTAAATAGCTACTCTTGTAACTACAATATATCTGACTAGGTAAATAACTCCTCTATATCTGACTGGGTAAATAGCTACTCTTGTAGCTACACTATATCTGACTGGGTAAATAACTCCTCTATATCTGACTAGGTAAATAGCTACTCTTGTAACTACAATATATCTGACTGAGTAAATAACTCCTCTATATCTGACTAGGTAAATAACTCCTCTATATCTGACTAGGTAAATAGCTACTCTGTAACTACAATATATCTGACTGAGGTAAATGACTCCTACTGGTCACATACACTATATCTGACTGGGTAAATAACTCCTCTATATCTGACTGGGTAAATAGCTACTCTTGTAACTACACTATATCTGACTAGGTAAATAACTCCTCTATATCTGACTGGGTAAATAGCTACTCTTGTAACTACACTATATCTGACTAGGTAAATAACTCCTCTATATCTGACTAGGTAAATAACTCCTCTATATCTGACTAGGTAAATAACTCCTCTATATCTGACTAGGTAAATAACTCCTCTTGTAACTACAATATATCTGACTGAGTAAATGAATCCTCTGGTCACAACACTATATCTGACTGGGTAAATAACTACTCTATATCTGACTGGGTAAATAGCTACTCTTGTAACTACAATATATCTGACTAGGTAAATAACTCCTCTATATCTGACTGGGTAAATAACTCCTCTATATCTGACTGGGTAAATAACTCCTCTTGTAACTACAATATATCTGACTGAGTAAATGAATCCTCTGGTCACAACACTATATCTGACTGGGTAAATAACTACTCTATATCTGACTGGGTAAATAGCTACTCTTGTAACTACAATATATCTGACTAGGTAAATAACTCCTCTATATCTGACTGGGTAAATAACTCCTCTATATCTGACTGGGTAAATAACTCCTCTATATCTGACTGGGTAAATAACTCCTCTATATCTGACTGGGTAAATAACTCCTCTTGCCACTACATTATATCTGACTGGGTAAATAACTCCTCTATATCTGACTGGGTAAATAACTCCTCTATATCTGACTGGGTAAATAACTCCTCTATATCTGACTGGGTAAATAACTCCTCTATATCTGGCTGGGTAAATAACTCCTCTTGTCACTACATTATATCTGACTAGGTAAATAACTCCTCTATATCTGACTGGGTAAATAACTCCTCTATATCTGACTGGGTAAATAACTCCTCTTGTCACTACATTATATCTGACTAGGTAAATAACTCCTCTATATCTGACTGGGTAAATAACTCCTCTATATCTGACTGGGTAAATAACTCCTCTGGCCACTACATTATATCTGACTGGGTAAATAACTCCTCTATATCTGACTGGGTAAATAACTCCTCTGGTCACAACACTATATCTGACTGAGTGAATAACTCCTCTTATCTGACTGGGTAAATAACTCCTCTCGTCACTACAATATATCTGACTGAGTAAATGACTCCTCTGGCCACAACACTATATATTCTGACTGCATTTTTTGTCGAATGAACTCCTCTTATCTAACCAGGCAAGTCAGTTAAGAACAACTTCTTGTTAACAATGACGACCTATATCTGACTGGGTAAATAACTCCTCTATATCTGACTGGGTAAATAACCCCTCTATATCTGACTAGGTAAATAACTCCTCTATATCTGACTGGGTAAATAACTCCTCTTGTAACTACAATATATCTGACTGAGTAAATGAATCCTCTGGTCACAACACTATATCTGACTGGTTAAATAACTACTCTATATCTGACTGGGTAAATAGCTACTCTTGTAACTACAATATTACTGACTAGGTAAATAACTCCTCTATATCTGACTGGGTAAATAACTCCTCTATATCTGACTGGGTAAATAACTCCTCTATATCTGACTGGGTAAATAACTCCTCTTGCCACTACATTATATCTGACTGGGTAAATAACTCCTCTATATCTGACTAGGTAAATAACTCCTCTTGTCACTACATTATATCTGACTAGGTAAATAACTCCTCTATATCTGACTGGGTAAATAACTCCTCTATATCTGACTGGGTAAATAACTCCTCTTGTCACTACATTATATCTGACTAGGTAAATAACTCCTCTATATCTGACTGGGTAAATAACTCCTCTATATCTGACTGGGTAAATAACTCCTCTGGCCACTACATTATATCTGACTGGGTAAATAACTCCTCTATATCTGACTGGGTAAATAACTCCTCTGGTCACAACACTATATCTGACTGAGTGAATAACTCCTCTTATCTGACTGGGTAAATAGCTACTCTTGTAACTACACTATATCTGACTGGGTAAATAACCCCTCTATATCTGACTAGGTAAATAACTCCTCTATATCTGACTGGGTAAATAACTCCTCTTGTAACTACAATATATCTGATTGAGTAAATGAATCCTCTGGTCACAACACTATATCTGACTGGGTAAATAACTACTCTATATCTGACTGGGTAAATAGCTACTCTTGTAACTACAATATATCTGACTAGGTAAATAACTCCTCTATATCTGACTGGGTAAATAACTCCTCTATATCTGACTGGGTAAATAACTCCTCTTGTCACTACATTATATCTGACTGGGTAAATAACTCCTCTTGTAACTACAATATATCTGACTAGGTAAATAACTCCTCTATATCTGACTGGGTAAATAACTCCTCTATATCTGACTGGGTAAATAACTTCTCTATATCTGACTGGGTAAATAACTCCTCTATATCTGACTAGGTAAATAACTCCTCTTGTCACTACATTATATCTGACTAGGTAAATAACTCCTCTATATCTGACTGGGTAAATAACTCCTCTATATCTGACTGGGTAAATAACTCCTCTATATCTGACTGGGTAAATAACTCCTCTATATCTGACTGGGTAAATAACTCCTCTATATCTGACTGGGTAAATAACTCCTCTGGCCACTACATTATATCTGACTGGGTAAATAACTCCTCTATATCTGACTGGGTAAATAACTCCTCTGGTCACAACACTATATCTGACTGAGTGAATAACTCCTCTTATCTGACTGGGTAAATAACTCCTCTCGTCACTACAATATATCTGACTGAGTAAATGACTCCTCTGGTCACAACACTATATCTGACTGAGTGAATAACTCCTCTTATCTGACTGGGTAAATAGCTACTCTTGTAACTACACTATATCTGACTGGGTAAATAACTCCTCTATATCTGACTGGGTAAATAACTCCTCTATATCTGACTAGGTAAATAACTCCTCTATATCTGACTGGGTAAATAACTCCTCTTGTAACTACAATATATCTGACTGAGTAAATGAATCCTCTGGTCACAACACTATATCTGACTGGTTAAATAACTACTCTATATCTGACTGGGTAAATAGCTACTCTTGTAACTACAATATATCTGACTAGGTAAATAACTCCTCTATATCTGACTGGGTAAATAACTCCTCTATATCTGACTGGGTAAATAACTCCTCTTGTCACTACATTATATCTGACTGGGTAAATAACTCCTCTTGTAACTACAATATATCTGACTAGGTAAATAACTCCTCTATATCTGACTGGTTAAATAACTCCTCTATATCTGACTGGGTAAATAACTCCTCTATATCTGACTGGGTAAATAACTCCTCTATATCTGACTGGGTAAATAACTCCTCTATATCTGACTGGGTAAATAACTCCTCTTGCCACTACATTATATCTGACTGGGTAAATAACTCCTCTATATCTGACTGGGTAAATAACTCCTCTATATCTGACTGGGTAAATAACTTCTCTATATCTGACTGGGTAAATAACTCCTCTATATCTGACTGGGTAAATAACTCCTCTTGTCACTACATTATATCTGACTGGGTAAATAACTCCTCTATATCTGACTAGGTAAATAACTCCTCTATATCTGACTGGGTAAATAACTCCTCTTGCCACTACACTATATATTTTTATTACATTTTTTTTCGAATTAACCTTTATTTAACCAGGCAAGTCAGTTAAGAACAACTTCTTATTTACAATGACGGCCTATATCTGACTGGGTAAATAACTCCTCTATATCTGACTGGGTAAATAACTCCTCTATATCTGACTGGGTAAATAACTACTCTATATCTGACTAGGTAAATAGCTACTCTTGTAACTACAATATATCTGACTAGGTAAATAACTCCTCTATATCTGACTAGGTAAATAACTCCTCTATATCTGACTGGGTAAATAGCTACTCTTGTAACTCCTCTATATCTGACTAGGTAAATAACTCCTCTATATCTGACTGGGTAAATAGCTACTCTTGTAACTACAATATATCTGACTAGGTAAATAACTCCTCTATATCTGACTGGGTAAATAACTCCTCTATATCTGACTGGGTAAATAACTCCTCTATATCTGACTGGGTAAATAACTCCTCTATATCTGACTGGGTAAATAGCTACTCTTGTAACTACAATATATCTGACTAGGTAAATAACTCCTCTATATCTGACTGGGTAAATAACTCCTCTATATCTGACTGGGTAAATAACTCCTCTATATCTGACTAGGTAAATAACTCCTCTACATCTGACTGGGTAAATAACTCCTCTATATCTGACTAGGTAAATAACTCCTCTATATCTGACTAGGTAAATAACTCCTCTATATCTGACTGGGTAAATAGCTACTCTTGTAACTACACTATATCTGACTGGGTAAATAACTCCTCTATATCTGACTGGGTAAATAGCTACTCTTGTAACTACAATATATCTGACTAGGTAAATAACTCCTCTATATCTGACTGGGTAAATAACTCCTCTATATCTGACTGGGTAAATAACTCCTCTATATCTGACTGGGTAAATAACTCCTCTATATCTGACTGGGTAAATAACTCCTCTTGCCACTACATTATATCTGACTGGGTAAATAACTCCTCTATATCTGACTGGGTAAATAACTCCTCTGGTCACAACACTATATCTGACTGGGTAAATAACTCCTCTATATCTGACTGGGTAAATAACTCCTCTATATCTGACTGGGTAAATAACTCCTCTATATCTGACTGGGTAAATAACTCCTCTTATCTGACTGGGTAAATAGCTACTCTTGTAACTACACTATATCTGACTGGGTAAATAACTCCTCTATATCTGACTGGGTAAATAACTCCTCTATATCTGACTGGGTAAATAGCTACTCTTGTAACTACACTATATCTGACTGGGTAAATAACTCCTCTATATCTGACTGGGTAAATAAGTCCTCTATATCTGACTGGGTAAATAACTATTTTGAGTTTATGTGGGCCCAGTGACTCTGACTCTCTCTCTCTCTCTCTCTCTCTCTCTCTCTCTCTCTCTCTCTCTCTCTCTCTCTCTCTCTCTCTCTCTCTCTCTCTCTCTCTCTCTCTCTCTCTCTCTCTCTCTCTCTCTCTCTCTCTCTCTCTCTCTCTCTCTCTCTCTCTCTCTCTCTCTCTCTCTCTCTCTCTCTCTCTCTCTCTGAATCTGAATAAATTAGGAATTTGCATGGCAAGCTATTTTTTATATACACTGAGTGTACAAAACATTAGGAACAGCTTCCATTGCTTCCCACAGTTGTGTTAAGTTGGCTGGATGTCCTTTGGGTGGTGGACCACATGGGAAACTGTGGAGTGAGAAAGACCCAGCAGCGTTGCAGTTCTTGACAAACTCAAACCGGTGCGCCTGGCACGTACTACCATACCCCGTTCAGAGGAACTTAAGTCTTTTGTCTTGCCCATTCACCCTCTGAATGTTACACATACACAATCCATGTCTCAATTCTCCATAGGCTTAAAAATCCTTCTTTAACCTGTCCCCTCCTCTTCATCTACACTGATTGAAGTGGATTTAACAAGTGACATCAATAAGGGATCATAGCTTTCACCTGGATTCACCTGGTCAGTTTATGTCATGGAAAGAGCAGGTGTTCCTAATGTTTTGTACACTCAGTGTATGTTTGTCATATTTCTGCTGTTGGGAAGATAATAGGATGTTATGCAGAAAAATATGTTGGGTGGAGAAGGCTATGTATGTTTGTGCGCATGGAAGTCAGTGGTTTACTTTAGGTTAATGAGTCAATACAAATGTGATGTGACAAATCAAAGGGTATTTATTGACTTAAATGGCCCACTGTTTTCGTCATTTTGACAATAACTAGACCAAATCCTTATTGAAATGACAGACTTGTGGCTAGGACACATGCACTTCCCTGACCATTGTGGCCTTTGTACTGTAGTGTTACTTGAGGTCAGGGACTCAAATGCTGTGTCCAAAAGGAACCCTATTCTCTAATGGGTGCACTACTTTTGACCAGGGAAATAGTGCACTACTTTTGACCAGGGAAATAGTGGACTACTTTTGACCAGGGAAATAGTGCACTACTTTTGACCAGGGAAATAGTGCACTACTTTTGACCAGGGAAATAGTGCACTATAGAGAATAGGATTCCATCGGGGATGCTGACAATGTTTTTGTGCCACAGCTCTTAGTGGCCCAATTGTATCTTGTTATTTTTCTTAATTGGGTCGATCTTGTGATTTCAAACAGGTCATGATACATTAAGGAGTACAGACCAAATTGGTCATCGCCAATCCTCTTTATTTCCAATTGAAGACTGTGTAAAGGAGGCCTCGCAGGAGGAAAAGGCCTTCCAACAATGTTGTAACACATAATGTACAGTTACAGTCTAATCAACGGTCCACGGTGGGGGTTTATCAACGGTCTACTGTGGGGGTTTATCAACGGTCCACTGTGGGGGTTTATCAACGGTCCACTGTGGGGGTTTATCAACGGTCCACTGTGGGGGTTTATCAACGGTCCACTGTGGGGGTTTATCAACGGTCCACTGTGGGGGTTTATCAACGGTCCACTGTGGGGGTTTATCAACGGTCTACTGTGGGGGTTTATCAACGGTCCACTGTGGGGGTTTATCAACGGTCCACTGTGGGGGTTTATCAATGGTCCACTGTGGGGGTTTATCAACGGTCAACTGTGGGGGTTTATCAACGGTCCACTGTGGGGGTTTATCAACGGTCCACTGTGGGGGTTTATCAAAGGTCCACTGTGGGGGTTTATCAACGGTCCACTGTGGGGGTTTATCAACGGTCCACTGTGGGGGTTTATCAACGGTCCACTGCTTTATAGAACCAAAAAGGATTCCATGGCTCACTTCATATATGGCCCTCAAACGGGATCTATATACTGTAGAACTGTAAAGCAGCCTTTTAAGCAGTGTAAGAAACGAAAAGATATGCTAATCAGGTGTTTTTACTGACACATTTGGATAAAATACCTCACAATCCACCTCCAGGGATGATGGGAGGAAGCACTCATACTGGGCCCAGACTGATGTCAGTGAGGTCAGAAGAACGCCACACAGATCTGACTCAGTCTGGGATTGACCATTGGCTGCAACAATCATACGTTCTGGGTGGGTGGGTGGGGGAGAGTAATCTGCTGGCTAGCTCTCCATATAAATCCTTTAATCCAACAGAGGACAAACAAATGTGTCTGCTTGTTTACGATCCGGAAGGAGAATAACAACAACACTGTTGATGTTACTGTTAAAGAGATCCCTCCGCTGCCACCAATGTGCCATTGATCTCCTCATTACAGTCTGGGATCCTCAGTTCCCGGGCTTCGCCTCCTTAATTGCTGCTGCTGGCTAATCTGCCGGGCTCGAGGGGTGTAAAACGCCGGATATTACCTTGACCGTTGAGACTGACGGGTCACCGGGCGAGAGACCCGGTCACCGGCCTGTAATGACAAGCTGAGTGGGGAAAGTCAATGTGCACTTGTGACAAGGGGAGGGCGAGTGCCCCCTGACACACACATACACACACACACGCCACAGTACAGTGTCACTGTGCAACAGAGAGAGAGATGTCCTGATATTTCACAGGAGAAGCAGCCCCTTGTATTGAAATGACTGTGTGTAATGTGTGATGTTTGTGTAGTGTTTTTGATATTGTCATTTTTAAATGTTTTATTCAGTGTTACCTGCCCTGCTTTCTTCGTAACATATGAACTGTCTGTTACTCGTTTCTGAGATACAACTGAAATATGAGTGTGAGTGGAATTCTTTCTCAGCTCATAGAAATGGGACGAGTACAGTCTTATATGGAAGCAGATTCATGTCAAAACAAATATAGTTTTTGGGCATGAATCTGCTTCCATAGTCTCTATGTACAGCCTACATGGATCTTAGAACAACAATGTCTAGAAAGTTAGCCCTAGCAATACCTTACTCATTTCACAGATTGTCTAGGATTCTCTGAGCTAAACTAGCACATACAGGCTGCCGAAGTGTGAGTACTGTGTGGAGAGAAGAGAAGAGGAGAGAGCAGAGGCTCTGAGGGAGAGAAAGAGCAAGGGATAGAGCGAGAGGAGAACATTTTTTCCCAGTGAAGTCACCCAGTCTGTGGCAATGGGAGAGAGCCACTGTCTACACAGACACAGACATCCCTGTGTGTCAGTGTCAGAGAGTGGGTGGGAGTGCACCGCCGCAGGGGATGGAGACAGAGACAGGGAGGATGGAGACAGTGGGAGAGAGAAGGGGGAGTGAAACAGGGAGAGAGACAGAGAGAGAGGGGGACAACGGGTGAAAGATGGAGAGAAGGGAAATAAAAGCCACAGGAAAATAGACAGAGTGCTAAGAGAGAGTGGCAGAAGGGGAACGGGCTCATGAGAGAAAAATGTATATACTGGTAGTAAAAAATATAGATAATGCAGACAGAAATGGAAGAAGGGACAGTGACAGACAAAAAGTAAAGTAAAAGACATGGAGACAGAAACAGAGAAAGAGGACACAAAGGAGAGATAAGTAAAGGAGAGAGCAGGATCCAAGCTGAGAAAGCGAGAGAGAGAGAGAGAGAGAGAGAGAGAGAGAGAGAGAGAGAGAGAGAGAGAGAGAGACCCCAATAATTACAGTGGAATCTGTGTCAACAGCAATCTCTGAAAAATCCTCTGCAGTATCATGAACAGCAGATTTCAAAATACCAAAATACCGTAGGACAGACCACGTATACACCCTGCACACGCTTATTGACAAACAAATAAACCAAAACAAAAGCAAAGTCTTCTCATGCTTTGTTGATTTAAAAAAAACATTCGACTCAATTTGGTGTCAGGGTCTGCTTTACAAATTGATGGAAAGCAGTGTTGGAGGAAAAACATATGACATTATAAAATCAACACTGGGTGGAAAGGGTCCATATCAAGGGATAACTTGACATGTTTTGATATTCTACAGAATATAGACCATTTCCAATGCATATTTTGAGTTTTGTGGATTTGCACCATATCCTGACAAATTCTGAATCCAGATGTGTTTTTTAGACATATATGATATTGGGATTACTCCCAATATCACACATGGACATTTCCTGTGGCCGGATATGGACTCATTCAATATCCTGAGATATGAGACATCCTATGTTCTCTCTTCATGTTGACGAATACTGACTGTATACATCGCATATCTTGGTTTTCTCAACACATTCAAGATATGAAGCTAGATTGATTCCAGATATGCTTCTCTTGGCTGAGGTCCATATCTGGATATTGATATGCTTTTTGATATGCTGAAAGTAAAGATGATTTCTGATGCATTTCTGAGTTTTCAGAACATACTCAATAATATGTCAAATAGGAAATCCATATTTTTCTTTCAAACAAAAATAATTTTGGGATTCCCTCCGGATATCATACATGGTATGGGCGGATATTGACTCATTAGATATCCTGAGATAGGCCTATGTTGACATCTTCTTTTCTCTATATGTTGCCAAATAATGACAGTAAGCCTACATAGTATATTTTCTCAGCACATACAAGGCATATGTTCTTGACTGAGGTCCATATCAGGATTTTGATGTGCTTATTGATATGTTAAACAAGGACAGTTTCTGATGCTTATTTCCGTTTGGAAAAATATTTGACAAATATTAAATCAATATAATTCTTTCAGACACTAGCTAAACTTTTTGTATTCCATCTGCATTAAGGCATGCGAGCTAAAAGCACTGTTACTGGTAGCCTAGCAACAATAATCAAACTTTCTGCTGTGGAGTTCCAACTGTCATTTTTTAATTTGGGGCACCACAAATTTGTTTTCCAAGGGTTTGTGTTCAAACTAACAACTGGAGAAACAAAGAAGTTAGAAGCTGTTCAGAAAATACCTCAAAGAAGTTAACGCTAAAGTGAGTAGCTAATTGAATATGTTTTATTTATTTTGGTAACTAGAATCAAGAACATTTGCTAATTTGGCCAGGAGGGCTAGCTAGGATTGATAGGGGGGTAAAAACTAACGGGTAACCTAGCTAACTAACAAATAACATTTCCTTCCCTTCAGGGATTTGTTTTACCCACTATCAAGCCTCAAGGTGACAGCTAATGTTTTAAAACGTTTGGCTGTATTTTGTATTATTGGTTAATATAAGATGATTGGAGCTCTGGATTTGCTATGCTGCATTTTTTGAACAGAAATAGCAGAGATTTGCTTTAGATTAAATATTATGATGTTTGCTTTTCGTTCCTTGTAGCCTACTACTGAATATGGTGCTGTATGCTCAGATATGTCACCTTCATGCCAAGAAGCATGATGAACAGGTCAAATAATTTGGCCGCTGGACATTGATCAGATTTAGTCAATTTTCAATCAGACATATAAGGATGAATATTACATATCATGTCTATTCATGTCTATATCTATTGAAATCATAACATTTAGGAAGAAATATTGATCCATAAATGATCAGGTAATGACTACAGATACAGTATGATACCTTTTTGAAAAGTATGTGGATTCGTTCATGCCTAACTATAAAGACTTAAATATGTCAGCATGTTGACACCTGCCCTTTCCGGAGTTAAAATATTCTACAAATATGTAAGCAGGTGCAGGTGCATCAGTGGTGTGTCTTGAAGGGATCTCACCCCAGATATCTCCCTGGAATCATACGGTAGCAGGGAGAGTTCTGAGGTCTGGATTGGATGCACGTAGAAACAGTCCCATTATGGAGAATATCCTAGCTCCATATATGAAATGAAGGACATGCATATCTGGAGCATGTATACTCCTTATATCCAATCAAATGTCAGATATCCAGATATATATAGATAAAGATATTGACCCTTTTGATCCAGTGCAATGTACACACACAACATGTGCGCAGTTAAAATTGTCAATACACACACATATTTATTTCCTCAGGGCCATGAGGTGAGACAGGGATGGAGCTTGAGCACCACCCTCTTCAACATTTATATCAATTAATTGGTGAGGGCACTAGAACAGTCTGCAGCACCCGGCCTCACACTACTGGACCCGGAAATGTCTACTGTTTGCTGATGATCTGGTGCTTCTGTCCCAGACCAATGAGGGCCTACAGCAGCACCTAGATCTTCTGCACAGATTTTGCCAGACTACAGAGTAGGCCAAGCTGGGTCCAAGCTTCCTGCCATCCAGGACCTACATAATAGGCAGTGTCAGAGGAAAGCCACAAAAATTGTCAGAGACCCCAGTCACCCAAGTCATAGACTGTTTTCTCTGCTACTGCACGGCAAGCAGTCCTGGAGAACCAATTCTAGAACCAAAAGGCTCCTTAACAGCTTCTACCCCCAAGCCATAAGACTGCTGAACAATTAATAAAATGGCCACTGGACTATTACATTGACACCCCCCCCCCATTTGTTTTGTACACTGCTGCTACTCGCTGTTTATTATCTATGCGTAGTCACTTCACCCCAACCTACATGTACAAATGACCTCAACTAACCTGTACCCCCACACACATCGTCAACCCAAGATGGCGTAGCAGTAGGACGTGTCTTTGTCTTGTCTTGTCCCGTGTAAATAGTCTTCGTATTTTTCGTATACATTTCGTATATATTTTAATTTCACTTTCCATCTAGGAACTGAATATACATTCCTACATTCCGCCTCACCCAATGTGGTACGGACCTGCTATTTTTTTATACTTTAGAACCGTAACCCCAATCAGAAGCTAGCCAGATAACTAGCTACTAGCTAGTAGTCAGTTAGCCACTGCTGCGGTCTTCACCCTCAACTCGGACACTGCCAGCTTCAATACCGGGCCAATACCTGCCAGTCTGCAAGCGCGATATCAACCCAGAGCATATAGGACTGCTTTTTCTCTACCACATCACCGGATTCCTGACGCAAGCTCTGGACAATTACACCGTATCATCACAGCTAGCTAGCTGCAACCGAGTGGCTACTACTGGCTAACACCTCTGTCCCGAAGCAAGCACCAGTTAGCCTTGAGCTAGCCTCGAGCTAGGCCCATCTGCCGGCTAGCCGAAGAGGTCTACCAGCGAATTCTTGGGCTACAATACCTCTTTTGCCAATTGGACTGGACCTTTTTTTTTTTTTTGCCGACACAGAGCCCTGCCAATCCATCACAACTGGTCTAAATCAGCTACAAGCTAATTTAGCCATTTTTTTTGCCGCTGCTAGTAGCTTTTACCTTCTGCACAGACACCAGCCCTGTTATTAGCCTGGATATTACTCACCAATTTACCAGCATCGGACTGTCTCTCGACAACAACGCCGGATTCCTGCCGTAATCCCTGAGCCACTACTTCTGATCCTCACAGCTAGCTTGCAGCTAGCGCAGCTAGCGCCACTGCCACGAAGCTAGCACCAGTTAGCAAACACAATTCTACAATTCACAACCTCTCTTTCGCCATCCGGCTTGGATTCTCTGTCGACACGACCACGTCTGAGCAGACCCCCTCCGTCTGAGCAGACCACCCCCCGGGCTACTAACTTTAAACGCCGCGTGCTAGCTTAGTGGAGGCCTCCCTGCTCCATCTACGGCTGCCCCCTGGACACTATGATCACTTGGCTACATAGCTGATGCATGCTTGACTGTCCATTAATTCACGGTACTCCATTCTGTTTATTTGTGTTTTATCTGTCGGCTCTGTGCTTTAACTCAGGATCTGTGTGTAGTTAATCCGACCCTCTCTGCCGAGTCGTCGCCATTTTTACCTGTTGTTGCTGTGTTAGACTAGCACCCTGTTATTGCTGCTGTTATCTTACCTGTTGTTTTAGCTAGCTCTCCCAATCAAGACCTGCAATCACTTTATGCCTTATTGTATGTCTCTCTCATATATCAATATGCCTTGCATACTGTTGTTCAGGCTAGTTATCATTATCATTGTTTTGGTTTGCAATGGACCCTGTAGTTCCACTCTCCGTACCTCTGTTACCTCCTTTGTCCCACCCCCCACACATGCGGTGACCTCACCCATTGAGACCAGCATGTCCAGAGATACAACCTCTCTTATCATCACCCAGTGCCTGGGCTTGCCTCCGCTGTACCCGCGCCCCTCCATACCCCTGTCTGCACATTATGCCCAGAATCTATTCTACCACGCCCATAAATCTGCTCCTTTTATTCTTTGTCCCCAACGCTCTAGGCGACCAGTTTTGATAGCCTTTAGCCGCACCCTCATCCTACTACTCCTCTGTTCCTCGGGTGATGTGGAGGTAAACCCAGGCCCTGCATGTCCCCAGTCACCCTCATTTGTTGACTTCTGTGATCGAAAAAGCCTTGGCCTCATGCATGTCAACATCAGAAGCCTCCTCCCTAAGTTTGCCTTACTCACCGCTTTAGCACACTCTGCCAACCCTGATGTCCTTGCCGTGTCCGAATCCTGGCTTAGGAAGGCCACCAAAAATTCTGAGATTTCCATACCCAACTATAACACTTTCCGTCAAGATAGAACTGCCAAAGGGGGAGGAGTTGCAATCTACTGCAGAGATAGCCTGCAAAGTTCTGTCATACTTTCCAGGTCTATGCCCAAACAGTTCGAACTTCTAATTTTAAAAATTAATCTCTCCAGAAATAAGTCTCTCACTGTTGCCGCCTGCTACCGACCCCCCTCAGCTCCCAGCTGTGCCCTGGACACCATCTGTGAATTGATCGCTCCCCATCTAGCTTCAGAGTTTGTTCTGTTAGGTGACCTAAACTGGGATATGCTTAACACCCCGGCAGTCCTACAATCCAAGCTTGATGCCCTCAATCTCACACAAATCATCAAGGAACCCACCAGGTACAACCCTAAATCCGTAAACATGGGCACCCTAATAGACATTATCCTGACCAACCTGCCCTCCAAATACACCTCTGCTGTCTTCAATCAAGATCTCAGCGATCACTGCCTCATTGCCTGTATCCGCCACGGGTCCGCGGTCAAACGACCACCCCTCATCACTGTCAAACGCTCCCTAAAACACTTCTGCGAGCAGGCCTTTCTAATCGACCTGGCCCGGGTACCCTGGAAGGATATTGACCTCATCCCGTCAGTTGAGGATGCCTGGTCATTCTTTAAATGTTACTTCCTCACCATATTAGACAAGCATGCTCCGTTCAAAAAATGCAGAACCAAGAACAGATATAGCCCTTGGTTCACTCCAGACCTGACTGCCCTCGACCAGCACAAAAACATCCTGTGGCGAACTGCAATAGCATCGAAGAGCCCCCGCGATATGCAACTGTTCAGGGAAGTCAGGAACCAATACACGCAGTCAGTCAGGAAAGCAAAGGCCAGCTTATTCAAGCAGAAATTTGCATCCTGTAGCTCTAACTCCAAAAAGTTCTGGGATACTGTAAAGTCCATGGAGAACAAGAGCACCTCCTCCCAGCTGCCCACTGCACTGAGGCTAGGTAACACGGTCACCACCGATAAATCCGTGATAATCGAAGACTTCAACAAGCATTTCTCAATGGCTGGCCATGCCTTCCTCCTGGCGACTCCAACCTTGGCCAACAGCCCCGCCCCCCCGCTGCTACTCGCCCAAGCCTCCCCAGCTTCTCCTTTACCCAAATCCAGATAGCAGATGTTCTGAAAGAGCTGAAAAACCTGGACCCATACAAATCAGCTGGGCTTGACAATCTGGACCCCCTATTTCTGAAACTGTCCGCCGCCATTGTCGCACCCCCTATCACCAGCCTGTTCAACCTCTCCTTCGTATCATCTGAGATCCCCAAGGATTGGAAAGCTGCCGCGGTCATCCCCCTCTTCAAAGGGGGAGACACCCTGGACCCAAACTGTTACAGACCTATATCCATCCTGCCCTGCCTATCTAAGGTCTTCGAAAGCCAAGTCAACAAACAGATCACTGACCATCTCGAATCCCACCGTACCTTCTCCGCTGTGCAATCCGGTTTCCGAGCCGGTCATGGGTGCACCTCAGCCACGCTCAAGGTACTAAACGATATCATAACCGCCATCGATAAAAGACATTACTGTGCAGCCGTCTTCATCGACCTGGCCAAGGCTTTCGACTCTGTCAATCACCATATTCTTATCGGCAGACTCAGTAGCCTCGGTTTTTCTAATGACTGCCTTGCCTGGTTCACCAACTACTTTGCAGACAGAGTTCAGTGTGTCAAATCGGAGGGCATGTTGTCCGGTCCTCTGGCAGTCTCTATGGGGGTACCACAGGGTTCAATTCTCGGGCCGACTCTTTTCTCTGTATACATCAATGATGTTGCTCTTGCTGCGGGCGATTCCCTGATCCACCTCTACGCAGACGACACCATTCTATATACTTCCGGCCCTTCCTTGGACACTGTGCTATCTAACCTCCAAACGAGCTTCAATGCCATACAACACTCCTTCCGTGGCCTCCAACTGCTCTTAAACGCTAGTAAAACCAAATGCATGCTTTTCAACCGTTCGCTGCCTGCACCCGCACGCCCGACTAGCATCACCACCCTGGACGGTTCCGACCTAGAATATGTGGACATCTATAAGTACCTAGGTGTCTGGCTAGACTGCAAACTCTCCTTCCAGACTCATATCAAACATCTCCAATCCAAAATCAAATCAAGAATCGGCTTTCTATTCCGCAACAAAGCCTCCTTCACTCACGCCGCCAAACTTACCCTAGTAAAACTGACTATCCTACCGATCCTCGACTTCGGCGATGTCATCTACAAAATAGCTTCCAATACTCTACTCAGCAAACTGGATGCAGTTTATCACAGTGCCATTCGTTTTGTTACTAAAGCACCTTATACGACCCACCACTGCGACCTGTATGCCCTAGTCGGCTGGCCCTCGCTACATGTTCGTCGTCAGACCCACTGGCTCCAGGTCATCTACAAGGCTATGCTAGGTAAAGTGCCGCCTTATCTCAGTTCACTGGTCACGATGGCTACACCCACCCGCAACACGCGCTCCAGCAGGTGTATCTCACTGATCATCCCTAAAGCCAAAACCTCATTTGGACGCCTTTCCTTCCAGTTCTCTGCTGCCTGCGACTGGAACGAATTGCAAAAATCTCTGAAGTTGGAGACTTTTATCTCCCTCAACAACTTTAAAAATCTGCTATCCGAGCAGCTAACCGATCGCTGCAGCTGTACATAGTCCATCTGTAAACTACCCACCCAATTTACCTACCTCACCCCCCATACTGCTTTTATTTATTTACTTTTCTACTCTTTTGCACACCAGTATCTCTTCTTGCACATGATCATCTGATGATTTATCACTCCAGTGTTAATCTGCTAAATTATAATTATTCGATTTATTGCCTACCTCATGCCTTTTGCACACATTGTATATAGATTCTCTTTTTTTTTCTACCATGTTATTGACTTGTTTATTGTTTACTCCATGTGTAACTCTGTGTTGTCTGTTCACACTGCTATGCTTTATCTTGGCCAGGTCGCAGTTGCAAATGAGAACTTGTTCTCAACTAGCCTACCTGGTTAAATAAAGGTGAAATAAAATAAATAAAAACACTGACTCGGTACCGGTACCCCCTGTATATAGCCTCGTTATTGTTATTTTATTGTGTTACTTTTTATAATTTTTTTACTTTTGTTTATTTGGTCAATACTTTCTTAACTCTTCTTGAACTGCACTGTTGGTTATGGGCTTGTAAGTAAGCATTTCACAGTAAGGTCTCCACTTGTTGAATGTGACAAATAAAGTTTGATTTGACTTGGGCCCTGACAGTGAATCTCAGTAAGACAAAAAGAATGGTGTTACAAAAAAGGTCCAGTTGCCAGGACAACAAATACAAATTCTATCTAGACGCTGTTGCCCTAGAGGACACAGAATTATACCTACCTCGGCCTAAACATCAACACCACAGGTGACTTCCACACGATTGTGAATGATCTAAGAGACAAAACAAGACGGGCCTTCTAAAGGAACATAAAACTCAACATCCCAGTTAGGATCTGGCTATAAATACTTAAATCAGTTCTAGAACCCATTACCCTCTATGGTTGTGAGGTCTGGGGTCCACTTACCAACCAGGAATTAGGAAAAATAGAACAAACACCCGATTGAGACTGCATGCAAAAACATACTTTGTGTACAATGCAAAACCCCAAACAATGCTTGCAAAGCAGAATTAAGACTATACACACTCGTTATCAAAATCCAGAAAAAGCTATTAAATTCTACAACCACCTAAAAGGAAGGGATGGTAGGCATCCACCACAAAGCCCTCACCTACAGAGAGATGAACCTAGATAAGAGTCCTCTCAGCCAGCTGGTTCTAGGGCTCTGTTCACAAACACAAACAGACCCCACAGAGCCCAACACAATTAGACCCGACCAAATTATGAGAAAGCAAAAAGATAACTATTTGACATACTGGAAAGAACCAACCAAAAATAGCAAATTGGAATGCTATCCGGCCTTAAACAGAGTACACAGTGGCTAAATACCTGACCACTGTGACTGACCCAAAATTGTAAAAATCCTTGACTATGTACAGACTCAGTGAGCATAGCCTTGCTATTGAGAGAGGTCGCCATAGGCAGACCTGGCTCCCAAGAGAAGATAGGATATGTGCCCACTGTTCACAAAATGGGGTGGAAACTGAGCTGCACTTCCTAACCTCCTGCCAAATGTATGACCACATTAGAGACCACATTTCCCACATATCAAACAGACCCACAAAGAATTTGAAAACTAATCCAACATTGATAAACTCTCATATCTCTTAGGCGAAATACCACAATGTGCAATCACAGCAACAAGATATGTGGCCCGTTGCCATGAGTAAAGGGCAACCAGTGGAACACAAACAACATTGTAAATATCACCAATACTTATCTGTTTATTTATCTTCCCCCACTATTCATACTACAACTATTTGCACATTGCTAAAACACTGTACAGTACATAGTTGGTAATATAACACTTGAAATGTCTTTATATTTTTTCAACCTTTTTAACCTTGTTTACTGTTAATTTCCACATAAAATTATTGATGGTATTAAACTTATTTCACTTGCTTTGGCAATGTAAACATATGTTTCCCATGCCAATAAAGCCCCTTTGAATTGAAAGAGAGACAGAGAGAGCGTGTATCCCTGCTGCAGAGATACAGTGGGGAGAACAAGTATTTGATACACTGCCGATTTTGCAGGTTTTCCTACTTACAAAGCATGTAGAGGTCTGTCATTTTTATCATAGGTACACTTCAACTGTGAGAGACGGAATCTAAAACAAAAATCCAGAAAATCACATTGTATGATTTTTAAATAATTAATTTGCATTTTATTGCATGACATAAGTATTTGATCACCTACCAACCAGTAAGAATTCCGGCTCTCACAGACCTGTTAGTTTTTCTTTAAGAAGCCCTCCTGTTCTCCACTCATTACCTGTATTAACTGCACCTGTTTGAACTCGTTACCTGTATAAAAGACACCTGTCCACACACTCAATCAAACAGACTCCAACCTCTCCACAATGGCCAAGACCAGAGAGCTGTGTAAGGACATCAGGGGTAAATTGTAGACCTGCACAAGGCTGGGATGGGCTACAGGACAATAGGCAAGCAGCTTGGTGAGAAGGCAACAACTGTTGGCGCAATTATTTGAAAATGGAAGAAGTTCAAGATGACGGTCAATCACCCTCGGTCTGGGGCTCCATGCAAGATCTCACCTCGTGGGGCATCAATGATCATGAGGAAGGTGAGGGATCAGCCCAGAACTACACGGCAGGACCTGGTCAATGACCTGAAGAGAGCTGGGATCTAAGTCTCAAAGAAAACCATTAGTAACACACTACGCCGTCATGGATTAAAATCCTGCAGCGCACGCAAGGTCCCCCTGCTTAAGCCAGTGCATGTCCAGGCCCGTCTGAAGTTTGCCAATGACCATCTGGATGATCCAGAGGAGGAATGGGAGAAGGTCATGTGGTCTGATGAGACAAAAATAGAGCTTTTTGGTCTAACTCCACTCGCCGTGTTTGGAGGAAGAAGAAGTATGAGTACAACCCCAAGAACACCATCCCAACCGTGAAGCATGGAGGTGGAAACATCATTCTTTGGGGATGCTTTTCTGCAAAGGGGACAGGACGACTGCACCGTATTGAGGGGAGGATGGATGGGGCCATGTATCGCGAGATCTTGGCCAACAACCTCCTTCCCTCAGTAAGAGCATTGAAGATGGGTCGTGGCTGGGTCTTCCAGCATGACAACGACACGAAGCACACAGCCATGGCAACTAAGGAGTGGCTCCGTAAGAAGCATCTCAAGGTCCTGGAGTGGCCTAGCCAGTCTCCAGACCTGAACCCAATAGAAAATCTTTGGAGGGAGCTGAAAGTCCGTATTGCCCAGCGACAGCCCCGAAACCTGAAGGATCTGGAGAAGATCTGTAGGGAGGAGTGGGCCAAAATCCCTGCTGCAGTGTGTGCAAACCTAGTCAAGAACTACAGGAAACGTATGATCTCTGTAATTGCAAACAAAGGTTTCTGTACCAAATATTAAGTTCTGCTTTTCTGATGTATCAAATACTTATGTCATGCAATAAAATGCAAATTAATTACTTAAAAATCATACAATGTGATTTTCTGGATTTTTGTTTTAGATTCCGTCTCTCATAGTTGAAGTGTACCTATGATAAAAATTACAGACCTCTACATGCTTTGTAAGTAGGAAAACCTGCAAAATCGGCAGTGTATCAAATACTTGTTCTCCCCACTGTATATATATATATATATATATATAGAGAGAGAGAGAGAGAGAGAGAGATAGATATGTTAACATATCTTTCCCATGCCAATAAAGCCCTTGAATTTAATTGAGAGAGAGAGAGAGGGAAAGAGAGAAAGAGAGAGACATAATATGACATTTTAAATATCTTTATTCCTTTGGAACTTCTGTGAGGGTAATGTTTACTGTTAATATTTATTGTTTATTTCACTTTTGTTTATTATCTACTTCACTTGCTTTGGCAATGTTAACATATGTTTCCCATGCCAATAAAGCCCTTAAATTGAAATTGAATTGAGAGAGAGAGAGAGAGAGCGAGAGAGAGAGAGCGAGAGAGAGAGAGAGAGAGAGAGAGAGAGAGAGAGAGAGAGAGAGAGAGAGAGAGAGAGGGCATTGGAATGTGTGATATTTAGTCGGGGGTGGGGTAGTGGGCTGGCGGTGATCCTCTAGCTATAGACAGACACCAGGCAGGCCCCATAGATAGACACATTATGAAGGGAGGGAAGGGAGAGAGTAAGGGGTTAGGACTGAGACATTTTTCACACAGAGAAAAATATACTTTCTTGCCATCAACAGTTCCATTGGTGTCATGATGTTCTATTAATGTCTATGTTGATATTCTTCCAACCGGTTTTCATAAAGTTTGGAGAATGCGAAATGCTCTTGTGAGAGACTGTGTTGGTCATATCCTGTTAGCCATATCTTCAATTGAAACTAAGAGTGTTGGGTGGAATCTGAGGTCATCAACCTCTCAGTGTACAATAACACTATTGAGTTGATATGTCTATGTCAAATATAACTTTAGAGATTAAGCAGCTGGGTTACATTTTGTCTTTGATTACTAAAATAAGTTCAGAACTTGATTGACAGAGACCAAAATCTTATCCCTTTTCTCATTAAGCTGAATGTTTGGAAAACATAACATTAGTTTGGAAAGATGTGTAAATTGCACAAGAGAATGGATATATATTTTAAAATGCTATTGTTATTGTAACAGATTTTGTCCAACCAGCAACACCCTCCGTGGATTTTTGTGATGTTTTCTCCAGTCTAGGAGTTAAATCAGTCTCCAATCTCAGCTTTGCCTCAGAGCAGAATAACGACACCTCGTTCCCCTTCGGTCCTCCTGAGAGAGGGAGGAGGAGGAGAGAGGGACAGATGAAGAATGTTGCAGCTGATAACCTCCACTCGGTAACCCCCTGCCTCAAAATTCCCCTCAGCTCTCCCTTTCTGTCTCTTCCTCCCCCTTTTCTTCTCCCCCTCTCACTCTCTCCCCTGCTGTATTTGATGGGGGCCGTTGTGAATCCCTCAAAGTCTAGGCAGAGGCAGTCGTTCAAGCGCTGTCTGTAATTGCCTCAGTCTAGACACTGTCTGGTATGGGGAGGAACAGACACACGCACACAGATAGAGGGAGGAGAGAGGAGGGAAGAGAATGGTAGTGGGGTTCTAAACTTCTTCCAATTAAGAAGTAGATAAGTAACTGAAAATATGTGTTTTCCTGTAAAATCATATGGGACAAAACTAGTGTTAAGTATAGGGGTGTTGATCTGGACGAATTGTAGACCATCCGCTGTGTTTTGGCTTTTTCTTCACTAACAGTATATATGCTTTCCAGAGCATCACTATTAACCCAGCCCTCTGTCAACTTTTAACCCATTTCCCATGTCCCCTTGAGGACAAAGGCTATTTTAAGCTTAGGGGTTAAGTTTAGGGTTAGGGTTACAATTAGGTTTAGAATAAGGGTCAGGGTAAGGGGTTAGTAGTTAGGGTTAGGATTTAGGTTTGGGGTTTGGGTTAGGGTTAAGGTTAAGGTTAGGTTTAAGGTAAGGGGTTAGGATTTTGAATGGAAATACATTTTACGTCCCCACAATGATAGAAGAACAAAACATGTGTGTGTGTGTGTGTGTGTGTGTGTGTGTGTGTGTGTGTGTGTGTGTGTGTGTGTGTGTGTGTGTGTGTGTGTGTGTGTGTGTGTGTGTGTGTGTGTGTGTGTGTGTGTCAGGTGCAAAGACATGACCCTTCACTTGTGTGTGTGTGTGTGTGTGTGTGTGTGTGTGTGTGTGTGTGTGTGTGTGTGTGTGTGTGTGTGTGTGTGTGTGTGTGTGTGTGTGTGTGTGTGTGTGTGTGTGTGTGTGTGTGTGTGTGTGTGTGTGTCAGGTGCAAAGACATGACCCTTCACGTGCAACTGTGTCTGTTTATGTGTGTGTGTTTGTGCCTGTGTCTGTGATGCTATGCTCTGCATGGCTCAGGCCTTTCTCTCAGTGGGAGGTTGAAGTGGAGGAAACTCAAATTGACATGAAAGGGATTCTGGTACAGCATTTATTCTCTCTTCAGATATCCTCTACATACCTTCCAGAAAAAACACTCTCCTCAGGAATAAAAATAACAAATTCACTCACTGTAGAGGGCAGAATTTGACAGTGCAAAAAACGAAAACTTGAAAAGTTACCCTGCTGCCTTACATTTACAACTGAAGCCAACCCATTAGATCAGCTTTAAGAAACTAGAATAAACTATTAGCATACCATATTTACCATAGCTATAGCTGTCTTAGTATTTTCCGTGATTCCTTGGCCATTTAACAGTTACATCTCCAAGAACTCATTCCTTGTAGCATTCAGTTCCCAACAAAGGTATACGCTATGGATCCTCTCTTGGGACATTCAGACACATCTTTGTGGAGAGATCATCTGAGAAAGTGCCTCGGGTGCTAGATGAACCACTCCCCTATCGACCCTTTGGCCTGGTTGTCTGGATATCCACCTCTCTATATACCTTGCCCTCTCTTTGAAACGCTTGTCTTGCAGGCCCTCGGATGGTAAACAAAAAGTGAGTTGTATGACTATGGACCTGCAAACAGCAGGACACGTAGGGCTAGAATTCACATAGACCAAGCAAGATACAAGAAAGGTAATCTTCTACCAAAAGTGTTAAATACATTCATTTTTTTATGACCTTGAGCATAACAAGTAACAGCAGAGCTACAGTCTGAGGTTACTTTTCTAGCTTGACTACAGAATTTGCAAGCGAGTACAATATATTCTTTACCCTGACTATCATGTTTTATATTTTGGTGTAGAATTGTTTAGTGTGGGACAGTAATTCCATACACTTCATGTTTTATATTTGGGTGTAGAATTGTTTAGTGTGGGACACTGGTTCTAGTGTGGATGTTTTATATTTTGCTGATCACTTAGTGGCTGCAGTTAAGCTATCCTTAACTAGGTAAATACCGGTTCAAAACGTAATTGGCTAGTTTGTGGTAGCCACTTTGCCTATCTGGCATGAATGCTAAATACACCAAATACATACTTGCGTGAAGCAAAAATCATATTCAAGTGGCAAAAATCCACGTGGGAAATTCTCTTCAGAGAAGATGAAGACCAAGAGGAGTAGACAAACAAGTTACAGATGAACCAACACTTCTAGAAGAAATTACCCTAGTATATCAACTATGCATATTCAGCCAGGTCACTTGTGATTCAAGTCGGTATTCGACGTCCATCCATGTCTAAGGACGTCGGGAGAAAACGTGGAAACAGTGCTGTTACCTTCAAGGAGGTTTGGGTTTTGCTAGGGCATTGGAGATGGCGGATGGATGTAAGCATCTGCCTCTGATTCCAATGGTTGCAAGCTTGAATCCAGCGATTGAGAGTTGTTTTTGAGATTTTTGTTTTAAGCCTATGCCAAATCTTAACCCTTATCTTAACCATTCAGACTTAATGTGTAACCTTAAAATGTCAGTGGTAACACCTAAACTTAAGCCTAACCTTAACAATTTGGAGTTAATGACTAAACCTAACCTTTAACACTTCGAAATTTGAAGTTTGCGAAACATGGATGAATGTCTAATTCTGATCTGAGACTGTGAGCGCTAGTTAACATATTAAGTAAATTCTCTCTTACATGAAAATATATTTGTGAGTGTGGTTTGAGATGGAGGTCTACAGAAAATATACTGGAGGTCTAAAGGTCTATAAAAGGTAGAAATGTATCAAGGAGGACAGAAGAAGGTAAATGCCAATGAAGACTGTGTTGGTGTACGTTGTTGTGAGGGCCCTCCATGGAGAGATGGAGCGATGAAGGGAACGTGGAATGGAAGGTTATATGGAAATCTAGCCCGCTACAGAGGTCAACCATTGAACCTTCTCTTCTTTCCCTATACCGGTCTTCACTAGCTTCCCTCTCTCTGCCTCTTTCTCCCTCCCTGCGTCCACATTCACTCAACCCAACCCAACATAGCTAGATAGGGAAAGATTTATTTTGCTGTGGATGTGTGTTTGTATATGAACCACAACAGAACCCCCCGTCCTCCACACACAAACACAAACACGCACACACATACACCCCTCCACCCGCCAAAAACCACCACCCTCCAACCAGCCCCCTTTCTCTCTATCTGCCTCAGCGCATTGCCTTAACACACATCAAACCGCCGCATTTCAAACAAACCTTTTCTGTCCCAGAGCTAGCCTCCCACAAAACCTTTTCATTTCACACAGACACACAGAGAGATAGAGAGAGAGTGAGAGAGAGAGAGGGAGAAAAGACGGTAAAAAGAAACAAGGGATGGGGCATTGCAAGGGAGGGAGGGAGAGAGAGGGAGAGGGAAGGGGGGTTTAGACAGCATTGTAATGATGGAGCGCAACTCGATACTCTTGCATGCTGAATATTCCCCTGGAGGGCTTTTTCCATTACCCGAGCACAGCAGAATGGTGGAGTCGTTTAGTTGAGCCGAGCTCTTTCTCTCTCTCTCTCTTTCTCTCTCCCTGTCAATCCCCCCTCCTTCCCAATGGCCCCCTCTCCCTCCCCTCTCTCTCAACCCTCACTCTTCCCTCTCTCTCTCGTTCTCTCTCTCCTTGCTCTGTGTTTTTCCATAGGCACATTGTGCAAATGTAACCTTTCGTGAGGCCCCTCCCTTCCAGGAAGTTGGCTGGCCCCTTTGCTGCCAGGAAATATGAAAAACTGGCAACCTGCCAGTTTAATCTGCAAACAGAGAGAGAGAGAGCGCGCGAGAGAGAGAGAGAGAGGGAGAGAGGACGGGTGGAGGGAGAGAGGGAGGACGGGGGGAGGGAGAGAGGGAGGACGGGGGGAGGGAGAGAGGGAGGACTGAGCGGAGGTGAGATGGAGGGGAAGGAATTGTTGCAGCCAGCAGGAAGAGAGAAAGAAGAGAGAGAACAACAAGAGAGTAGAGAAAGAGAGCGAGGAGAATTTAACTTGCAAAAAAGAACCACATCAACTACTGTATATAATTAATATGTGGATGTTCTCGTTGGCAACTGGCAGTCAACACACTACAATCACCTACAGCAGTGGGCACAGCATGCACTCAAATGCGCACAAACACACACACACACACACACACACACACACACAGAACAGTATTTCTACTCTTGTCTCGGACACACCCTTTTCAACCATTTATTCCTTGTAGCCTATTGTGTCTCACACACACACACAAACACAGACACAGACACACACAGACACACACACACACACCATTGACACAGCACACACACTCATGTTACTGCTGCTATGTTGGCTAGAGTGGCAACCATATCCCAGAGTCCTTTGTCAGATCAGGCAATAACTCCATTATACAACTGTCCACGTCACGGCCTGACTACTACAACCCAAAGAACTCCTCGTCACCAGCATGTACACAGAGGCTTACTGTGTTACTGATCGTGTTGTTACGGTGGTAGAACATAGCTATATATCACCAATAACTGGTAAATACTATTGATAGCTCCTTCATTGTTTACCGCTTCACATTAGCTGTCAAGGGCACCTTGGACCAGCTCTCTCGTTGAGAGGCAAAGGGTTTGATTTTGAACATAAGGGGGCGATGTCTTTATGTTTTTACCTGGGACATCTTCACACATATACGCACACACACACACGTGCACGCGCGCGGGTGTGAGTGCGTACAGAGGACAGACCGTGCAGATGGGAGAGTGAGTCACCGCACACACCCACACACTCCTAAAGGTGGTTTTCCAGTCATTGAGCTAAGCCTTAACTTCTTTTTACAGGCTCCACGTTAAACAGGGTAGCTCCCATTAACGGACACTGCGATTTTAACGTGAGGGAGCTGGAGCTGAAGAAGCCAATTTACCTACAGTGCCCCCTGGTGCCTCTGCAATGTGTTGACATTTTGGGGGTGTGAGCGCCACCACAGAAAATATGTTGGAACTATGTTATGACATGTTTATAAGTGGGTTATTATCATAAATGTATTCCTCATCTGATATAAAGGGTTTATGAAATATTTTATGGACTTTTTCTCCATGGATTTTTGGTTTCTGTATAATGACCGAATTTGAATAAAGGATGAGGATTCTTGTTCCGTCAATGTCGTACAAATACAATAAGGGGACTTTGTAGCATTCTTTTGGGATTATTACAGGACTCTTCATAGCTATTTAGACATTTTTCTGGAGCATTTCTATATTTCCCATATACATTCTCAAACGTTGCCGGTTTCGGACATTTCAGTCTTTGGTCCATTTTCCAGGTCAGGGCAGCTACCGCCAACAATCTCCCACAACCCCTTCCACCACCACACATCCAGGAAGTTGTACCTCTTGAAAGCTCGTTCTGTAGTTTGACGTCCGTTATGATGCACTTCCTGCCAGTTGCCAAGCAACGGGTGGGAAACAGACGAGTTAGCAAAGGGATGGACTCATTAGAGAGGAGGTGGAGAAGGAAGAGGAAAAGGAAGGGGAGGAGGAAGGACGGGAGGAGGTGGGAGGAGGTGGGGTGGTGGTTGTTTTCCTGGCACACTTTTCACAGATTGTTCAGGGGCTTTGGAGCAGCAAAAGCCTTTGAATGGGTAAACAATAGGCAACAACGTGGAGACCAAACCTGGTCATTCATCACACAAACCCTGGTTCTAATCTCTGCTGACCTCTGAACCTTCAGCCAGCCAGGCTTACTGGGGGTGTGATCATCATCTCAGATCTTCGCTGTCAATGTAATCAAGTTTCACGTTTTTATTAACACTGGCTTATTACTTCTGCAACTCCAATTTGAGTTTGCGTCTATAACACCCCAGTACAGTAGATGGAGGCAGGCACGAATCACGTAATCCGGTGGTTTAAGTCAAGCTAACTTGCTAATAAGAGTTAGCTTTGCAGAATGGCAAATAACCAGCTAGGTTACCTTTGAAATAGGATAGCTAGCTATTGTTATGGCAAACTGCTCATCGTCTCTGCATACTGCTAGCTATCGACTATCAAAAGGCCTTTTCACCCTGGTGTTGTTCTTTGGAACGGGCTATCTTAGCCCCAGGCTAGACTGGCTCTGAGCCAGCTTAGCCTGTGTTCACACAAGCATTTGTTAACCCTGGGCTAAGGATTCACACTTGTATTACAAACCCTGGGCTAACAGATAAGCACAGCAATCTATCTCTGACACGCTACCAATGTTATAAACAATAAGACATGTATTAACACATGAGTTCCTCCTGCTTATGGCCTAGCATTTGATTTCCAACAGTGATGGTTTGTATAAACCTGTCTGCCTGGCCGACTTCGGAAACATTCTTTCACTTTTGAAATGCTGTGAACGAACGAGTCATCAACTTTTCTGATCCAGGCGAAATCATGCAACAATATTATTATCATGGATATACGCAACTACATATCAATAGAATGAAAATATATCAAATTAAGCATTTGCTGCCCTTCCAGCTGTAGAGCTTGTAAATTTAGTTGGCTAAGTGAGAAGAAGTTAGGCAGCCTGCAACCATTTTTGATAGGCATAGCAACCATTGTTTTTGCAGGGATGAAAGTATTTTTGTTTTTGTCCTCAGATGGAAGGATTCACCAGCATCACGAGCATATATAAATTAAGTGAACGTGATGATTCTGTGATTGGACAGTGAGCATTCTAGGTGTTGTTCTTGACCCCGTTTCACACTTGCTATTTTGGCACTGTGTTTCTGGGGCTAGCTCAGAAAAGTCGGTGCTAACCCTGCTCCGGAGCAGGGCCTGCCAGCCCTGGGCTAAGGTTGGTGCTAGCCCAATTTAGAATGTGCAAGTGTGAATATTCGCTTAGCCCCGGGCTAAAATCTCACTTAGTCCAGAGCTAAGGAGGTTCTTAGTCCAGGGCTAAGGAGGTTCTTAGTCCAGAGCTAAGGAGGTTCTTATTCCAGAGCTAAGGAGGTTCTTAGTCCAGAGCTAAGGAGATTCTTAGTCCAGGGCTAAGGAGGTTCTTATTCCAGAGCTAAGGAGGTTCTTAGTCCAGGGCTAAGGAGGTTCTTAGTCCAGAGCTAAGGAGGTTCTTAGTCTAGAGCTAAGGAGGTTCTTAGTCTAGAGCTAAGGAGGTTCTTAGTCCAGAGCTAAGGAGGTTCTTAGTCCAGGGCTAAGGAGGTTCTTAATCCAGAGCTAAGGAGGTTCTTAGTCCAGGGCTAAGGAGGTTCTTAGTCCAGAGCTAAGGAGGTTCTTAGTCCAGGGCTAAGGAGGTTCTTAGTCCAGGGCTAAGGAGGTTCTTAGTCCAGAGCTAAGGAGGTTCAGATGCATAGAACAGGCGGGCAAATTCTGGTCCTGGAGAGGAGCAGTGTGTACAGGCTTTTGTTTTAACAACTCAAACTTAAAGTTGTCTTGAAGACCATAGTTGAATAGTTGAATCAGGTGTGTTAGTGCACGGCTAAGCAAAGACCTGCATACAATGCAGCCCTTTAGGAGCGATATGACCCTCAAATCAAACCCCTTCTCCAATAGGACTATGGAAATGACCAGGCTCAATTTCCTCCAACCTTTTCTGTGTCCAGGGGGATCGCTGGGAGTCTTTCCCCAGTGGTGGGTGACCAGGTGCTGGGTTAGGGTTGTTCTGAACCAGGGGGTCGAGGGTGAGACTTGGGTGGGTGGGGTCCCTCTGTATTAGTGTAAACACAACCCCCACCTCCCGACACACACAAACCCCACCCCCCACCGCCCCTGTGTGAATAGCATCCCTTCTCATCTCCGACAGTTCTTGTAAAGGGGGAGCAGGGTGGCGAGGGGATCCCCCTCCCCACCAAGCTGCTCTCGTGAACACATAAGGGGGCTTGTGGGGGGGGTATATGAGGGGGCTTGTGGGGGGGGGTATATGAGGGGGAAGGAGGGCTAGAGGGAGGGGTGGGGGAATCTGGCTGCTATTTAAATTCCTGCTTTGTTCTCTTAACCCCCCCTTTCCAATACCCCCTCACCCGCTTGCTTCCCCCCTCCCGCCTAGCGACCTCTTCCCCCCTCTTTCCCTCCTCTTTTCTTTCCTAGTCACCCCCCTCCTTCCCTCTTTCTTTCCCAGTGGAAAAAAAGAAGCCTATGAGAAGAAAATACTAACAGGCACAGCAGTGGAGGCTAGAGAGCGGTGGAGGGAGAAAGAAAGGGGAGAGGGAAGACGTAGGGGGAGGAGGGGTTAGCACCCAGGGCTGAGGCTTCAACTTCCTGTCTAGCTCTAGAATGGGCCTTTTGTTCAGTTATTGCAGGTCCTCTACAATTTTTTTTTTATTTTATTTTATTTAACCTTTATTTAACCAGGTAGGCAAATTGAGAACACGTTCTCATTTACAATTGCGACCTGGCCAAGATAAAGCAAAGCAGTTCGACACATACAACAACACATAGTTACACATGGAGTAAAACAACATATAGTCAATAATACAGTGAAAAAAAAAAAAAATAAGTCTATATACAATGTGAGCAAGTGAGGTGAGATAAGGGAGGTGAAGGCAAACAAATATATGTATAAATAAATAAAAATATAAAAGGCCATGGAGGCGAAGTGAGTACAACACAGCACGTAAAATAAAAACTAAAAAAACAATGGAATGGTTGGTTTGCGGTGGAAGAAAGTGCAAAGTAGAGACAGAAATAAAGGGGTGCAAAGGAGCAAAATAAATTAATAAATAAATACAGTAGGTAAAGAGGTAGTTGTTTGGGCTAAATTGTAGATGGGTTATATACAGGTGCAGTAATCTATGAGCTGCTCTGACAGCTGGTGCTTAAAGCTAGTGAGGGAGATAGGTGTTTCCAGTTTCAGAGATTTTTGTAGTTCGTTCCAGTCATTGGCAGCAGAGAACTGGAAGGAGAGGCGTCCAAAGGAAGAATTGGTTTTGGGGGTGACTAGAGAGATATACCTGCTGGAGCGCGTGCTACAGGTAGGTGCTGCTATGGTGACCAGCGAGCTGAGATAAGGGGGGACTTTACCTAGCAGGGTCTTGTAGATGACCTGGAACCAGTGGGTTTGGCGACGAGTATGAAGCGAGGGCCAGCCAACGAGAGTGTACAGGTCGCAGTGGTGGGTAGTATATGGGGCTTTGGTGACAAAACGGATGGCACTGTGATAGACTGCATCCAATTTATTGAGTAGGGTTTTGGAGGCTATTTTGTAAATGACATCACCGAAGTCGAGGATTGGTAGGATGGTCAGTTTTACAAGGGTATGTTTGGCAGCATGAGTAAAGGATGCTTTGTTGCGGAATAGGAAGCCAATTCTAGATTTGACTTTGGATTGGAGATGTTTGATGTGAGTCTGGAAGGAGAGTTTGCAGTCTAACCAGACACCTAGGTATTTGTAGGTGTCCACATATTCTAAGTCAGAGCCGTCCAAAGTAGTGATGTTGGACAGGCGGGCAGGAGCAGGCAGCGATCGGTTGAAGAGCATGCATTTGGTTTTACTTGTATTTAAGAGCAGTTGGAGGCCACGGAAGGAGAGTTGTATGGCATTGAAGCTCGCCTGGAGGGTTGTTAACACAGTGTCAAAAGAAGGGCCAGAAGTATACAGAATAGTGTCGTCTGCGTAGAGGTGGATCAGAGAATCACCAGCAGCAAGAGCGACATCATTGATGTAAACAGAGAAGAGAGTCGGTCCAAGAATTGAACCCTGTGGCACCCCCATAGAGACTGCCAGAGGCCCGGACAACAGACCCTCCGATTTGACACACTGAACTCGATCAGAGAAGTAGTTGGTGAACCAGGCGAGGCAATCATTAGAGAAACCAAGGCTGTCGAGTCTGCCAATGAGGATGTGGTGATTGACAGAGTCAAAGGCCTTGGCCAGGTCAATGAATACGGCTGCACAGTATTGTTTCCTATCGATGGCGGTTATGATATCGTTTATGACCTTGAGCGTGGCTGAGGTGCACCCATGACCAGCTCTGAAACCAGATTGCATTGCGGAGAAGGTGTGGTGGGATTCGAAATGGTCGGTAATCTGTTTGTTGACTTGGCTTTCGAAGACCTTAGAAAGGCAGGGTAGGATAGATATAGGTCTGTAGCAGTTAGGGTCAAGGGTGTCCCCCCCTTTGAAGAGGGGGATAACCGCAGCTGCTTTCCAATCTTTGGGGATCTCAGACGACACGAAAGAGAGGTTGAAGAGGCTAGTAATAGGGGTGGCAACAATTTCAGCAGATAGTTTTAGAAAGAAAGGGTCCAGATTATCTAGCCCGGCTGATTTGTAAGGGTCCAGATTTTGCAGCTCATTTAGAACATCAGCTGACTGTATTTGGGAGAAAGAGAAATGGGGAAGGCTTGGGCGAGTAGCAGAGGGGAGGGCAGTGCTGTTGTCCGAAGAAGAAGAAGAAGAAGAAGAAGAAGAAGACGAACTAGTAAGGGTTAGATATTATTTAATAGTTAAGGTTTGGATTACGGGTCAGACAATCTGAACCTAGATCTGTGGTTGAGGCTATGTGAGGCGACTGTTGGGCCCACGCACAGCACTGTGGTTTCGTCATTGGTGAGGGAGTTTGTTCTTTGGCAATACGTCATGCCAAATACATCATGCCAATATAATTTCTTTCCCTGCAATATAAAAAACTATTTGAACACTGGAATTCAATTTGCCATTGTACATCAATAAGTAATTGTGCCACCAATCAGAGTATTACTGGTGGATCTTGGGTAATGGAGTCATAAGGGAGTCTTTGCCCTCCTATGAGATATATGAGGCAGATTGTATGAATGTAAACACAGGTTTGATCCCAGACGTTCTGTTCACACATTGATTACCAGCTGGGTTGAGGCTGAGGCTTCTCTAAAGGGGTCCCATAACCACGTGCTTTTCACACATTGATTACTCTGGGTTGAGGCTGAGGCTTCTCTAAAGGGGTCCCATAACCACGTGCTGTAGCTCATGTGACTGGGGTTAGGAATGCCTCAGAACCGTGGAAGGCTTTATACACTCACACACATACACAGACACACACAGACACACACACACACTGGGAAAAAGAGGAGGGAGAGAAATAGATTGTGTGCCTGTGTTCATGTGTGTATATGTGTTTTGGCTCTCTGTTGGTTATCTACAGAGAAATAAACAGGGAGGATGAAGACAGAGAATGTGTGTGTGTTTGTGAGGTGGGGGTTTGTGCGTGCATGAGAGAGAGAGAGAGAGAGAGAGAGAGAGAGAGAGAGAGAGAGAGAGAGAGAGAGAGAGAGAGAGAGAGAGAGAGAGAGAGAGAGAGAGAGAGAGAGTGAGGGAGATATTGAGAGCCGCTGTTCCATAGCCGCAGCCCAGTGAGTCACGGGCAACTCACAATTAAAAGCTGAGATTAGTTTCTCCCCAGGATGACATATACACACACACAGAGAGAGAGAGAGAGAAAGAGAGACACACACACAGAGACACACATACATTCACACATGTATTATCATGGCCACTAACTACCAATGATGACCATGTACTGACTGCTCACATAATATTCTAAGTTCTGGTAATTCTCATTTTACATCCTAATATTGTGTGGTGGAACACGTATATATCTAGGGGATAGAGAAAATTAATTTTCTTAATGACTCTACTACGGTTATATAGTGTATTTGGTTGGAGGCCATACGCCCAGATGGTAATTGGGGAAACAGTATCTTTGGATGATCCAGTAGTTATGCAGGACTTCATTGAAAATAAATCAGACTTTAAAGGGAGAGTTCACTTGTTTTGGCGTTTCACTGTAGCTTATTTAAAATTAGAGTTCATTACTCACATGCACAGGGTCGCAGATGTAATTGCAGGGTTCAGTGAAATTCTTAAATTCCAACAGTGCAGATCAAAGAGAAGTGAGTGAAACAATTTTCAACTTACCTAGGCTGTTGTCGTTTCATCTAAACAGTTTCACATTCTTTAGCTAGTCATTTTGCAATGCCCAGAATCTCCTGGCTAGCATTTTTGTAGAATGTAGCTGAGATTTAAAAAAAGTGAACTGTCCCTTTAAGGAAAACTTGGTCCCGCAAGAGAGCCAGGGCTGATGTTTCTCAATCCTTGTATGCTGTAGTGCTCTTTGTTGAACTGTGTCATCAAGCCAAATATGTGTGAAAATATTATAGATGTAGGGTTGTCAACTGAACCAACCTTGTTGATGCCATTTCCTTTTGGAGTTGTAGAAGTTGACCCTGACCACTGGTCAGATCCCTTTTAATCTTCCTTATGATTAAGGTTAGGATTTAGGTTTTCTCTTTTAGAGATACTCAAGTGAAATTATTTTGAGTTGGCCAAAGGGAGAGTACGGGTGGAAAGGTTTGCTATCTACCATAGAGTTTCTCTAGACCTTGGTCAATGAGATGTTTACCTGTTGCACAGTGCCACCTGGTGGATCCCAACACAATGACAGGCAATTACATGGCCAGGTAATGTGGTTCTGGAAAAAAATATTTAAATAATTTTTGTTACATTTCCGATTGATATTTACAAGTTAACTTAAATAGTTACTTACATTTCCACATCTCACAAGCAATTGGTTGGTCTGGGAATACGCCTGAATTTGATTGGCTCGTTTTATCAGAGGACAGGGTTAGAATACACACCACAACAGTACACCTGAACATGAACACCCTTCGGTATATGTGGGTTTGGTTGATAGTGTGTGAATGTCTATCTACAGGCAGATGTCATTAAAGAGCAGTAATAGCACCCCTGACAGAGATGTCGTTTAGAGGCAAGCCTTCAACACTATAAAAAACAAAAGCACAATCCCTTCCTATAACAACCACAACATACTGTATATAGCCTACCAACCTGCTCTATGCATGCTATACGCGCTACACTGTGCCGGTAATAAATTGATTAGCGTAGCACGTAGCTCTTCTTTTCCCCTTCAAGTGCCAAAACCAGCACATTCATCCCTCTGTGTAGAAGCCCCACAGCCCCACCGGCCCCGCAGCCCCACCAGCCCCACGGCCCCATCAGCCCTACCAGCCCCACCAGCCCCACAGCCCCACAGCCCCACAGCCCCACAGCCCCACCAGCCCCACCAGCCCCACCAGCCCCACGGCCCCATCAGCCCTACCAGCCCCACCAGCCCCACAGCCCCATCAGCCCCACCAGCCCCACCAGCCCCACCAGCCCCACAGCCCTACCAGCCCCACAGCCCCACAGCCCCACAGCCCCACCAGCCCCACGGCCCCACGGCCCCATCAGCCCTACCAGCCCCACAGCCCCACAGCCCCACAGCCCCACAGCCCCACCAGCCCCACAGCCCCACCAGCCCCACCAGCCCCACAGCCCCACCAGCCCCACAGCCCCACAGCCCCACCAGCCCCACAGCCCCACCAGCCCCACAGCCCCACAGCCCCACCGGCCCCACCGGCCCCACAGCCCCACCAGCCCCACCAGCCCCACCAGCCCCACCAGCCCCACAGCCCCACAGCCCCACCAGCCCCACCAGCCCCACGGCCCCATCAGCCCTACCAGCCCCACCAGCCCCACGGCCCCACGGCCCCATCAGCCCCACAGCCCCACAGCCCCACAGCCCCACAGCCCCACCAGCCCCACCAGCCCCACAGCCCCACAGCCCCACAGCCCCACCAGCCCCACAGCCCCACAGCCCCACCGGCCCCACAGCCCCACAGCCCCACCAGCCCCACCAGCCCCACAGCCCCACCAGCCCCACCAGCCCCACAGCCCCACCAGCCCCACAGCCCACCAGCCCACCAGCCCCACCAGCCCCACAGCCCCACCAGCCCCACCGCCCCCACAGCCCCACCAGCCCCACGGCCCCACCGCCCCACGGCCCCACGGCCCCACCAGCCCCACCGCCCCAGCCCCACCAGCCCCACAGGCCCCACAGCCCCACAGCCCCACCAGCCCCACAGCCCCACCAGCCCCACCAGCCCCACCAGCCCCACCAGCCCCACAGCCCCACCAGCCCCACAGCCCCACCAGCCCCACAGCCCCACAGCCCCACAGCCCTTACCAGCCCCACAGCCCTTACCAGCCCCACAGCCCCACAGCCCCACAGCCCCACCAGCCCCACAGCCACACAGCCCCACCAGCCCCACAGCCCCACAGCCCTTACCAGCCCCACAGCCCCACAGCCCCACAGCCCCACAGCCCCACCAGCCCCACAGCCCCACAGCCCCACCAGCCCCACAGCCCCACAGCCCCACAGCCCTACAGCCCCACCAGCCCCACAGCCCCACAGCCCCACAGCCCCACAGCCCCACAGCCCCACAGCCCTTACCAGCCCCACAGCCCCACCAGCCCCACAGCCCCACAGCCCCACAGCCCTTACCAGCCCCACAGCCCAACAGCTCCACTGGCCCCATCGGCTCGACCGGACCCTCAGCCCCACCAGCCCCAAAAGCCCCATCAGCCCCACCAGCCTTTGAGTTATAGCAGCTGTTTGTGGGTGGCTATAGAATTGATGCAGCTGAAAGGAGGAAGTGAAAGAGCGAGAGGATGAGAGCGGCAGAGTGACAGGCGGAATACGAGAAAAGAAAGGAGGGGGAAGGGAGGAGTGATGAGGGAAGAGGAGGGGAGGGGAGGGAAGGATAGGTAGAGGGAGCAGGAAGGGAGAAAGGGAATTAAGAGGAAGAGTGACAGGTGGAATGAGAGCTAGAGAGGGATAGAGGGCTAGAGAGAGGAGGGATAGAACAGGGAAAGGATGTGGGGAGACAGAGAGGAGGGATAGAGAGAGAGAGGAGGGATAGAGAGAGAGAGGAGGGATAGAGAGAGAGGGGAGGGATAGAGAGAGAGGAGGGATAGAGAGAGAGTAGAGATAGAGAGAGAGGAGGGATAGAGAGAGAGGGGGGATAGAGAGAGAGGAGGGATAGAGAGAGAGGAGGGATAGAGAGAGAGGAGGGATAGAGAGAGGAGGGATAGAGAGAGAGGAGGGATAGAGAGAGAGGAGGGATAGAGAGAGGAGGGATAGAGAGAGAGAGGAGGGATAGAGAGAGAGAGGAGGGATAGAGAGAGAGAGGAAGGATAGAACAGGGAAAGGGTGTGGGGAGGGAGGGAGGAGGGAGGGAGGGAGGGAGGGAGGGAGGGAGGGACAAATGAAAAAGAGTAGGAATCAGCAGAAGGGAGTTGGAGGTCCCTGAGCTGGTGGGAGAAATCAATAACTCATTTCGGTGCTGAGCTGCAGTGGGACTGTTTTCCAATAAGCCCTGGACATAACGAGTTAGCTTGAATAGCTGTAGTCCTCCTTTCCTCCTTCCTTCCCTCTTTTTCTCCCTCCCTTCTGTCTCCCAGGACCGGGGCTAGCTAGCTACCTCTGGCTGGATCGATACATCCACAGGCCTGGCTCTGAAATGAGAGGCAGGGGCCTCACCTACTCTGTCTGCCTCATAAGAGGTGGGCGGTCGTTGGGTAGCACAACTGTCCATACAGCCTTTACAATAAATGGAAGAGACTTATTATATCATCGCTGTCTGATGAAAACCTCTTATCTCCAAAATAGAAATTGAGAAAAATACCATGTTTTCCCTTTAACGAACATAGAATTATGAAACTTCAGAAGCTATGTTGAATAGATTTTCTTGTTCCTAGAAACATGAAATGTTCAGAGTACATTGAGGTGAGTTCCTGCCTTCAATAAATGTAAAAAAAAATGTTTTGGCAAAAATGGAGTTACCGGGTTTTCATCAGACAGCGACAATATGTGGTTATTGGTGTGTGTGTAGAGAGAGAGGAACTAACTGTAAATTAATGGGATTAGTACAATGCATCCTCGAAAGCCCCCCTCCCATCTACATGTGCCCCCCCCCTCTTACCACACACATGTCTGCCACCCTGGGACAGCCAGCCAGTCGCACCAACAGACGTCCTGAGACAAGAGGGCAGGGCCTGGTGCCAGACCCTCCAACCTCACCCTGACACACACACACATCCTGTGAAGCCCCTGTACCCAGAGAGGGGGGGTGCCAGCTCGGGGGGCTGGCATTGGGACCACAAGGCTCAAGAGACCTGACAAGGTTGTTTGTCCTCTGGCAAGTTGCCAACATGAACACCCTCCATGCACACAGTCATTTTTATTTAACCTTTATTTAACTAGGCAAGTACGTTAAGAACAAATTCCTATTTTCAATGACTGCCTACACCGGCCAAACCCAGACAACACTGGGCCAATTGTGCGCTGCCCTATGGGACTCCCAGTCACGGCCAGATGTGATTCAGCCTGGATTCAAACCAGGGACTGCAGTGACGCCTCTTGCACTGAGATGCAGTGTCTTAGACCACTGCACCACTCGACCACTGCCTAGAGCCTCCCAAATACTTGCTTATGGTGTATGTTGAGACGTGTTGAGACATGTTGCGACACGTTGTATCATCAATGGTCCTCTTAGAGATGGGTGGTTGTATCAAAAGGACAACTTGTGTGGATACATTTTCGGTTCTTTGGTTTTCAATGGTACAGGAGCTGCGATGTGTTAGTGATGGGTTAGAACAGGAATGTTCACCCACCGCAGGTCCCTCAGGAATGGATTGAGAGCGGATTCTCTTTGGAGGCTGCTAACTGCATCCACCAGTCAACCAGTAGGGGCTGATACACACAGCAAACACAGGGCTCCATCCCCAGTGCTAGCGGTCCGCAGCGTAGGCTTGGTAACATCTCTAGCTGCATGGCTCACCAGAAAAAATAATGGGAGGAGGCCAGTTGGGGAGAGGGGGAGCAGGGGTGCAGACAGAAACAGCCGATGCCAGAAAACCTTGGGGCTCCTTGTCTAGTCTGGTACCAGGCTGGCGCTCGCCCACTATGCTCTCTGTATTTACCACAACAAACAACAAAATGGTCCTGTGGAGAAAGAGAGAAAGGCGGATGGAGGATGCTCAGTGCTCATCAATTACAGCCATTTGCTTCTGCAGGATATCATGCTGTGAAACAGGTCACGGGCACAAACCATCCATCGGTTTTCTGAAAAGAAATTACAATCATGACTTGCAAGGAATTGAAATGGGCCCTCAGAGAGTTGGGCTAACGTTGGGCTAATGTTGTGCTCACGCCACAGAGAGACAGATGACAGGGCAGATAAGAGGATAGCCTGAGTAGCATGTGAGACAGTCAGACAACAGCTGCTCTTCCTCAATCATCCCAGAACTGGGTAACCTAGCCAGAGAGCAAAGAGGGCTAATTCTAAACCTAACCCTAACTCTAACCATAATCCTCATCCCAGAACTGGGTAACCTAGCCAGAGAGCAAAGAGGGCTAACCCTAAACCTAACCCTAACTCTAACGCTACCCCTCTTCCAAGAACTAGCCAGAGAGGAAAGAGGGCTAACCCTAATCCTAACCAGAGAGGGAACAGGGCTAACCTTAATCCTAACCAGAGAGGAAACAGGGCTAACCCTAATCCTAACCAGAGAGGGAACAGGGCTAACCCTAATCCTAACCAGAGAGGGAACAGGGCTAACCCTAATCCTAACCAGAGAGGGAACAGGGCTAACCCTAATCCTAACCAGAGAGGGAACAGGGCTAACCTTAATCCTAACCAGAGAGGGAACAGGGCTAACCCTAATCCTAACCAGAGAGGGAACAGGGCTAACCCTAATCCTAACCAGAGAGGGAACAGGGCTAACCCTAATCCTAACCAGAGAGGGAACAGGGCTAACCCTAATCCTAACCAGAGAGGAAAGAGGGCTAACCCTAATCCTAACCAGAGAGGGAACAGGGCTAACCTTAATCCTAACCAGAGAGGGAACAGGGCTAACCCTAATCATAACCAGAGAGGAAACAGGGCTAACCCTAATCCTAACCAGAGAGGGAACATGGCTAACCCTAATCCTAACCAGAGAGGAAACAGGGCTAACCCTAATCCTAACCAGAGAGGAAAGAGGGCTAACCCTAATCCTAACCAGAGAGGGAACAGGGCTAACCCTAATCCTAACCAGAGAGGAAAGAGGGCTAACCCTAATCCTAACCAGAGAGGGAACAGGGCTAACCTTAATCCTAACCAGAGAGGGAACAGGGCTAACCCTAATCCTAACCAGAGAGGGAACAGGGCTAACCTTAATCCTAACCAGAGAGGGAACAGGGCTAACCCTAATCCTAACCAGAGAGGGAACAGGGCTAACCTTAATCCTAACCAGAGAGGGAACAGGGCTAACCCTAATCCTAACCAGAGAGGGAACAGGGCTAACCCTAATCCTAACCAGAGAGGGAACAGGGCTAACCCTAATCCTAACCAGAGAGGGAACAGGGCTAACCCTAATCCTAACCAGAGAGGGAACAAGGCTAACCTTAATCCTAACCAGAGAGGGAACAGGGCTAACCCTAATCCTAACCAGAGAGGGAACAGGGCTAACCTTAATCCTAACCAGAGAGGGAACAGGGCTAACCTTAATCCTAACCAGAGAGGGAACAGGGCTAACCCTAATCCTAACCAGAGAGGAAACAGGGTTAACCTTAATCCTAACCAGAGAGGGAACAGGGCTAACCCTAATCCTAACCAGAGAGGGAACAGGGCTAACCTTAATCCTAACCAGAGAGGGAACAGGGCTAACCCTAATCCTAACCAGAGAGGGAACAGGGCTAACCCTAATCCTAACCAGAGAGGGAACAGGGCTAACCTTAATCCTAACCAGAGAGGGAACAGGGCTAACCTTAATCCTAACCAGAGAGGGAACAGGGCTAACCCTAATCCTAACCAGAGAGGGAACAGGGCTAACCTTAATCCTAACCAGAGAGGGAACAGGGCTAACCCTAATCCTAACCAGAGAGGGAACAGGGCTAACCTTAATCCTAACCAGAGAGGGAACAGGGCTAACCCTAATCCTAACCAGAGAGGGAACAGGGCTAACCCTAATCCTAACCAGAGAGGGAACAGGGCTAACCTTAATCCTAACCAGAGAGGGAACAGGGCTAACCTTAATCCTAACCAGAGAGGGAACAGGGCTAACCCTAATCCTAACCAGAGAGGGAACAGGGCTAACCTTAATCCTAACCAGAGAGGGAAGAGGGCTATTGTATAAAAATAAGGTATTCTCCTTTTTCCTTCTGTTTTTCTTTAAGCAAAGGTTTTTTCCACCTCTAGAGTTGCGGTACGGACCATTGGCTAGCTTTCTCTTTGCCTGCAGTCCTACAGTACAGATTCTAGCGTGGTGGCTGCTAAGAGGGAGTTTGCCTCTGCAATATTAATGAGAAAATGGGCCATGCATTTTTAACAATGCACCAGCCACCACTGGAGCCCCAGCCTTCTCTCTCTCTCTCTCTCTCTCTCTCTCTCTCTCTCTCTCTCTCTCTCTCTCTCTCTCTCTCTCTCTCTCTCTCTCTCTCTCTTTCTCTCTCTCTCTCTCTCTCTCTCTCTCTCTCTCTCTCTCTCTCTCTCTCTCTCTCTCTCTCTCTCTCTCTCTCTCTCTCTCTCGCTCTCTCTCTCTCTCTCTCTCTCTCTCTCTCTCTCTCTCTCTCTCTCTCTCTCTCTCTCTCTCTCTCTCTCTCTCTCGCGTATTCTTTAATTTACTCTCTTTTCCTTATTCTTCTGTTTACTCTCTCTCTCTCTCTCTATTACTTTACACTCTACCTTGGATAAGAGCATCTGCTAAATGACTCAAATGTAAATATCTCGCTTATTCTTTCCTTTACTCTCTCTTTTACTCCCTCTCTTTATTTTACTCTCTCTCTCTCTCTCTCTGCACCAAGGCCATTACTCTGACTTTCTCTTTCTGTGTGTCTCTCTACAGTCGTGGCCAAAGGTTTTGAGAATGACACAAATATTAATTTTCACAAAGTCTGCTGCCTCAGTTTGTATGATGGCAATTTGCATATACTCCAGAATGTTATGAAGAGTGATCAGATGAATTGCAATTAATTGCAAAGTCCCTCTTGCCATGCAAATTAACTGAATCCCCAAAAAACATTTCCACTGCATTTCAGCTCTGCCACAAAAGGACCAGCTGACATAATGTCAGTGATTCTCTTGTTAACACAGGTGTGAGTGTTGACGAGGACAAGGCTGGAGATCACTCTGTCATGCTGATTGAGTTTGAATAACAGACTGGAAGCTTCAAAAGGAGGGTGGTGCTTGGAATCATTGTTCTTCCTCTGTCAATCATGGTTACCTGCAAGGAAACACGTGCCGTCATCATTGCTTTGTACAAAAAGGGCTTAACAGGCAAGGATATTGCTGCCAGTAAGATTGCACCTAAATCAACCATTTATCGGATCATCAAGAAATTCAAGGAGAGCGGTTCAATTGTTGTGAAGAAGGCTTAAGGGCGCCCAAGAAAGTCCAGCAAGCGCCAGGACTGTCTCCTAAAGCTAATTCATCTGCGGGATCGGGGCACCACCAGTGCAGAGCTTGCTCAGGAATGGCAGCAGGCAGGTGTGAGCACATCTGCACGCACAGTGGGGCGAAGACTTTTGGAGGATGGCCTAGTGTCAAGAAGGGCAGAAAAGAAGCCACTTCTCTCCAGGAAAAACATCAGGGACAGACTGATATTCTGCAAAAGGTACAGGGATTGGACTGCTGAGGACTGGGGTAAAGTCATTTTCTCTGATGAATCCCCTTTCCGATTGCTTGGGGCATCCGGAAAAAAGCTTGTCTGGAGAAGACAAGGTGAGCGCTACCATCAGTCCTGTGTCATGCCAACAGTAAAACATACTGAGACCATTCATGTGTGGGGTTGCTTCTCAACCAAGGGAGTGGGCTCACTCACAATTTTGCCTAAGAACACAGCCATGAATAAAGAATGGTACCAACACATCCTCCGAGAGCAACTTCTCCCAACCATCCAGGAACAGTTTGGTGATGAACAATGCCTTTTTCAGCATGATGGAGCACCTTGCCATAAGGCAAAAGTGATAACTGAGTGGCTCGGGGAACAAAACATCAATATTTTGGGTCCATGGCCAGGAAACTCCCTAGACCTTAATCCCATTGAGAACTTGTGGTCAATCCTCAAGAGGCGGTTGGACAAACAAACAAAACCCCACAAATTCTGACAAACTCCAAGCATTGATTATGCAAGAATGGGCTGCCGTCAGTCAGGATGTGGCCCAGAAGTTAATTGACAGCATGCCAGGACGGATTGCAGAGGTTTTGAAAAAGAATGGTCAACACTGCAAATATTGACTCTTCAACATCAACTTCATGTAATTGTCAATAAAAGCCTTTGACACTTATGAAATGCTTGTAATTATACTCCAGTATTCCATAGTAACATCTGACAAAAATATCTAAAGACACTGAAGCAGAAAACTTTGTGGAAATTAATATGTGTCATTCTGCACGACTGTACTTCTCTTTCTTTCTCTGCAGCACAGACTGGACATGCTGTAAAATATCACTTTTACATTCAGAGATCACAGACACCCCTGAACCATTTCCCCCTGGTAGAGAGAGATCCCAGACACCCCTGAACCATTTCCCCCTGGTAGAGAGAGATCCCAGACACCCCTGAACCATTTCCCCCTGGTAGAGAGAGATCCCAGACACCCCTGAACCATTTCCCCCTGGTAGAGAGAGATCCCAGACACCCCTGAACCATTTCCCCCTGGTAGAAAGAGATCCCAGACACCCCTGAACCATTTCCCCCTGGTAGAAAGAGATCCCAGACACCCCTGAACCATTTCCCCCTGGTAGAAAGAGATCCCAGACACACCTGAACCATTTCCCCCTGGTAGAAAGAGATCCCAGACACCCCTGAACCATTTCCCCCTGGTAGAAAGAGATCCCAGACACCCTTGAACCATTTCCCCCTGGTAGAAAGAGATCCCAGACACCCCTGAACCATTTCCCCCTGGTAGAAAGAGATCCCAGACACCCCTGAACCATTTCCCCCTGGTAGAGAGAGATCCCAGACACCCCTGAACCATTTCCCCCTGGTAGAGAGAGATCCCAGACACCCCTGAACCATTTCCCCCTGGTAAAGAGAGATCCCGGACCCTCCCTGAACCATTTCCCCCTGGTAAAGAGAGATCCCGGACCCTCCCTGAACCATTTCCCACTGGTAGAGAGAGATCCCAGACACCCCTGAACCATTTCCCCCTGGTAAAGAGAGATCCCGGACCCTCCCTAAACCATTTCCCCCTGGTAGAGAGAGATCCCCGAACCCTCCCTGAACCATTTCCCCCTGGTAGAGAGAGATCCCGGACTCTCCCTGAACCATTTCCCCCTGGTAAAGAGAGATCCCGGACCCTCACTGAACCATTTCCCCCTGGTAGAGAGAGATCCCAGGACCCTCCCTGAACCATTTCCCCCTGGTAGAGAGAGATCCCCGGACCCTCCCTGAACCATTTCCCCCTGGTAGAGAGAGATCCCCGGACCCTCCCGGAACCATTTCCCCCTGGTAGAAAGAGATCCCAGGACCCTCCCTGAACCATTTCCCCCTGGTAGAGAGAGATCCCCGGACCCTCCCGGAACCATTTCCCCCTGGTAAAGAGAGATCCCGGACCCTCCCTGAACCATTTCCCCCTGGTAGAGAGAGATCCCCGGACCCTCCCGGAACCATTTCCCCCTGAGAGAGGGGTTTGGCAGGGGGTCTGGGGGGGATCATTAGCACTGGGAGACCTAGCACCCCATCCTCTCTCTCTCTCTCTCTCTCTCTCTCTCTCTCTCTCTGTCTCTGTCTCTCTCTCTCTCTCTGTCTCTCTCTCTCTCTCTCTCTCTCTCTGTCTCTCTCTCTCTCTCTCTCTCTGTCTCTCTGTCTCTGTCTCTCTCTCTCTCTCTCTCTCTCTCTCTCTCTCTCTCTCTCTCTCTCTCTCTCTCTCTCTCAATTCAATTCAATTCAAGGGGCTTTATTGGCATGGGAAACATGTGTTAACATTGCCAAAGCAAGTGAGGTAGGTAATATACAAAAGTCAAATAAACAATAAAAATGAACAGTAAACATTACACATACAGAAGTTTCAAAACAATAAAGACATTACAAATGTCATATTATATATATGCAGTGTTGTAACAATGTACAAATGGTTAAAGCACACAAGTTAAAATAAATAAACATAAATATGGGTTGTATTTACAGTGGTGTTTGTTCTTCACTGGTTGCCCTTTTCTTGTGGCAACAGGTCACAAATCTTGCTGCTGTGATGGCACACTGTGGAATTTCACCCAGTAGATATGGGAGTTTATCAAAATTGGATTTGTTTTCGAATTCTTTGTGGATCTGTGTAATCTGAGGGAAATATGTCTCTCTAATATCTCTCTCTCTCTCTCTCTCTGTGTCTCTCTCTCCATCTCTCTCTCTCTCTCTGTCTCTCTCTTTCTCTCTTTCTGTCTTTTTCTCTTCTCTCATTCATTGCTCTCTCTACCAATCCCTTAGTACTCTCTTTCCATTGACTATCTTCATTATTTATCTCTCACATTTTCTCCTCTTCTTTAACCATCTATCTCTCTATTTATCGTTTTCCAATGGAGGTTCCCAGGTTTAGCTCTTTCATTCCCAGGTTTAGCTCTTTCTTCTTCTTCTTGTTTGCCTATCCATATCCTTACTCCTTTCTCTCTCTCCCTTCATCCTTCCCCCTCTTTTTATGGCATGCACACAGTCAGTCATCTTCATGACTTTGAACAAGCCATTGACTTTAACCTTCCACTGACTATGGGAGGTTAACTAATGCATAGCACCTTGCATTCTGATAACGAGCACACAATGGCTGGAAAGTAACAAGATTTGATGTAGTGATTTCACTACTTCCGGTTCCATGTGAATAACAGGCAGCCTAGGGTGTAGTTCTAATGGTTCTATGGGTTTCATGTGAATAACAGGCAGCCTAGGGTGTAGTTCTAATGGTTCTATGGGTTCCATGTGAATAACAGGCAGCCTATGGTGTAGTTCTAATGGTTCTATGGGTTCCATGTGAATAACAGACAGCCTATGGTGTGGTTCTAATGGTTCTATGGGTTCCATGTGAATAACAGGCAGCCTATGGTGTGGTTCTAATGGTTCTATGGGTTCCATGTGAATAACAGGCAGCCTAGGGTGTAGTTATAATGGTTCTATGGGTTCCATGTGGATAACAGACAGCCTATGGTGTAGTTCTAATGGTTCTATGGGTTCCATGTGAATAACAGGCAGCCTATGGTGTGGTTCTAATGGTTATATGTGAATAACAGGCAGCCTATGGTGTGGTTCTAATGGTTCTATGGGTTCCATGTGAATAACAGGCAGCCTATGGTGTAGTTCTAATGGTTATATGTGAATAACAGGCAGCCTATGGTGTGGTTCTAATGGTTCTATGGGTTCCATGTGAATAACAGGCAGCCTAGGGTGTAGTTCTAATGGTTCTATGGGTTCCATGTGAATAACAGACAGCCTATGGTGTGGTTCTAATGGTTCTATGGGTTCCATGTGAATAACAGACAGCCTATGGTGTGGTTCTAATGGTTCTATGGGTTCCATGTGAATAACAGACAGCCTATGGTGTGGTTCTAATGGTTCTATGGGTTCCATGTGGATAACAGACAGCCTAGGGTGTAGTTCTAATGGTTCTATGGGTTCCATGTGAATAACAGGCAGCCTATGGTGTAGTTCTAATGGTTCTATGGGTTCCATGTGAATAACAGACAGCCTAGGGTGTGGTTCTAATGGTTCTATGGGTTCCATGTGAATAACAGGCAGCCTAGGGTGTGGTTCTAATGGTTCTATGGGTTCCATGTGAATAACAGGCAGCCTATGGTGTAGTTCTAATGGTTCTATGGGTTCCATGTGAATAACAAGGAGCCTATGGTGTGGTTCTAATGGTTCTATGGGTTCCATGTGGATAACAGGCAGCCTATGGTGTGGTTCTAATGGTTCTATGGGTTTCATGTGAATAACAGGCAGCCTATGGTGTAGTTCTAATGGTTCTATGGGTTCCATGTGAATAACAGTCAGCCTAGGGTGTAGTTCTAATGGTTCTATGGGTTCCATGTAAATAACAGGCAGCCTAGGGTGTGGTTCTAATGGTTCTATGGGTTCCATGTGAATAACAGACAGCCTATGGTGTGGTTCTAATGGTTCTATGGGTTCCATGTGAATAACAGACAGCCTATGGTGTGGTTCTAATGGTTCTATGGGTTCCATGTGAATAACAGGCAGCCTATGGTGTAGTTCTAATGGTTCTATGGGTTCCATGTGAATAACAGACAGCCTATGGTGTGGTTCTAATGGTTCTATGGGTTCCATGTGGATAACAGACAGCCTATGGTGTGGTTCTAATGGTTCTATGGGTTTCATGTGAATAACAGGCAGCCTATGGTGTAGTTCTAATGGTTCTATGGGTTCCATGTGAATAACAGGCAGCCTAGGGTGTAGTTCTAATGGTTCTATGGGTTCCATGTGAATAACAGGCAGCCTAGGGTGTGGTTCTAATGGTTCTATGGGTTCCATGTGGATAACAGACAGCCTATGGTGTGGTTCTAATGGTTCTATGGGTTCCATGTGAATAACAGACAGCCTATGGTGTAGTTCTAATGGTTCTATGGGTTCCATGTGAATAACAGGCAGCCTAGGGTGTGGTTCTAATGGTTCTATGGGTTCCATGTGAATAACAGGCAGCCTAGGGTGTAGTTCTAATGGTTCTATGGGTTCCATGTGGATAACAGACAGCCTATGGTGTGGTTCTAATGGTTCTATGGGTTCCATGTGGATAACAGACAGCCTATGGTGTAGTTCTAATGGTTCTATGGGTTCCATGTGAATAACAGACAGCCTAGGGTGTAGTTCTAATGGTTCTATGGGTTCCATGTGAATAACAGGCAGCCTAGGGTGTAGTTCTAATGGTTCTATGGGTTTCATGTGAATAACAGACAGCCTATGGTGTGGTTCTAATGGTTCAATGGGTTCCATGTGAATAACAGGCAGCCTAGGGTGTAGTTCTAATGGTTCTATGGGTTTCATGTGAATAACAGACAGCCTATGGTGTGGTTCTAATGGTTCTATGGGTTCCATGTGGATAACAGACAGCCTATGGTGTGGTTCTAACAGTTCTATAGGTTCCATGAATTGCACAATAAAATATACTGAACAAAAATATAAACGCTACATGCAACAATTTCAAAGATTTTACTGAGTTACATACAGTTCATATGAGGAAATCAGTCAATTGAAACAAATTCATTAGTCTCTAATCTATGGATTTCACGACTGGAAATACAGACATGCATCTGTTGGTCACAGATACATTTTTTAAAAGGTAGGGGCGTGGATAAGAAAACCAGTCAGCATCTGGTGTGACCACCATTTGCCTCATGCGGCGCAACATATCTCCTTCGCATAGAGTTGATCAGGCTGTCGATTGTGGCCTGTGGAATGTTGTGCCTCTCGTCAATGGCTGTGCGAAGTTGCTGGATATTGGCGGGAACTGGAACACGCTGTCGTCAGGGCCGTCACCAGAGTTTCATAACAATCAGGGCTCAGTCCTGAAGACCATGGGTTTGTGGTTCCGGAAAAAAATGGCCTTTTCTAAAACAATTTCCTGCTATTCCTGGATTATATAATTTGGCAAATTTATTTCAATTAATCTGCAGCACTTCCTGCAGCGCTATGTTTTCTTTCATGTGCTGTGCTCTCCCCATGGCCAAATTAATTAATTAATTTTTTTTATTATTCATTCAATCGATTGTGGTCAAAAACCTCATATGATATTATTGTGTAGGTAGGCCTACTGTTACAATCATATTTCAAATAATCTATCAGCTGGTAGCCTAGCCTACATTTACGAGAATAAATTCAGTAAGTCAATGAAGCCAATGGTGACTTCAGCTACAGTACCAGTCAAAAGTTTGGACACACCTACTCATTCAAGGGTTTTTCTTTATTTTTACTATTTTCTACATTGTAGAATAATAGTGAAGACATCAAAACTATGAAATAACACATATGGAATAATGTAGTAACCAAAACTGTGTTAAACAAAACAAAATACATTTATATTTGAGATTCTTCAAAGTAGCCACCCTTTGCCTTGATGACAGCTTTTTCTTGGCATTCTCTCAACCAGCTTCATGAGGTAGTCACTTGGAATACTTTTCAATTAACAGGTGTGCCTTGGTAAAAGTTAGTTTGTGGAATTTCCTTCCTTCTTATTGCATTTGTGCCAATCAGTTGTGTTCTGACAAGGTAGGGGGATATACAGAAGATTTCCCTATTTTGTGAAAGACCAAGTCCATAAGCATAAGTCCATAAGTCCATAAGCAAAGAGAAACGACAGTCCATCATTACTTTAAGACATGAAGGTCAGTCAATGCGGAAAATGTCAAGAACTTTTAAAGTTTCTTCAAGTGCAGTCACAAAAACCATCAAGCGCTATGATGAAACTGGCTCTCATGAGGACCTCTGATTGCAGCCCAATGGTCGAATTGCTGCAAAGAAACCACTACTAAAGGACACCAATAAGAAGAGGAGACTTGTTTGGGCCAAGAAACCCGAGCAATGGACATTAGACCGGTGGAAATCTGTCCTTTGGTCTGATGAGTCCAAATTTGAGATTTTTGGATCCAACCGCCGTGTCTTTGTGAGACACAGAGTAGGTGAACGGATGATCTCCTCATGTGTGGTTCCCACCGTGAAGCATGGAGGAGGAGGTGTGATGGTGTGGGGGTGGTTTGCTGGTGACACTGTCAGTGATTTATTTAGAATTCAAGGCACACTTAACCAGCATAGCTACCACAGCATTCTGCAGCGCACACGCCATCCCATCTGGTTTGCACTTAGTGGGACTAGCATTTGTTTTTCAACAGGAAAATGACCCAACAGATCTACAGGCTGTGTAAGGGCTATTTGACAAAGAAGGAGAGTGATGGAGTGCTGCATCAGATGACCTGGCCTCCACAATCACCCGACCTCAACCCAATTGAGATGGTTTGGGATGAGTTGGACCGCAGAGTGAAGGAAAAGCAGCCAACAAATTCTCAGCATATGTGGGAACTCCTTCTAGATTGTTGGAAAAGCATTCCAGGTGAAGCTGGTTGAGAGAATGCCAAGAGGGTGCAAAGTTATCATCAAGGCAATGGGTGGCTATTTTGAAGAATATTAAATATAAAATATATTTTCATTTGTTTCACACTTTTTTGGTCACTACATGATTCCATATGTGTTATTTCATTGTTTTGATGTCTTCACTATTATTCTACAATGTAGAAAATAGTAAAAATAAAGAAAAACCCTTGAATGAGTAGGTGTGCCCAAACTTTTGACTGGTACTGTATATTGTTATTGAAATGATGTAGGCCTAATTACCTTTTTATGCAATAAAAGAATATGTAAAATTACTAGAACAGCCTTTGGGAAAAGTGTACAAATGTGTATTCACATCAGTAGGAAAACATCAGGGAAGCTCATCAAGTAGGCTATAGACCTAATGTGTATGTGTGTGTGTGTGTGTGTGTGTGTGTGTGTGTGTGTGTGTGTGTGTGTGTGTGTGTGTGTGTGTGTGTGTGTGTGTGTGTGTGTGTGTGTGTGTGTGTGTGTGTGTGTGTGTGTGTGTGTGTGTGTGTGTGTGTGTGTGTGTGTGTGTGTGTGTGTGTGTGTGTACAGAAGATCTGCATTGCTTTCAATTGCTAGACTAATGATCATGAGCACTCACCTACACTTAGATAACATTTCCCAGCTTCATTGTAAGCAAATATACAACCGGCCTAACCAATCCAATTCTAGAGCAGATGGAGTTTAACACAGCCACCGCAGGAGAAAAAAAATATCTAAATTTCAGTACAATCATCCTAAATTGAAAGAAATGACATGGTGTTTTTGGTATAACAGTAGCCTGGCATTATCTTGCTATTATATTCAGTTTGTTATGTAGAATACTAATGAATAATGAAGTGATCTTGGGAGACACAGCCCATTCTGCACCGACAGCACTACACCCCTGATTATAACGGCTGGATGACTTCAGGAGTTTCACGTAACAACAGCTCTATGAATTAAGTGGCGCATTCTGTTGATTATAATTTTCTTTACACTGTTGCAGCAGCGATAAAGATTTGGGGCTGACCCAAAATCGTTTGGGGCTAAAGCCCCGAAGCCAGGTTCTGGTGACTTCCATGGCTGTCATACACATCGATCCAGAGCATCCCAAACATACTCAATGGGTGACATGTCTGCTGAGTATGCAGGCCATGGAAGAACTGGGACATTTTCAGCTTTATTAGATGTCCTAATTTTACCAGGTAAGTTGACTGAGAACCTATTGTCATTTACAGCAACGACCTGGGGAATAGTTAGAGGGGAGAGGAGGGGGAATTAATGGGCCAATTGGAATTCCAGGAATTGTGTACAGATTCTTGGAACATGGGGCCGTGCATTATCATGCTGAAACATGAGGTGATGGCGGCGGATGAATGGCATGACAATGGGCCTCAGGATCTTGACACGGTAGTTTTGTGCATTCACATTGCCATCAATAAAATGCAATTGTGTTCGTTGTCCGTAGCTTATGCCTGCCCATAACTCCACCGCCACCATGGGGCACGCTGTTCACAATGTTTACATCAGCAAACCGCTCACCCACACAAAGCCATTCACGCTGTCAGACATCTACGCTGTACTGTTGAAATAGAGATTAATCCGTGAAGAGCAAACTTCTCCAGCGTGCCAGTGGCCATCGAAGGTGAGCATTTGCCCACTGAAGTCGGATACAATGCCGAATTGCAGTCAGATCAAGACCCTGGTGAGGATGACGAGCACGCAGATGAGCTTCACTGAGACGGTTTCTGACAGTTTGTGCAGAAATTATTTGTTTGTGCAAACCCAGTTTTTTCAGCTGTCCGAGTGGCTGGTCTCAGACGATCCCACAGGTAAAGAAGCCGGATGTGGAGGTCCTAGGCTGGCGTGGTTACACGTGGTCGTGAGGCCAGTTGGACGTACTGCCAAATTCTCTAAAACAACGTTGGAGACGGCATATGGTAGAGAAATTAACATTCAGTTCTCTGGCAACAGCTCAGGTGGACATTCCTGCAGTCAGCATGCAAATTACACACTCCCTCAAAACTAGAGACATCTGTATCATTGTGTTGTGTAACAAAACTACACATTTTAGAGTGGTCTTTTATTGTCCCGAGCACAAGGTGCACCTGTGTAATGATCATGCTGTAATGATCACACCTGTCAGGTGGATGGATTATCTTGGCAAAGGAGAAATGCACTAATTTGTGCACATCATTTGAAAGAAATAAGCTTTTTGTGCATATGGAAAATAGCAGGGATCTTTTATTTCAGCTCATGAAACATGGGACCAACACTTTACATGTTGTGTTTATATTTTTGTTCAGTGTAATTCAAGAATGCTACTGAGGCTGTATATGTGAATATTTTGCTGTTACTCAATGGCTCATGCATGTTCCACCATTTCAGTCTGTGACAAGTCAACCTGGGTTGATCATCTTCATGGCCTATTTGGGGGAGAAAGCTGCCAATGTAAAAACACTAGCGTGTTTCCCCCATTGTCACCCATGGTTAGAGCGTTGGACTAGTAACTAGTAACGAAAGGTTGCAAGATCGAATCCCCGAGCTGACAAGGTACAAATCTGTCGTTCTGCCCCTGAACAAGGCAGTTAACCCACTGTTCCTAGGCTGTCACTGAAAATAAGAATTTATTCTTAACTGACTTGCCTAGTAAAATAAAGGTAAAAAAAATATATAATAATTTGTGGTAAATTATCATTATACCACAGCTAAGGGCTGTATCCAGGCATTCTGCGTTGCGTCGCGCATAAGAACAACCCTTAGCCGTGGTATATTGGCCATATATCACACCCCCTCTGGCCTTAAAGCTTAAATACAATACTTAAAAACAGGAGATACTTGTAAGTGAAGGTCCATGCATTGAATGCTCACCGGCAGAGGGTTGAATCCAAGAACTGGAAACCCGCAGCAGGATATAATAGTATGCTCACATCACCCAGCAATCCGAAGCCAATGATTATAATTTAAATTAAATTATATATATTATATAAATTATAAATGTTAAAGCATGATGAAGCACAAAAACTCAGGCTTCGTGGTTCAAAGGGCAACAGACAAAGCTGGGGATGAGTGATCACTCCACGATGCTTAGTTAGCTACTACAAATTAGCCTTCGCTAAATCTTGGGGGATTCATAGTGGGACGGAGGGTGCACGTTAGGTTCAATGCACTAGTTTACAAATAAGGAGCACTAAGCGGACACTGTCCTTACCTTGACCACTTGATTTACCATCCCCTCTTTCCTCCTTCCCATTGGTTTCTCCTCCCCTATTTCCCCTGTTCCCCCCATTCTCTCCATCTCCAAACCCTCACACCAACTCTCCCTGTTATTTATTTATCCCATTGATCTCCTCCCACTTTCTCATCTCTCTCTCTTTTGTTCCATCCCTCTTTCACTCTCTTTGTAGCTACCTCTCTCTCCCTTCCCTGTCTCTTCTCTCTCTCCCTTCACTGTCTCCTCTTCTTTCTCTCCCTTTTCCTTTCTCTTCCCCTCTTCTGTCCTCTTCGTCTCCTCATCTCCCCATTTCTCTCGCTCCCTGTCTGCCCTTCTCATCTCGCTCTCTTTTTCTTTTGGTCTCCCCCACTCTCTCTGTATTCACCTTCTCTTAACTTCTCTCCATTTTACTCTGTCTTCTCCTCTTGTCCCTCATTCTCACCCTAACTGTCCCTCTATCTGTCCCTCTCTCTCTCTCTCTCTCTCTCTCTCTCTCTCTCTCTCTCTCTCTCTCTCTCTCTCTCTCTCTCTCTCTCTCTCTCTCTCTCTCTCTCTCTCTCTCTCTCTCTCTCTCTCTCCCTCTCCCTCTCCCTCTCCCTCTCCCTCTCCCTCTCCCTCTATCATTGTTTGGGCTGTAATCAGAGTGTGCTGGGCAGATTAGAGCAGACAGGAGAGTGGAGCGCGTCCTCAGCCCGCCTCCGCCTGTGACCTAGAAAACATCAGCCTCCAGCCTGAGAGAGAGACAGTGGAAGAGAGAGGGAGAGAGAGAAGGAAGAGGAGGAGAGAGGGAGTGTGTGTGTGAGAGAGAAATGGGTTAGACATGCACGCTGGGTTGAGGGCGGGGTTGAAATATTGTGTAACACTCTGTCCTATTTAATCCTGTAAACACGAACACGCACACAAACTCATGCTACCTCCCATTCTCTGTATTGCTTTCACATAGACACACACAAAATGAACCAGACACCGATCTTACACACAGCTAGGGCTGGGTCCAGCAGGTTGAAACAAAACATTGCAGATAGACTTCCTCACATAGAAAGAATGCGATTGCTCTAGGTATTCCAAATCTGGCCCCAGGGGTACGCGCAATGGCGTCGGGGGTACGCCAAATAAAATAGTGATTCACATAATTGTTTTGTTTTTTAAGACAATTTTTGTAACATTTTTCTTTCTTCACATTGTCAAACAGTCCATTAATATTTTCCAACAGGGCTATACATTTGGGTGAGTTTTCTTTATCGCCTGAGTAGCCTTGTTTCACTGCCAAAAATTAAATTAAACCTTCTAGTGTTCAGCAAAATAACAACACAATGTCAAATACAGGTAGCCTAGTCAAATAATTAACATCCAATCACATTAATCGTTACTCTCTCGTGGGAATTCCACTAACGGTCCGTATGTAGCCAAACGTAGCTGCTGCTCACGTTGTTATCTGTACTGATGGCGCAAAAGCCATGACAGGGAGACATAGTGGAGTGGTAACGCACGTGCAAGCAGTTGCTCCCGACACCAATTGGGTACACTGCAGCATCCACCGAGGGGCTCTTGCTGCCAAGGGAATGCCTGACAGCTTGAAAGACGTTTTGCACACTACAGTGAAAATTGTTAACTTTGTTAAAGCAAGGCCCCTGAACTCTTGTGTATTTTCTGCACTATGCAATTATATGGGCAGCAACCATTTAACACTTTTACAACATACGCTGGTTATCAAGGGGCAAAGTATTGACACATTTCTTTTAAATTGAGAGCCAAGCTTAAAGTTTTCTTTACTGACCATAATTTTCACATGTCTGACCGCTTGCATGATGACAAGTTTCTCACACAACTGGCCTATCTGGGTGATGTTTTCTCTCGCCTGAATGATCTGAATCTAGGATTACAGGGACTCTCCGCAACTATATTCAATGTGCGGGACTAAATTGAGGCTTTGATTAAGAAGTTGGAGCTCTTCTCTGTCTGCATTAACAAGGACAACACACAGGTCTTTCCATCGTTGCACGATTTTTTTGTGTGCAAATTAACTCAAGCTTACGGACAATGTCAAATGTGATATAGCGAAGCACCTGAGTGAGTTGGGTGCCCAATTATGCAGGTACTTTCCCGAAACGGATGACACAAACAACTGGATTCGTTATCCCTTTCATGCCCTGCCTCCAGTCCACTTATCGATATCTGAACAAGAGAGCCTCATCGAAATTGCAACAAGCGGTTCCGTGAAAATGTTATTTAATCAGAAGCCACCGCCAGATTTCTGTATTGGGCTGCGCTCAGAGTATCCTGCCTTGGCAAATCGTGCTGTTAAGACACTGATGCCCTTTGCAACCACGTACCTATGTGAGAGTGGATTCTCGGCCCTCACTAGCATGAAAACTAAATACAGGCACAGTGTGTGGAAAATGATTTAAGACTGAGACTTTCTCCAATACAACCCAACATTGTAGAGTTATGTGCATCCTTTCAAGCACACCCTTCTCATTAACCTGTGGTGAGTTGATTCACAATTTTCGATGAACAAATAAGGTTTTATGTGTAAGATTGATTATTATTATTTGTGCCCTGGTCCTATAAAAACTATTTGTCACTTCCCACGAGCTGCATTCTTGTATCGTATAGTGTATGTGTGTGGCAGGCTTACAATGATGGCAGAAAACAACATTTGCGAGTGCGCTGACCCTGGTGCTAGAGGGGGTACAGCTGGAGTGTGCTGACCCTGGTGCTAGAGGGGGTACGTAGCTGGAGATTGAATGTTTGAAGGGGTACGGGACTATAAAAAGTTTTGGAAACACTGCTCTAGACGTTACATTTCCATCTGAACTATTGGAAATCACTCTCATATCAAATGCAACTAATTTCACTGTATTGAAAAAGTCTTAAGAACAAAGCAGAAGGCAACTTTCCAATGTAACAGTTGGCTTGTATACATACAGTACACACACACAGTGGAGTTAGATCACCGGTAGCATTGGCTGCTGTTGTGAGGTCCTCCGTGGTCTTCAGCCTGACGTACAGCTCAGACTCGGGTACCACAGTGTGAATATAGTGATACAAACCCTGACACACACACACTCCTACACACACACATCAGTGGCGATCGGTGCCGTTTAAGATGAGGGGAGGACAAGTTGTTTTTTTATGAGCATGGCCTTATTTCTATTACAGCATATTGGATGACTGACATTCTTATTCCATTCATCCAGTTCAGTGTAACATTGATAGGTTTAGGCTACTACATGATACTCACATTTTCCCTGTACCCATGATGAGGTTGCTACAACCTAGCCTATGAACGAGAGTTTACAACGTACACTAGGAGCACAGGTCGAGAGAAATTTGAGCAATCAAGGTGACAGACATTGAATCTAGCCTGCATCTAGCTGATCTAGGGTGTAATATTTAGTCCAACAGTTGCAAATGAGAGTTTTTATTGGACATATTCAGGTATGTTTATCCCAGTTTCGTTTAGTTTGCTTCCATAAAAAACGTTTTTCAACAGAGTCGGCGGATTGACTACACCCGTGATCACACACAAACACAGTTCACTTTCATAGCAGCCACATACAAACAGCATGGATAATTCCTTCTCACATCTATGCCGTCTCCTCCTCTCACCTTTTCCCTTCACTTTTGGACTTTAGTGCACAAAACATTAGCTGATTAGCTGTCTGTGACCAGGCAAAAAAGCCTTTCTCAGCAAAACCTTCATATCATAACTGCTATCCGCTACACACAGCCTACATTGTTGTCATCATATCAGCTAACGTCAAGTCAACATAGCTATTAGAACTAACACATTAGTAAACCCGCTACAATCATACAGTACAGTGTGCATTTTGCGGGCCCTGGTGGCAATAAATTAATAAACCCAAAAGCTTACCTTATCTTGGAAGAGTTCCAGTGTTGAATAGCCATAGCCAGCTAGGTAACATTTTTATTTATTTATTTCACCTTTATTTAACCAGGTAGGCAAGTTGAGAACAAGTTCTCATTTACAATTGTGACCTGGCCAAGATAAAGCAAAGCAGTTCGACACATACAACAACACAGAGTTACACATGGAGTAAAACAAACATACAGTCAATAATACAGTAGAAAAATAAGTCTATATACAATGTGAGCAAATGAGGTGAGATAAGGGAGGTAAAGGCAAAAAAAGGCCATGGTGGCGAGGTAAATACAATATAGTAAATAAAACACGAATGGTAGATTTGCAGTGGAAGAATGTGCAAAGTAGAAATAGAAATAATGGGGTGCAAAGGAGCAAAATAAATAAATAAATAAATACAGTAGGGGAAGAGGTAGTTGTTTGGGCTAAATTATAGATGGGCTATGTACAGGTGCAGTAATATGTGAGCTGCTCTGACATCTGGTGCTTAAAGCTAGTGAGGGAGATAAGTGTTTCCAGTTTCAGAGATTATTGTAGTTCGTTCCAGTCATTGGCAGCAGAGAACTGGAAGGAGAGGCGGCCAAAGGAGGAGCTGGCTTTGGGGGTGACCAGAGAGATATACCTGCTGGAGCATAGCATCCCTCTCTGTTTGATCCGGGTGTTTGAGCAAGCTAGCTAAGTAAGTGAAAGTGAAATTGAAAAAATGTAATATAGCTAGCTCTCTCTCTCTTGCTTCTCCTTCATTTTTGAAAAAATAACTAACTATTATCTTTCTCTTTCTTTGAGTCAACTACTCACCACATTTTATGCACTGCAGTGCTAGTGTAAAGGACGTCACGCCGGTTGCTTAATGAGTACCATTTCCTCCCGATTCGGCCCATACCTGGTGCAAACTCGGGACCGCTGCCTCACAAACACACATGACCGCCTTCCTCAAACGTCTTAGCCGATCGCGCCACCTCAAAACCTAGCTAATGATGTGACGCAAGCGGGACACTTAATGTTGAGGAGTAAGTTTCACACATCTTCATGTGCTACACTAACTAGCTGTAGCTTATGCTTTCAGTTCTCCGATCCTTTGATTGGGTGGACAACATGTCAGTTCAGGCTGCAAGAGGTCTGATAGGTTGGAGGACATCCTCCAGAAGTTGTCATAATTAATGTGTAAGTCTATGGAAAGGGGTGAGAACCACAGCCTCCTAGGTTTAGTATTGAAGCTAATGTACCCAGTGCAGAACAGAAGCTAGCTGTCCTCCGGGTACACCATGGTGCTACCCTACAGAGTGTTGCTGAGGCTACTGTAGACCTTCATTGCAAAACAGTGTGTTTTAATCAATTATTTGGTGACGTGAATATATTGAAAATATGAAATTCACTTAGGAAGATGGTCCTCCACTTCCTCCTCTGAGGAGCCTCCACTGACACATGGCTTTATACACACACACACACATTTACCCCCCACAACCCCAAATTATCCCCAAAACACACAGCACACTTACGTAACTCAAACACCCAGACAATGCCACAAGCACACATATGCCTTAAAACACACACACACACACACACACACACACACACACACACACACACACACACACACACACACACACACACACACACACACACACACACACACACACACACACACACACACACACACACACACACACACACACACACACACACACACACACACACACACACACACACACACTCAACCCCACTCATTCATATATAATTTCACTCCACCATGCGAATACCCTCTGAATCCCTCTCCCTCTCTTTGGTACCACATTCCTTTCCTGTTATTCCTCCCCATTCCACAGCATCAAGGCCAGGTGCCCCCTCCACTCAGCCATGATGTAATGTCACGGTAATGCTGCACATCAAACGAGCGCAAGGCGCCGCAGACCTGCCCAGACACTGTGCGTGGGGGGATCTGAGACTGACACACACACACACACACACAGGCAAGCAGGCAAAGTGCACGCACGCATGTTTTCGCAGGCACACACACTCAGTCCTCTACTCTGAAGAATGGAGTTGGGTTACTATGTTGCTTTAAATGAGCTGGTAAGGCTGTGGAGTAGTGGGTAGGCCGACAGCCATTGCTTTTTGGGCCATTAACATGAAAAGCAACACTTCTATTGAACTTTCGATCATTAACTTCAATAGGGAAAGTAGCATGATGTTTTACTCACCAAAGTAACAACACAGTGTGGTCAAAGACTTAATAACTTAGTTGTAGTCACGATCTGGTTGGTTATAAGTACAAACATAGTTATGTTTTTGGGGTTATTACAAATGTATTAACTTATTTCCGGATATCTTCTAAACTACCCACAATGCATTATTTCTCAACATCATATGGAGGACCTACTCTGTGCTACCGAGTTTGTATGCTAGTTAGCTAGCTCAAGCTGGCTAATGTTAGCCACTAACCATGCTAGCATGTAATTAAGATACAAATCAAATTAAGATTAAGATTAACTTTATTGGTCAATTGCACACAAGTTCCAAGGACTTCCGCTTTTTACCCAAACACTCCGAAAGAAACACATGCATGTTTTGGAGAGGTGTGGGGGCTGCTACACTTGATGCCCGGGGAGCTGTTGTTGTGGGGGTTTAAGTGCCTCTGTCAAGGGCACAACGGAGGCAATGGCATCTATGATTTTCTACCAGCAACCTTCCGGTTGCCAGCTCACTTTCCAACAGATTTTTCCGGTGGGATCCAGGATTTGAACTGGCAGCCCTCCGGTTGCTGGCTCGCCTCTCTAATTTATAGCTAACGTTAGCTGGCTGGCTAACTTGCTGGCTAAAATAACTGCATATACAGTGTCTTCAGAAAGTACTCATACCCTTTGACTTATTGCACATTTGTTGTGTTACAGCTTGATAAATTTTTCTCTCTCACCCATCTCCACGCAAAACCCCATAATGACAAAGTGAAAACATGTTTTTGGAATTGTTTTGCTAATTTATTGAAAAAGAAACACAGAAAAATCTCATTTACTTAAGTATTCACAACCCTGAGTCTGTGAGTCTGTGAGTCTCTAAGAGCTTTTCATACCTGGATTGTGCAACATTTTCCAATTATTATTTTCAAAGTTCTTCAAGCTGTGTCAAATTGGTTGTTGATCATTGCTAGACAACCATTTTCCGGTCTTGCCATAGATTTTCAAGCAGCTTTAAGTCAAAACTGTAACTCGGACACTCACAAACATTCACTATCTTCTTGGCAAGCAACCCCAGTGTAGATTTGGCCTTGTGTTTTAGGTTATTGTCCTGCTGAAAGGTGAATTAATCTCCCGGTGTCTGGTGAAAAACAGATTGAACCAGGTTTTCCTCTAGGACTTTGCCTGTGCTTAGCTCCCTTCTGTTTATTTTTTATCCTGAAAAACTCCCCAGTCCTTATTGATGACATGCATACCCATAACATGATGCAGCCACCACTCTGCTTGAAAATATGGAGAGTGGTACTCAGTAACGTGTTGCATTGGATTTGCCCCAAACATAACACTTTGTATTCAGGACAAAAAGCTAATTGCTTTGCCACATTTTTTGCACTACTACTTTAGTGCCTTGTTGCAAACAGGATGCATGTTTTGGAATATTCGTATTCTGTACAGCAGAGGTGGGACCAAGTCATTGTTTTACAAGTCACAAGTAAGTCTCAAGTCTTAGCACTTACAAAGTTGGAAATTGTTGCGCCTCCGTCTGTAATTTTCTTCCCGCATGTTTTGCAAGTTGCAATCCGTTTTTTGTTGATACAGCGTCGTCTTTATATCCCAAAAAATATTATTTTGGGTATCATCTTACCAAGGGCTCCATCTGAATTCACCCCCCAACGTTCCTCTGCACCGCCACGCAAAACTTTTTCTCAGCTGGCACAATTTGATTGGCTGCTGTCCGATTCAAACTGTAATCCGTTAAAATGAAGAGTTGATGCGCTGCACACTTTTTTTAATAGCATAATTTTTCATATTTGGGCTTGGGGAGGGTATCAAGTCAGGTCAAGTCATAAGGCTCGAGTCCAAGTCATGTGACTGGAAAGTCACGAGTCCACACCTCTGCTGTACAGGCTTCCTTGTTTTCACTCTATTAATTAGGTTAGTATTGTGGAGTAACTAAAATGTTGTTGATCCATCCTCAGTTTTCTCCTATCATAGTCATTAAACTCTGTAACTGTTTTAAAGTCACCATTGGCCTCGTGATGAAATCCCTGAGCAGTTTCCTTCCTCTCCAGCAACTGAGTTAGGAAGGATGCCTGTATCTTTGTAGTGACTGGGTGTATTGATACACCATCCAAAGTGTAATTAATAACTTCACCATGCTTGTCACGTTCCTAAGCTTATTTCCTTTGTTTAGTCTTTGTTTAGTTGGTCAGGACGTGAGCTGGGTGGGCATTCTATGTTTTGTGTTTCTATGTTGGGTTTATTGTTTGGCCTAACATGGTTCTCAATCAGAGGCAGGTGTTTGTCATTGTCTCTGATTGGGAACCATATTAAGGTAGGTTGTTTCTCACTGTTTGTTTGTGGGTGAATGTTCCTGTTCGTTGCGTTCATTGTCTCTATGTTCACATGTTCAGGTCTGTAGCGTCGTTAGTTTCATTTTCTGTTTATTGTTTTGTTCGTGTTGTTAAGTATTCCAATAAATATGGAAACGTACCACGCTGCAATTTAGTCCCCCTCTCTTCCACAATACGACGATCGTTACAATGCTCAAAGGGATATTCAATGTCTGCTTTTTTTTTTTTTACCCAACTAACAATAGGTGCCCTACTAGCTGGCCTGAAAAATACTTTTAGTTTTTTGAAAAATATAACATTCCTAAAGAAAATCAGAAGACTGGATAGTAATTTGATTTCAATGTGAAGCCATGAGAGATTCTGATGCGTTTAGACAATATTGATATGGATAGAGCAATGACAAGATAATCTGGCAGCCCTGTTTTGAGTGATATCTTTCTTTGCTGCAGATGACCATATAACTGGACAGTACTCTAAGTGTGATAGGACCAGGGATTGACCATTTAACCGGACAGTACTCTAAGTGTGATAGAACCAGGGATTGACCATATAACCGGACAGTACTCTAAGTGTGATAGAACCAGGGATTGACCATATAACCGGACAGTACTCTAAGTGTGATAGGACCAGGGATTGACCATATAACCGGACAGTACTCTAAGTGTGATAGGACCCGGGATTGACCATATAACTGGACAGTACTCTAAGTGTGGTAGGACCAGGGATTGACCATATAACTGAACAGTACTCTAAGTGTGGGAGGACCAGGGATTGACCATATAACTGGACAGTACTCTAAGTGTGATAGGACCCGGGATTGACCATATAACTGAACAGTACTCTAAGTGTGATAGGACCAGGGATTGACCATATAACTGGACAGTACTCTAAGTGTGGTAGGACCAGGGATTGACCATATAACTGGACAGTACTCTAAGTGTGGTAGGACCCGGGATTGACCATATAACTGGACAGTACTCTAAGTGTGGTAGGACCAGGGATTGACCATATAACTGAACAGTACTCTAAGTGTGGTAGGACCAGGGATTGACCATATAACTGAACAGTACTCTAAGTGTGATAGGACCAGGGATTGACCATATAACTGAACAGTACTCTAAGTGTGGTAGGACCAGGGATTGACCATTTAACTGGACAGTACTCTAAGTGTGATAGGACCCGGGATTGACCATATAACTGAACAGTACTCTAAGTGTGATAGGACCCGGGATTGACCATATAACTGGACAGTACTCTAAGTGTGGTAGGACCCGGGATTGAATCACCTGATTCAGAGTGCTAGATGTTACATACTCTGAACATTTTCCTGTGTCTAAAATGATGCCTAGTAGTTTCATTTTTTTACTTACTCTACATGCGATAAATTCATCGACACATCAGCAAGCATATATCTTCAACCAAATACAATACATTTCGTTTTAGAAATGTTCAACACCAATTTGTTCATATCAACCCACTCAAGACACCATTCTTAGTTCACTGCTCATCTGTTAGCTCATTACATTCTGATGCTGCGCTATATTGTAGAGTCGTCAGCATACATTATCACTCTTGCTTTGTTCATTACTGAAGGTAAATCATTAGTAAAGATAGAGTAGAGAAGTGGGCCTAGGCAACTTCCTTGAGGGACACCACAGTGTATATCTTTACTGTTTTAAAAGCTACCATTAAATAACAATTTTGCTTTCTCCTGGATAGATAGCTTTCCATCCATGATAGAGCTGCAGACTTAAAAACATAACATTTGGGTTTACCTAGTAACAGTTCATGATCAATTACATCAAAAGCAGCACTGAAATCTAGCAACACTGCACCAACTAACCTCATGTCATCCATACTCTTTAACTCTTTATGTACGACAGTGACAAAAAACATCTAAATTGAATCCATTTTAAATTCAGGCTGTAACACAACAAAATGTGGGGAAATACCTTCTGAAGGAACTGTTGCTAATATTCTTTGATAACTGGTTAGATGGAGTTACATATTTCTAAAGCTTTGGTTTACTTTAATGTAGCTGTAAGCTAGGTGTTGATAGCAACTGACTGGCTGAATCATTCAGCGTTAATGTAATGTTAGCAGGCTGGTAGGGCTAATGTTAGCAGGCTAGTTGGTTAGCAACCTTACAAGTTGATTTGTCACAATAAATTCATAAAATATTTGCTTGTAAGTTGACTGAAAATGTACTTGAAACCAGTAGTGATCAGTTTCAGTTTCATTTGAAGTTATACATTTGAAGTTATTTCTGTTGCAGTTTACATTATAGGGAATAGGCTGGCTTGCCGGGTCCTCTATATTACTTCACACCCCGGAAAATAATTTTCCAACATGACTTAGGCATTCTTCGGAATTCTGATCGGTTTTATGTAATAACTCGTAAAATAGAAATGTGAGGTGTAACTTTGTATTGGGATGTTGATGTGTATACTAATGCAAATCCATATGTTACATGTGGTTACGTTTATGCTACTTACCCTTTAAGTTGTCTTTACTGTGTCATAAGCATGGCATTACTGATATAATGCTATATACTGTATTAACACTTTACCCAACTTTCAACTGAGTCATAATGCTTTACAATGGAGCCATGAACGCCACATACTTTGCTGCAGTATATGACAACTGTCAATATCATACGACACTGTGTCATAGTGCATTATACAACGGGTGGGTCTAATCCTGAATGCTGATGGGTTAAAACCGCATTCCAGCCTGTGTCTATTCCACAAGTTACCACCGGCTAAATCTATGCCATAATGCAACAAAACATATAGGTCATGACAGGCAGTTATATAAGTCATATCTCAGATGACAATAATCATTTACAACATTTTTAGTCACATTTTGTCATGTGTTATGACACTTTATGATGCGCTTATGACATTGTTATGGATGCATCATGAACAACACTGAGTATTACCGTCAGTTGTCAAAACCTGATATCAGTTATGACTGCTTATGAAATGCTATGTCATGGTAATGACAGTGCATAGACAGATTCATGACAGGGAATCAATAAAAGTAACAGTTACTGAACAATATACAAATAAATATGTCTGAACATGTCTGCCAATATATTTTGCTATTCTACTCCCACTCCCTTTTTATACACTGATAATAAAACATCTTATGTGGATGATACAATGGTGTCTATTTAAATCCTGCCATAGAATGTCAGCTTGTAGCTGTATAGAGCCTACAGGGGCAAACTGGAACAGCTCTATATTGTGTGGGAAGAGAGAGGGAACATTCTAGACTCAAAATGCTATGTGCTGCAGACTTGATGTGTTTGTGCTCAGCTGTAAAAATGGATAGACTGTGTGTGTGTGTGTGTGTGTGTGTGTGTGTGTGTGCGTGCGTGCGTGCGTGCGTGCGTGCGTGCGTGCGTGCGTGCGTGCGTGCGTGCGTGCGTGCGTGCGTGCGTGCGTGCGTGCGTGCGTGCGTGCGTGCGTGCGTGCAGGGTAGCAGTGTGTCAGTGATTTGCCAGCTTTCTTGTGTGTGAACAGCGCTAAAATGTTTGATACTTTCATACTTCTCTCATGTATGTGGGTGTATTGTCTATACATGTAATAACTAGACTGGCCAAGTAAATATGCAGCAATATATGCATTTATAGCCGCCGTTTTGTTTTTGAATTTTATTGAAGCATTTTTAATGGTTTTGGAGAATTTTGAATTGTCTTGAAACATTTTGGATTGTGTTGAAACATTTTGAATTGTCTTGAAGAATTTTGAATTGTCTTGAAACATTTTGAATTGTCTTGAAACATTTTGAATTGTCTTGAAGAATTTTGAATTGTCTTGAAGCATGTTCAATTGTCTTGAAGCATGTTTATTTGACTTGAAGCATTTTCAATTGTCTTCAAGATTTTGAATGGTATTGAAACACGTTCAAATCAAATCAAATGTATTTATATAGCCCTTCTTACATCAGCTGATATATCAAAGTGCTGTACAGAAACCCAGCCTAAAACCCCAAACAGCAAGCAATACAGGTGTAGAAGCACGGTGGCTAGGAAAAACTCCCTAGAAAGGCCGGAACCTAGGATGAAACCTAGAGAGGAACCAGGCTATGAGGGGTGGCCGGTCCTCTTCTGGCTGTGCCGGGTGGAGATTATAACAGAACATGGCCAAGATGTTCAAATGTTCATAAATGACCAGCATGGTCAAATAATAATAATCACAGTAGTTGTCGAGGGTGAAGCAAGTCAGCACCTCAGGAGTAAATGTCAGTTGGCTTTTCATAGCCGATCATTGAGAGTATCTCTACCGCTCCTGCTGTCTCTAGAGAGTTGAAAACAGCAGGTCTGGGACAGGTAGCACGTCCGGTGAACAGGTCAGGCGTCCATAGCCGCAGGCAGAACAGTTGAAACTGGAGCAGCAGCACGGCCAGGTGGACTGGGGACAGCACGGCCAGGTGGACTGGGGACAACTTTGAATTGTCTTGAAGCATTTTGAATAGTCTTAATGCATTTTCAATTGTGTTTAAACATTTTGAATAGTCTTGAAGCATTTTGAATAGGCTTGAAGCATTTTGAATAGTCTTAATGCCTTTTCAATTGTGTTTAAACATTTTGAATAGTCTTGAAGCATTTTGAATAGGCTTGATGCATTTTCAATTGTGTTGAAACATTTTGAATAGGCTTGAAGCATTTTCAATAGTCTTGAAGCATTTTGAATAGGCCTGAAGCATTTTGAATAGTCTTAAAGAATTTTCAATTGTGTTGAAACATTTTGAATAGTCTTGAAGCATTTTGAATAGGCTTGAAACATTTTGAAATGTCTTAAAGCATTTTCAATTCTGTTGAAACATTTTGAATAGTCTTGAAGCATTTTGAATAGGCTTGAAGCATTTTGAAAATTCTTAAAGCATTTTCAATTGTGTTGAAACATTTTGAATAGCCTTGAAGCATTTTCAATTGTCTTCAAGCATTTTCATCTGTCTTCAAGCATTTGTTTTCTTGAAACCCCATAATGAGTCCTACATACTGTAACCCTGTCATAGTGACATAACATAGGACATCAACAGTCATTAGAAGTGTAAAAAAGATCTGATGTGGAGAACAGTTTGATATAATGTTGAGTTCTTATTATCTTATAAACTCAATCAATCAAAATGAATATGTTGTTGTTATCCAAACAGACTAGATGTATAGAGAGAGGATTTCTATTTCGGTCAATGTCTATTTCGTTCCTCTCCCATATCTCTTTATTTCTCTCTCTTTATCTGTCACACACACACACACACACACACACACACACACACACACACACACACACACACACACACACACACACACACACACACACACACACACACACACACACACACACACACACACACACACACACACACACACACACACACACTAGTGGTGTGAGGGTTAGCTGTTTCTTCATCCGCACCCGTCCGCAATTGCTAATAACCCATCCGCAACCGCCCGACTATGTGATAAAGTGGAAATCTGAGGCCCATACCCAACCCTAAAATGCGCTGTAGGCTATAGTCAGAAACAGTGGCCATTTTTTTGACATTGGGTGCAAGATATTGTTTTGACTAATGTTTCTGCTTATAGTTTCCATGATTTTGGCAGGATATTTGTTAGTCAAAGTGTCTATAGTTAGATACATGCAGCTTCTCTTCTGTCATTCATTATATGTTGCCCTAGACGACTAAATAAACCATTGTTCACCAGAATAATGTCATAAATGAATGAATGAATGAATGGTTCAATTTCTCTGTCATCTCTGTTTCCTTCAGGCAGCAAAAACATTTAGGGACCAGGGAGAAAATGCAAGCCTATTTGAAGATGCAGTCTTGTGACTGTCAAATTTGTATAGCGCCTGACAATCATCACACATAACAGAGGCATTGCTATCATCCTCTTTTACCCCTTCACCAAATATTTTCTAAACATTACTTTTCTGGCCCTCCCTTCTCTTTATTTTAAACTCTTCATTACACAGCTTTTCTCTTTTCAAATTAAATTCAGACATTGTCCTTTTTGCCTCAGTGGATCAACATGAACTTTTTCTGCCTGTTCCCAAAAGCATTTGGCGATTGGCGTGTAGGCTATTTGGAGTAGGTAAAGTTAGGCTCTAAAGCCTCGTTCACATTACAGATAAGCCCTCTATTATATTGTGCCAGATGTCATGCATTTCAATGGGAACGTCCACAGCGGAGTGGAAACGCAACGCCCCCTTGTGGTTGAAGGCTCCGTTGTGAGACGGACACCGCATACTTTGACATTTTTCAAACTTTGCTTCGTCTTCAGTCCAGCCAGAGTCCATCAAAGAACAGGAAGTTACCAAACCACAGAAGAAGATGAATGTGGTGGTTTTCGGTGATGGCTTTATGGGATAGCTAGCAACTTGTAAACAATTACCTATTCCTTTAAGTTAGTACTATTTTAATAGTAATGTTAAATAAAATACATTGGCTGTTATGCCAATTGTATTATATGTGTCACGTTCGTTGAAATGAGCGGGCCAAGATGCAGCGTGGTATGTTTCCATCCTTTATTTCGGAAGAGAAACTATAAAGAACAAAACAACAAAACGAACAAACGAAACGTGAAGCTATAAATAATGCTCACAGGGAACTATACATAGACAAGATCCCACAAAGCACAAAATGGCTGCCTAAATATGATCCCCAATCAGAGACAACGATAAACAGCTACCTCTGATTGGGATCATACCAAGCCAACATAGATATATAATTGCCTAGATGACCCACCCTAGTCACACCCCGACCTAACCAACATAGAGAATAACAGGCTCTCTATGGTCAGGGCGTGACAATATGACTGTCGCCTCCCGTTTAAGTTTATTGTGATGGAAATGACGTTTGTTTTTTAGTATAATTACTAGGCTAGCTAGCTGCTCTGCAATGCAAGCCAATGTTACTTGCTATAAAGTTATAGAAACAAGTTGTGGAAAACCAACATGTTTTATTAGCACCTGAAACAATATATTTATCCTGCCTTGAATGAAAAAGTCATTTTTTGAAATCTCTCAAAACAAATGCAATCTCTGATGAGACATGTTCTCCTCCAAACACTACACTTCTTCATTCAGTAGCTTCGCAAGACTCTGTGAAGATGATGTATGGCTTAATGAAATACTTCACAATGATAACAGGGCATAAAACTAAAGGCGTCAGCATGCTTCAGTTCGGCTGGTGCCTAGCCGACCCGAACGAGTGTGCACGCATACTCCCTTAAAAGCGGAAATAGTACTGTTTGTCCATTTTGAGACACCGTAACCAGTATGCACTTCCTCAAAATAGTCAGAATGAATCTAAGATAACTCAAGAAATCGGTCATACATTTTTACACTTTTGACGAAGAGATCTTAGTCGGACAATTTTACGCAACTAAGATGTTTGGTGCAGTATTTTTCAATAAAAAAATGTGCATGAAAACGAGTCGTTTGTAACGTTGATCGTCGGAATGAGACCAAAGCACAGCGTGGAAAGTGTTCATGATTTAATGTTCACAAAAACACTCAAACAAAATGACAAAAGGAGAAAACGAAAGCGCACAGTTCTGTCAGGGAACCAACCTAAACAGAAAACAACACCCCACAAAATCCAAACGACAATGACAACTTATATATGATCCCCAATCAGAGACAACGATAGACAGCTGCCTCTGATTGGGAACCACACTCGGCAAAACAACAAAGAAATAGAAAACATAGATTTTCCCACCCGAGTCAAACCCTGACCTAACCAAACATAGAGAATAAATAAGGATCTCTAAGGTCAGGGCGTGACAACGTTTCTCGTTGAATGACAACAAAGACTTTATTGAAGAATCCTTACTGTTGACCAATCACCGACCAAGGGGCTTAGACTTCGGCTCCGAACTTCGGCTTGCTTGGCTTGCCTCCATTAAAAAAATTGTCTGCCCGAACAGCCGGGAAAAAACTCACTGAAGTCCAAAACAAACAAAAACATCACAAAATAGTGTGACAATATATGTATGAACTCTACCTGTTTGGGCTGGCAAGCATGCAGACGCCTTTAGGCTCATGCACTAATGCCAGATAGCCTAAAAATAATGAAAGAAAAACCTCATCCACACAATGTATCATGACCCTCCACCCACCCGCCCTTCACCCACACAATGTATCATGACCCTACACCCACCCGCCTTTCATCCACACAATGTATCATGACCCTCCACCCACCCGCCCTTCACCCACACAATGTATCATGACCCTACACCCACCCGCCTTTCACCCACACAATGTATCATGACCCTACACCCACCCGCCTTTCATCCACACAATGTATCATGACCCTACACCCACCCGCCTTTCACCCACACAATGTATCATGACCCTACACCCACCCGCCTTTCACCCACACAATGTATCATGACCCTACACCCACCCGCCTTTCATCCACACAATGTATCATGACCCTACACCCACCCGCCTTTCATCCACACAATGTATCATGACCCTACACCCACCCGCCTTTCATCCACACAATGTATCATGACCCTACACCCACCCGCCTTTCATCCACACAATGTATCATGACCCTACACCCACCCGCCTTTCACCCACACAATGTATCATGACCCTACACCCACCCGCCTTTCATCCACACAATGTATCATGACCCTACACCCACCCGCCTTTCATCCACACAATGTATCATGACCCTACACCCACCCGCCCTTCACCCACACAATGTATCATGACCCTACACCCACCCGCCCTTCATCCACACAATGTATCACACTCCCCCTCTAGCGTCATAAGAGGAGCGAACACACTCCCCCTCTAGCGTCATAAGAGGAGCGAACACACTCCCCCTCTAGAGTCATAAGAGGAGCGAACACACTCCCCCTCTACCGTCTTAAGAGGAGCGAACACACTCCCCCTCTCGCATCATAAGAGGAGCGAACACACTCCCCCTCTAGCGTCATAAGAGGAGCGAACACACTCCCCCTCTAGCGTCATAAGAGGAGCGAACACACTCCCCCTCTACCGTCTTAAGAGGAGCGAACACACTCCCCCTCTCGCATCATAAGAGGAGCGAACACACTCCCCCTCTAGCGTCATAAGAGGAGCGAACACACTCCCCCTCTAGCGTCATAAGAGGAGCGAACACATTCCCCCTCTAGCGTCATAAGAGGAGCGAACACACTCCCCCTCTAGCGTCATAAGAGGAGCGAACACACTCCCCCTCTAGCGTCATAAGAGGAGCGAACACACTCCCCCTCTAGCGTCATAAGAGGAGCGAACACACTCCCCCTCTAGCGTCATAAGAGGAGAGAACACACTCCCCGTCTAGCGTCATAAGCGGAGCGAACACACTCCCCCTCTAGCGTCATAAGAGGAGCGAACACACTCCCCCTCTAGCGTCATAAGAGGAGCGAACACACTCCCCTTCTAGCGTCATAAGAGGAGCGAACACACTCCCCCTCTCGCATCATAAGAGGAGCGAACACACTCCCCCTCTAGCGTCATAAGAGGAGCGAACACACTCCCCTTCTAGCGTCATAAGAGGAGCGAACACACTCCCCCTCTAGCGTCATAAGAGGAGCGAACACACTCCCCCTCTCGCATCATAAGAGGAGCGAACACACTCCCCCTCTAGCGTCATAAGCGGAGCGAACACACTCCCCCTCTAGCGTCATAAGAGGAGCGAACACACTCCCCCTCTAGCGTCATAAGAGGAGCGAACACACTCCCCCTCTAGCGTCTTAAGAGGAGCGAACACACTCCCCCTCTAGCGTCATAAGAGGAGCGAACACACTCACCCTACACACACATGCTTTTACTGTGTTGTACAGCACACGCACACAGTAGCATATGTCTAATGGCTGGGCAGGCAAGGTTGAATACACACATGTGGAAGCACAGACAAAGACACATACACACACACATAGGAGCACACACACGTAAGAGCACACACACACGTAGGAGCACACACACACTTAGGAGCACACACACACGTAGGAGCACACACACACGTAGGAGCACACACACGTAGGAGCACACACACGCGTAGGAGCACACACACACGTAGGCGCACACACACACGTAGGGGCACACACACATGTAGGAGCACACACACACGTAGGAGCACACACGTAGGCGCACACACACATGTAGGAGCACACACACATGTAGGAGCACACACGTAGGCGCACACACACACGTAGGAGCACACACACGTAGGAGCACACACACGTAACAAGAGGACAGTTGGGTGATTGTAAACATGAGTTCCCCCATTGAACCAATCATTGCTTTAACTAGAAATAGTTAAATAAAGGTTAAATAAAAAATACAATAAAAAATGTTTATGTTTACATTTTTATTATTTAGCCTTTATTTAACTAGGCAAGTCAGTTAAGAACAAATTCTTATTTACAATGACGGCCTACACCGGCCAAACCCTAACGGCGCTGGGCCAATTGTGCGCCGCCCTATGGGACTCCCAATCATGGCCGGTTGTGATACAGCCTGGAATCGAACCAGGGTCTGTAGTGACGCCTGATACCGCTGCACCACTCGGGAGCCCATGTTGCAGGTAACTGGCCTCCATTTGCATATTACACTGTCTTCAGGGTAGGCCTTGTTCCACGGTAGCATTCTAATACGACTTTCCAATGTAAAGCATGGCATTGTGAAGCTAGTCAAAAGTTGGAAACTAGGTAATAAGCAATCATGGAATTGCTTATGACAGAGTGATATTTCCATCGTACATCAATGATAAAGACAAACTGTAGAAAAAATGCAGGCACAACTCCCATTCACATTCACATCCAATTGAATCCTAATATGCATAGTGTCCACTCCCCAGCAGTAGCTTATTATCATTCATATGCTATGATATCAGCAAATGTATACATAGCCTATGACATACAGTCCCTTCAGAAAGCATTCATACTGCTTGACGTATTCCACATTTTGTTGTGTTACAGCCTGAATTCAAAATGGATTAGATAGATTTTTTTCAACTATCGACATACAATACCCGATGATGACAAACTGAAAATAGTTTTTAGAAATTTCTGCAAATGTATTGAAAATTATATTCATAAATATCTAGTTTATGGAAGTATTCACAACCCCTGAGACAATACATGTTAGACTCACCATTGGCAGCAATAACAGCTGTGAATCTTTATGAGTACGTCTCTGAGATCTTAGTACATTATAATTTAAAAAATTATTCAAACTCTGTCAAGTTGGTTGTTGATTATTGCTAGACAGCCATTTTCAAGTCTTGCCATAGATTTTCAAGCTGATTTAAGTCAAAACTGTAACTAGGTCACTCAGGAATATTCAATGTTGTCTTGGTAAGCAACTCCAGTGGATATTTGGCCTTGTGTTTTAGGTTATTGTCCTGCTGAAAGGTATATGAAAGGTGAATTTGTCTCCCAGTGTCTGTTGGAAAGCAGACTGAACCACATTTTCTTCTAGGATTTAGCCTGTGCTTAGCTCTATTCCATTTCTTTATATCCTAAAAAAACTCCCTAGTCCTTGCCGATGACAAGGATACCTATAACATGATGCAGCCACCACCCTGCTTGGAAATATGAAGAGTGGTACTCAGTGATGTGTTGTGTTGGATTTGCCCTAAACATAACGCTTTTTATTCAAGTTAATTTCTTTCCCATATTTTTTGCAGTATTACTTTAGTGCCTTGTTGCAAACAGGATGCATGTTTTGGAATATTTTTATTCTGTAGAGGCTTCCATCTTTTCACTCTCTCATTTAGGTTAGTATTGTGGAGTAACTACAATGTTATTGATCCATCCTCAGTTTTCTCTTGTCATTGTTATTAATCTCTGTAACTGTTTTAAAATCACAATTTCGTTCCTCTCCAGCATCTGAGTTAGGAAGGACGGCTGTATCTTTGTAGTGACTGGGTGTGTTGATACACCATCCAAAGTGTAATTGATAACTGCACCATGCTCAAAGGGATATTCAATGTCTGTTTAAAAAAAAATATCCACCAATAGGTGCCCTTCTTTGCGAGGCATTGGAAAACCTCCCTTGTCATTGTGGTTGAATCTGTGTTTGAAATTCACTGCTCGACTGAGGGACCTTACATATAATTGTATGTGTGGGGTACAGAGATGAGGCAGTCATAAAAAAATCCTGTTAAACACTATTATTGCACACAGAGTGAGTCCATGCAACTTATTATGTGACTTGTTAAGCACATTTTGACTCCTGAACTTATTTAGGCTTGCCATAACAAAGGGGTTGAATGGTTAAGACCTTTAAGTTTTATATTTTTTATTAATTTGTACAAATTCCACTTTGACATTATGGGGTATTGTGTGTAGATCAAAATATAAATTTAACCAATTTTAAATTCAGGCTGTAACACAATAAAATGTGGAAAAAGTCAAGGGGTATGAATACTTTCTGAAGGCTCTGTATGACAGATACACGTTTTACTTTTTTTATGAGGAAGGCCATCCTACTCTTCCTTCCTGGATGAGCCTCCTCTGTTGTGTGGTAGACTTTTAGCCTTTCTAGTGTATGCCCCTTACACATCGTAGATAAATAAGCTGTATAGTGGTCCGAATGACTATCCATGTCCTTTCAAAGTCCTCCAGGTAGAAACGTCAACAGTGCAACCAAAGTGGTGCCTAAATGAGCATTTAAATTTGGTCCAAAAGGGATTTAGCCATGTCTAGCCAACATGGAAAATGTGTAATATCTCACAGTTATGGTGGTTATGACTAAAACTTCTGAAAGTTAGAAAATCACTTAGGAGCGCAGTGCTACGTTTCAGTGCCCTCACCTGGCCTATTTGCCAAAGTGCAATTCTCCTCACATTGATTTGATAAGCATTTGTTGTTCCCCCACCGGTGACTTTTTCACTACAATGACCTTACAGCAATCTAGGGGTAGAACATAAGTACTTTCATTACCGAGAATAATAGATAGTACTAATATACACTCCTAAGTTTCAATGAACCACGGACAACTACTAATGATGTTGACCTTTGCCCTCTGATGGCTATTGTGGGTGGATTGAAAATCTTGTAAAAATGTGAAGGTTGAAAACTGAAAGTGATCGCCTCACAACTTCTTTTAATTGGGTGTTCGTAGACTTTTTCATTTTTCAGTGGGACAAGAGGGGAATGTTTAATGTAGCCTACCAAAAGCATGCAAATCGATACATTTAGGAAATAGGTTTTGGAGTCTTAAAACCTATTTGACACATGTAAGCATAGGTCTATATTCAATAGGCTACAGACACTAAAGTGACTTTTAGATGTACACAATAAATGGTTCAGTTCTTCTTTTTCAGTGGGAGAAGACAGTTTTACTAGTTTACAATCAGTGGAGGCTGGTGGGAGGAGTTATAGGAGGAAGGGCTAATCATAATGGTTGGAATGGAATAGTGGAACGGAGTCAAATATGTGGTTTCCATATGTTTGATGTGGTTGATACCGTTCCATTAACTCCATTCCAGCCAGTACAATGAGCCCGTCCTCCTATAGCTCCTCCCACAAGCCTCCAATGTTTGAAATGTCCCAAATTCAACATTCAGTGCACAAACTGTAGATTAAGCTCTAGTAGACACCAGGGATGCATTGACCGAGAATACCAACTGCATGAAGCACAACATTGCCATCTAGCGGTAGCCTGGAAGAAAGCAGATAGGTTGTTATTATCTATTAAAGATATAAGCCTGTATTATTCTCTGATCTACTTTATGTCATTTTCTTTTATCAAAAGTTCCATCCATATCCCTCTTTTTTTATTTTTACAATTCACCCTCTTCCTTGTCACAAAGTCAAATGTGTCACAATCACATAGACTCTTTCAAGCTAACTCCAGCCTGGACAGTGCTGTTTTTTAAAAAGAGCTATGGTAGAATCTCAATGAGGTCTTCACTGCGGCATCAGCTAGTGAATTGATGCAGATTCCTATACATTTCATTTAATTGATATTATCTCTTCACATAGAACATAGAGGCATCCTTGTGTGATGATACTGAACTAAGAATTCTGATACTGAATGGAATTGCGTTTGGTTTTATTATTTCGAAATGCCACAAAATGAAGAAAAGATATTCCACATCAAGCTCTCAATTGAAAGAGGTGCAGCAAAATTTCTGTGTAGCTCATTTCAGTTCATGTGTGTCAGGTGTTGCTAGAAGCAGTCCCCTCCACAGTAACAGTAACACAGCATAACCCTTCAGAGGGACCAATCACATTTAGGGCTGGTCGGTGGTTGGGACATCATCGTCTGATAGACCTAGGCCTGTATTCATAAAGCGTCTCAGAATAGGAGTGCTGACCTAGGATAAGGTCCCTGCTGTCCATATAATCTTATTAATTATAATCTAAAATGCTAAACTGATCCTAGACCAGCACTCCTACTCCGAGGCACTTCATGAAAACGGTCCCAGGTAATGCAGACCTCTTGGAGTAGCAGCTAGGGTGTTGGACTTTGACCGACAGACATCAGTAAGATTTATGAATTTAGCCCAGCTACAAGACATAAACAATGGACTAGAACAGACTTAGATACTGGATTATGATAGGATAAGACAGTCGTACTAAACTCTAAGGCATTCATAAGTTATATTCTTCAAGAATCAAATTACCGTTGAACAGCAGAAAATATTGTAGATTTTGGATTTAACCAGTTTAGATCGTCTTCTTGGAGTTACCGAAATGCCTTCAGAGAACATTTAGATGACAGTCCCACAACATTGTACAATAAATTACACCTAGGAAGACCACAGTTATGTTCTGCAACCACAATGTTGGCAAAACATTTCTAAAATATTAATATCTCAGTATTAGGTCATGGCCTTATTACAACATTAAGAGAACGTTATTGTTGGGTTGCCATACTAACCTGGGCTGTATTCAGAGTTGAAATATTGAGAATGTTGCAGAAAGCACTGTAATAGATCTGACACAATGTCAGTCAATCCTATCTGTTCATATGCATTTCTTTTTGAACGTTCTGTAACGTTTCACCCTCCCGAACAGGCCCTTTATTGGCAGACAGTATTCTTTGCCATTAAGTTTGATTGGCTCCGAGTTTTCCTGCTTCCCTCTAATTGAACGTCTTCCAGATCTCAAGCAACGAGACTGTAGATCTGTCAAAGCTCAGTGTAATGAGATTTTTATATGGAGGAGACACAAATAAGTGTCACCTATATTGATGAGGCCTCTGCACTTCACACGTATTTCACACTGCATTGATAGTCACGTAAACCATAAGGCAGCACTTTGGTTTATATTTCAGATATACTTCTCGTGTATTATATGGGAGTCTAGTATATTTCTCATGTAAATTTGGCTCTGTGATATTGGTAATACCCTTGGGTTGGAATTTATTTTGCCTGTTGTAATATTTAAATACAGTCTGAGCCCAAAATTCATCTAACTACGGAGTATACTACAGACAAAGAATGGATTTGAAATGAGTGTGCAACTAGAAATACTGTGATTTATACCTAATTATTGTTGATTTATTTATCAACAAAACAAAATACTTCAATTTTGGATTCCAATCCTCAAATCGAGGGTTGAGTGAGTCACAATGGGGCATATGACACTTGGGGAAAAATGTGTATTCTGTAGTAATAGAAAGCTCTTGATGAGATCTACCCAATAGCAACAAATCTACCATAACATCAATCACATGAACTCAGCAAGGTGTGGGACAGGGGCTTAGTAGTCTTGGCATGTTGGTATGCATCCGCCATGTGAAGTGACGGCGTCGTATGTAAGTGTTTCCCGTGTAAGCGAGTGTGCGTTTGTAAGCATGTACAGTATGTAGATGATGGCCCGGCAAGGCTGTGACCTTGTGCTTATGTGGATGGTGGGGGGATGAGGCGAAGGTCCGGATGTGATTAGGATGATGAGTGTCGCCGACTGACCTCAACCCCTAGTGAGCACCAGCTTACCCATCAGCTACCCCCTACCCAACCCCCTTCTCTCCATCTGCCACCTCCCAAACCCACTACCAGCATTCTAAAGATGGTGACCTTGGAGAAGTTCCTTGTAAAGTACTCTTTCTCAATTCATCTTTCCTCGATTCCTTGCATCATCTCTCTTCACCTCCTTTTCAAAAAGCATAGAAAGAGAGGTGGGACCTTGGACCTTCTCTTCCAGTACTGTTGAGAAGGAGGCAAGGACAGGAAGGGATCGCGGAATCTCACATTGAGATTGATTTGTCAGCATGTTGATCTGCCCAGACCTAAATCATCGTCACACAACTTCAATAAGTCACATAATTTCTATTTAATTCAGGACGTACAGTGCAGAAATATACTAGCAACCACCTATAAAATGACGTGGAAGATGCAAACAATCAAGTCGAAGACAGACACCGCGAGACAACAGGAGACACAGAAGGACACAAGAAAGGACAATTATTTGAAGAGGATGTCTGTCGAGAGAGCAGACGGAGAGAAAAGCGTGGAGAGAGGAAGGTAGGGAAGGGATTCTCAGGCTGGCGTTGCTGACTAAGGACTATCTGATAAAAGTGTTGATTTCCTCTCCATTTCCCTGCTGCTGCTTTGTAATTCTAATGAGCAGGGAGAGTGTCAGGCAGAGACAGAGAGAGCAGATCAGATTAGATATCGACTGACTTGGGGCTGTCCAACTTCCTGACAGGCAAGCGTTGCACTGAGTCATCAGTGAGCACCGCCAACAGCTGGTGAGGAGGACAGAGAGAGAGACGCAGAGACAGAGAGAAGCAGAAAGAGAGATAGATGGATAGATGAATAGATGTACGACAGACCATGTATACACCCTGCACACCCATTGACAAACAAACAAAACAAAAGCAAAGTCTCCTTCTCATGCTTTGTTGATTTCAAAAAAGTTTTGACTCAATTTGGCATGACGGTCTGCTATAGAAATTTATGGAAAGCGTGTTGGGGGGAAAACATATGACATTACAAAATCAATGTTCACAAACAACAAGTGTGCAGTTAAAATTGGCAATAAACACACAGATTTCATGCCAATAAAGCCCCTTTGAATTGAAATTCAATTGAGAGAGGCAGGGTGAGAGACCGAGAGTGAGGAGAGTGAGAGACCAAGACAGGGAAATTCAGAGAGAGAAAGGGATAGAAAGAGAGAGAAAGCGAGAGATAATTTCTGATTGCTCAAGCAAGTGAAATAAACAATGTAAACATTTCCCATGCCAATAAAGCCCTTTGAATTGAATTGAGAGGCAGAGAAAGAAAGCAAGCGAGGGAGAGAGAGAGAGAAAGAAAGCAAGCGAGAGAGAGAGAGAAAGAAAGCAAGCGAGAGAGAGAGAAAGAGCAAGATAAAGAGAGCAAGAGAGAAAGCGAGAGAGAGAAACCAAGAGAGAGAAAGGGGGGGGGGCTGATTTAAAGTGGAGAGAGGTGGTGGAGAGCATAGACAACAGAGAAATGGACCAGAGGGAATGGGTGGAGAAAAGGGTGAGAATAGTGGGAGACAGAAAGAGAAAGAGGGAGGTGGAATAGAAGCAGAAGTAAACAGTTATAGTAGAAAGAAGATATGGAGGCAATGACTGATAGAGGGAGAGATGACCATAAGAGAGGGTGATGGAGGGACTAGGGAGAGAAGGGTAAGGAGAGACAGGCCAGACAAACCCAGCTTCTACACGACACAACCAAATTCTCATGAATTATGATGTCTGCTGATGCACACACATACTGTAGCCCAACACATAGTCTACCTGTAATTCCGCGATAAACCACTGGGTGGGGACAGTGAACTATCTCATGCCACAAGCGCAAGCCAAATAAGGAAATTACGTGTACTGCAAGGCGTTTGGCAGTGTGGTGTACAGGGATGCTTTCGGCAAGCAGAAAAAGCACGTTGGCACTTGATTTGTGACATGATCGAGGTGTTTGGTGATTTAGGACTAAGACGTACGTGAAGGTAAATTGCCGCATCCCAGTTTGTAAAGATTAGCTTTGATTGGGGTCAGATGTTGGGCGCATTCAACTTTACAGCCTTGTCAACTCACTGATTCAACATGCTACCTACCGGTAGCTAGCTAAAGCTACTACGTGCTAGCTACTTTATCATTGATGGCTAAGTCAGTGGTTATCAGTCCTCGACAACTGTCTGCTTCCAAAAATAGATCCTTAAAGTAAAGTGCCTTGCTGTCATAACCACTTTGCTTGCTAACCTCCCAAATAGCTAAACTAGAAAACTATTGGCATTGCACTTCAACAAACAAGCTTGCTTCCAGCTAGCTAACGTAGCAGTTTCAACGTGCACATTTGTTACTAGTTAGATTTGTTTTCAACCCAGTAAGCTTTCTTCAATATTGGTGCATGTCACTAGTCGTGTCTGCCTTGTATATTTTGTTAAGGTTGGCTTGATCATAGACCCTGATCTGCGGAGGTTCGCCAACCCAGCTAGACCAGCGAGCTACACTACTTGGCAAAAAGTATGTGGACACCCCTTCAAATGAGTGGATATATCAGACACACCCGTTGCTAAAGGGTGTATAAAATCGAGCACACCGCCATGAAATCTCCATAGACAAACATTGGCAGTAGAATGGCCCGACTTTCAACATGGCACTGTCATAGAATGCCACCTTTCCAACAAGTCAGTTTGTCAAAATCCTGCCCTACTAGAGATGCCTGGTCAACTGTAAGTGCTGTTATTGTGAAGTGGAAACGTCTAGAACAGGGCTGCCCAACCCTCTTCCTGGAGAGCTACTGTCCTGTGGGTTTTCAGTCCAACCCTAATTTAACACACCTGATTCTACTAATTAGCTGCTCAACAAGACCTTAACTAACTGAATCAGGTGTGTTAAATTAGGGTTGGACTGAAAACCTACAGGACAGTAGATCTCCAGGAAGAGGGTTGGGTGGTCATGGTCTAGGAGCACAATAACTGTTTGTCAGAATCTGGGTTTCCATGGCCGAGCAGCCTCACACAAGCCTAAGATCACTATGCACAATGTCAAGCGTTGGCTGGAGGGGTGTAAAGCTCGCTGCCATTGGACTCTGAAGCAGTGGAAATGTGGTCTCTGGAGTGATGAATCACGCTTCACCATCTGGCAGTCCGACGGATGAATCTGTGTTTGGCCAATGCCAGGAGAATGCTACCTGCCATAATGCATAGTGCCAACTGTAAAGCTTGGTGGAGGAGGAATAATGGTCTGGGGATGTTTTTCATGGTTTGGGCTAGGCCCCTTTGTTCCAGTGAAGGGAATTCTTAACGCTACAGCATACTATGACATTCTAGACTATTCTGTGCTTCCAACTTTGTGGAAACAGTTTGGGGAAGGTCCTTTCCAGTTTCAGCACGACAATGATTTGTGCACAAAGAACTGACCTCAACTCCTTTGAACACCTTTGGGATGAATTGGAATGCTGACTGCAAGCCAGGCCTAATTGCCCAACATCAGTGCCCGACCTCACTAATGCTGTTGTGCCTGAATGGAAGTCCCGCAGCAATGTTCCAACATCTAGTGGAAAGCCTTCCCAGAAGAGTGGAGGCTGTTATAGCAGCAAAGGGGGGACCAACACCATATTAATGCACATGATTTTGTAATGAGATGTTTGATGAGCAGGTGTCCACATACTTTTGGCTATGTAGTGTACTTGGGTTCATTCACTGCCATGCCCCACATTGACCCTGGTCACAAGATGAGCGCTGACAGCTGAACTGGGGCCAAGTAGGGCCACATTTGGCTACTCTGTGTGTGTGACAGGTGAGGATAAATGCAGACCTCTCACGTCATCACTAGGACTTGGGAGTAAGGTTAAACGTGTCTCCTAGGGTTTCCCGGGGACACATGCTGGAGAGAATACAAGAGGTCAGCTAATCATACCATCATGAATAACATCAAGTCGGCGTCTCGGAGAGGAGTGAAGAAGCCTGGGAGGGGAGTAGGCAGTACTTCAACCAACGTAACACAAGGTGCAGGGGCCTACTAAGGCAAAAAATCTGATGGTCAGGTAGCCAGAAACTTACTACCTACCTAAGTTAGCCAGAAGTCAACCTAGATGTGGTATGTTCCCTGCATTGCTCGCAATAAGGAGAAATAACTAAATAACCTTCTCCAAAGTCGTGGGTCAGACCTACTAGTTGCTTTGTTATTCTTTCACTCTGTGTGACTTTAGCTTTAGTCATAATAATCAACTTTATAATGAACCAATAAGGCCCGAGGGGGTGTGGTATATGGCCTATATACCTCTGCTAAGGGTTGTTCTTATGCACAACGCAACATGGGAGTGCCTGGATACAGCCCTTAGCCGTGGTATATTGGCGAAACACCAGAGGTGCCTTATTGGTATTATAAACTGGTTACCAATGTAAAAATGTTTTTTTCATACCCGTGGTATACGGTCTGATATACCACGGCCTTCAGCATTCAGGGCTCGTACCACCCAGTTTATAATGATGCATAAGTGGGCAGTCCTACTTACCTCAGCCCCTTGGGTTCTTCAGATAGGATGGGTGACGGTGTGCAGAATGAGACCGTTTTCTACTCCAAGGCTGAAAACTACTGGAGAGAAGTGGAGCCCACCGTGGATGGCATGCTAGGAGGCTACGGCAAGATCTCTAACATTGATATTGACGGCTCCAAGAAGTTCCTGCAGAAATTCCTTGGCGTAAGAAACAGTTTCCAAACTTCTCTGTAAAAACACACTTAAAGCGCATCATGTTAGGCTATTTATTTGCATGCATACTTTGTTTGCACACATAATGAAACATAATGGGGGGGGGGGGCATGACTTAAAACGTTTCAGAAAAATAATGGGCCAAGTATAGAGCATTGGCGTACCTCTTATGCAGTTATCTGGTGCTGACATGTCAAGAAACCCACTCTAACCGCTCCCTCCTGGCACTAAAAGCAGGGTGAAGGGAAGACCGGCAATGGCTGCGCCCTGGACTGTGGCGCCGGAATAGGGCGCATCACTAAGCGACTGCTGCTGCCCCTCTTCAGCACTGTGGACTTGGTGGACGTGACTCAGGAGTTCCTGGACCAGGCTAAGGTCTACCTGGGCGACGAGAGCAAACGGGTGGAGAACTACTTCTGCCTCGGCCTGCAGGACTTTATCCCACAGGACAGACGCTACGACGTCATCTGGATCCAGTGGGTCATTGGTGAGTCCTCTCAATTCTAACATTTTTCGGAGTTAACTGACATACTGTCAGACAGCTCTAACTTGCTTAATTCTCAGTGTTAATCATTTATTTTGATTAGCTTTGTAATACAGTAGTTTCTGTATTTATTTTACGCAGGCATATTGCAATTCAGCTGCAAATGTGTACAACATTATGCAATAAAACCAAACTGTTAAGCTAGAGCTAGCCGCCCTTCCCTCTTTCCCCTCACCTCAGGCCACCTGACTGACGACCACCTGGTGGAGTTCCTGCGCCGTTGCCGCGGCGGCCTCCGCCCTGAGGGACTAATTGTCATCAAGGACAACGTGGCCTACGAGGGCGTGATCCCCGACGACGTCGACAGCAGCGTGTGTCGGGAACTGGCTCTGGTGAAGAGCCTGGTGACCCGGGCAGGCCTCACTATCGTCTGTGAAGAGCAACAGATGAACTTTCCTGACGAGATCTACCAGGTCCACCAGCTGGCCCTCCGATAGGGACAGAGATGTAGACGGATGGGAGTAGAGGTGTGGAGGATGGGTGCCAATGCCAAAATGCTGCTGCCCATGCTCAAGCCATGGGACCTTCATGACAAGCCTCCTGTCTACTGAAAGTTGGACAGTCCAGCTTAGTGTGTAGGCGTGTTTGGCTAATATATGACCCACTCTGTGTGAATACATCATCAGGTAGAGGTTTTATGAATCTTCAGTGTAATTTACTAAAGGATAATTGTGACTGATTCTGGGATCACCCTTAGGAATTATGGATGTACTGTATGGGGGCAGATCATGTAAGGCTCAGAAATGCAAATGCCACTGAGTCAATTATTTTAGTTGTGGTACTGTGGAGGACATGAGTTACAGCACTTGAGTTCCTATAGGACAGGGATGAGCAATTATTTTCAGGGTCATGTTCCATAGGGCACAGTTTTGCAATGGAAACTACACAAAAACGTATTTGGTCAAGTTCACGTACCTTATTGTAAATGACCCAGGTTCTCACTTTTGCCTAACTCACAATTCATTCATGTCACTGAATGCTCAGAGTATCTGTTCACGCAAGTCAGAATTAAATATTGATTTGATAGAGCAACAAATCAGGAAGTTTCCCATCACTGCCATACGTCCCTCCACATACCCGTTTATGTAATTTACTCACAGTACCAAGAATACATAGATTGGGCTGTTTGTAAGATGTGGCAAATACTGATGAAATGTAAGTACTGTATATGTTTCCCATGAGCGTTTGAATGTCAAATTAAACAACTTTTCATGAAATCTGTCATTGTTTTGTGGTTTAGGTTACTGGTTGTGTGATCAATCTTTTGTCTAGTAGTTTCTACAACAAAGGTATGTTTTGATACCTTTATTTACATCAAGATAGACAATGGTCAGATCAATGTATATATTGTATCCCAATTGGTCCACTAAAGGGACCCTGTATTTGGGACAATTCAAATGTTAGGACCTTCAGTGTCTCAACTCAAACATTTTTTTTTGCACCTGATATTTATCAGCTGCAATATTACAGATAGTATGTACACGTCATGGTTTTTCATTAAATTCTTGGCAGTCAAATGCACTTTGGAAACATTTAATAGCACTATGCAGTGCTGCTTGTAGTATATCTAGTAATATTTGACACCTATTTTCTAAGCCGGTACCTAAACCTTGGTACAGAAGTGGTATGGTGTTGATTTTGAATTCCTCTGCAGTGAAGTCACCACTGATTGTCAAATGAAAGCACTTGGAGCAGTATACTGCCCAAACAATATGTCAAACTGATAAAGCTTGCTGCGTTTGAATAGCACCACTCTGTAGCCATGTGATCAGGACCAGGTCTCGCTCTGGAATCGGCCTGCCCTCTCCATGGCGACCAGCATCTCGTCCGCCTCGGCAGAGGACACGCCCCCTTGGCTCTGAAAGCCCTCCTTCAGGGCGTCACACACTGTCGTCGGCATCTGTTTGGCGTTGCTGGATACGAATGATAGAAGATATGCATCAGTAAAGACCAATCTGGGGTTGTGTTCATTAGGGCACCATGCGCATTTTGATTGGGAAAACATTCTGCTCTGTATTTCATTCCATTTTGTGTCTACTGAACACGACCAGGGTAAGATGCCCACACATTTACCAAGCACCATTTTATCAGTGTAGCACACATTTCAGCACGTTAAAGTATACTCACCCTGCGATGTAAAAGTAGCCTTTCTTATTGGCGATCAGATCCCACAGCAGCTCAGCTTGCTCCTGCACACGCTGTTGCACATAAATCTTGTCTTCCTACAGAAACATACCCATCCATTAGAGTGAAGTGTGTGTGTGTGTGTGTGTGTGTATGTGCAGCCTGGTCTACCTACCTGATCCCTGGAGAAAGCTGTGAAGAGTGTCAGCTGCCCTGCTTTCTCCATCTCCTCCCATTCTGAGCAGCAGTAGAAATCCTTAGACTGGGACCGGCAGCCAAAAAACAGCACATTGGCTGATATACAAGAGGAGAAACAGGATTAAATTTGCTAACCGGTATACAAACAGAAGGAAACAAGTATAGCAACAAGGTACAAATGTCTGTTTGTTACTAGGTAGAACACAAATTGACTGAGTCATACAGGAAATGATTGACGAGAGTGGGGAGAAAGCTATGACTAAAAATAATTGACAAGGCCATCGATGACATGACACCATTCACTCCTATGGGAAGAGTCAACAGCGCATTTGAAGCCCAGGAAGTCGGTTTTTAGCTTGCTAAGACTGCATCTCATGGAGACAACATGTGTAGTTTGAGCTACTCCAGGAAGTGACGTTGCAGGCTCAAGGTGCTGCCCCCTCGCATTGAGGATAAAAAATTAACTGAATGGAGCTAACCACAGACAAAATCCTAGAGGAAAACCTTGTTCAGTCTGCTTTCCACCAGACACTGGGAGATTAATCCACATTTCAGTGGGACAATAACCTATAACACAAGGGCAAATCTACACGAGTTGCTTACAAAGAAGACCGTGAATGTTCCTGAGTCACCGTTTTGACTTAAATCTATGGCAAGACCTGAAAATGGTTGTCAAGCAATGACCAACTTGAAGAAATTTGAAAATAATAAATGGGTAAATGTTACACAATCCATGTGTGGAAAGCTCTTAGAGACTTTCCCAGAAATACTCACAGATGTAATTGCTGCCAAAGTGCTTCTACAAAGTATTGACTCTGGTGTGAATACTTATGCAAATTAGATATTTCTGTATTTCATTTAATACATTTGCAAAGAATCCTAAAATATATATTTTTACTTTGTCATTATGGGGTGTATTGTGTGTAGATGGGTAAGGAAAAAATATATATTTAATAAAAAAAATTAATTCAGGCTTTAACAACAAAATGTGGAATAAGTCAAGGGGTATGAATACTTTCTGAAGGCACTGTATATTATCCTTAACTTCTCTGTGCGATTTTTAAATAAAAAAATTGGTTGAAGGACACACTACCGTTCAAAAGTTTGGGGTCATTTCGAAATGTCCATGTTTTTGAAAGAAAAGCACATTTTTGGTCCATTAAAATAACATCAAATGTATCAGAAATACAGTGTAGACATTGTTAATGTTGAAAATGACTATTGTAGCTGGAAACGGCAGATTTTCTATGGAATATCTACATAGGCGTACAAAGGCCCATTATCAGCAACCATCACTCCTGTGTTCCAATGGCACGTTGTGTTAGCTAATCCAAGTTTATCATTTTAAAAAGGCTAATTGATCATTAGAAACCCCTTTTGAAAGTATTTTAGCACAGCTGAAATTAGCCTTTTAAAATGATAAACTTCGATTAGCTAACAATGTGCCATTGGAACACAGGAGTGATGGTTGCTGATAATGGGCCTCTGTACACCTATGTAGATATACCATTGTTAAAAAATCTGCCGTTTCCAGCTACAATTGTCATTTATAACATGAACAATGTCTACACTGTATTTCTGATCAATTTGATGTTATTTTAATGGACCAAAAGTGTTTTTCTTTAGAAAACATGGACATTTCTAAGTGACCACAAACTTTTGAACGGTAGTGTACATCTAGTGTATTAGAAGTAATTATTGATACCATGATTGTCTTCGAATTTTTTTTTTTATCTATACGAAGATTGGAAAAATGGCAATATTCGTGGCCATTCACTGTAATGGGGAATCCTGTTTTCTGCTAACAATGCCTGCAGTACCGCTGTCTGCCTTGAACTACCGTGGATTCAAATGTGTATTTTATTTTTATTTAACTATAAATTCTTATTTACAATGACGGCCTACAAAAGGCTAAATGCATCCTGCGGGGACGGGGGATTAAAAATAATAATATAGGACAAAACATCACAAGAGAGACACCACAACACTACATAAAAGAGAGACCTAAAAACAACAACATAGCATGGTAGCAACACAACATGGCGCCAGCAGCACAAAACATGGTACAAACATTATCAAAGGCAAGAAGGTAGAGACACAACAATACATCATGCGAAGCAGCCACAACTATCAGTAAGAGTGTCCATGATTGAATGAAAAGATAAACTGTCCAGTTTGAGTATTTTTTTTGCAGCTCGTTCCAGTCGCTGAGAGGGGGCAGTTCTTCTCCCCTGCTAAAAAGGATTGGTTCGGAATTGGGGCCATATTTAATTCAGTAAATGTACAGTGTTGTGTTAGAGGAGTAGTGTTAATTTCATTAACAATAACAAAAACATTTCGCCAACCACCTATTTTTCCTGACATACTAATGACCATATCGAGACGCCCTGAAAAAAACATAACCATTAAATAACTTAATTTAAATCGACAAATGTAACGAGACGAGAATTCCACGAGACTAATGGACAGTTAATGTGACGTGAACCTTTTCATCGATGTTGCCCAATGAACATGGATGAAAAGGTATTCTGCCTTTCCAGAAAAATAAAATACACATTTGAATCCATTCTGCCTTTGCAGAATACCGGTATAATGCAATCCTCTCAGTAACCATGTTTTTATGAGATTAAAGTCCTACGGTATAAAACAAATTCATTATGACAGCTGTGATGGAAGTTTCCGTACAATTTTATAAATGCCGAAAGATCATTTGTTCGTTAACAAGGTGCGATGTTTTTGTGTTGGTAAAATGTATTATGCAAGAAATGGCGGTGGAAATGCCTTTAAGCAAAAATATTGAAATAATAACCATCATATCGAAGTAAACTTGGACTCACGAAATGTTGTATGGTCCTATCACTACGACTCATCGGGAAAACATGCACGTTATTAGGTTACACATTAAATAAATTAACTTTACAGGGTGGTAAAATTATACAGTGATCTTGATGCACCTTTCAAATAAATATATATTTTTAAGTCATTTAGCAGACGCTCTTATCCAGAGCGATTTACAGGGGCAATTAGGGTTAAGTGCCTTGCTCAAGGGCACAGACACATTTTTCCACCTAGTCAGCTCAGAGATTTAATCCAGTTTCCTTTCAGTTAGTGGCCAAACGCTCTTAACCGCTAGGTTATCTTCCGCCCTATATATCGAGGGTCTTATTCTGGTGACAAGATGATCGATGCTTGACTGCCGTTTGACAAATAAACATATTCTCGCTATTGTCTATAATAATCTCATCATGTTGACTAGCCAACCCGAACTGTATCTGCAAACTGTTGGCTAGAGCGCAGATGCCAAAACCAGAGTAGACACATTTGCTATTTAACTCAACAGTTTTTTTTGTCACAAAACTATCGGTAGAGTTGAAAATGCGATGCAAATACATACATTTTATTCGTTACATGAAAAAGTACATTTTGTGTGCACTACGTCTGTTTGGTGGAAACACCACTGGTGGTAAAATATGCATATTTTCGTTATGCATATTTTTTTATATTCACATGAAACCTAGCTATTGGCTTATTGAGCTGATCTGTCCGATATCCCACACAACTCCCATGAGGTCACTTCAGTCACTCGTCAATCTTTTGACCTGATGCGAAGACAGCCAGGACACTCCATTGTAACAAACCTCAACTAGAAAAAATCTTTACTCTCTTTCATGTAGCCTATTACCACGTGCACTGTTATTCATCAGTATTTCCGTTCTCGTGGTCCACTACTGCGAGTGCAGTTGCTTTTTTCGATTGGAAATACTCATGCTATTTGCTGAATATTTGGCATACTGTAATACTTCTGGCATTGTTAGAAAGCTCAGATTCTCCCCTTTGTCACTTATGTACCCCATCACAAGGCTATGATGGGGAGCAAATCAGAGCTGTTGGCCTAAATTGTTTAACCTGTAGCCAAGGCTTTGTAACCTATATGGTAAATCATGGCTTGCATTGGTTACAATCTGCCACAATAGCTATGTGCCAGCTATATGAAGGGATAGTAGGCCTAGTTGGACAAGGCTATCTTAATGTGCACATCATGGAAGTTACCAGTAAAAATTTGACTAAAAGTAGACTGAAATCATCCAGAGTTTTAGTCGACTGATAATAACTAAAACTAAATCTAAAATAACACTACAGGAGTGGTGAGTGGAGGGTAAAACCAATCCAAGGGTAACTCACCAGTCTTGCCCTGGGCTATCCTCTCCTGCAAAGCAGACCTGAAAGGAGCCACTCCCGTTCCAGGCCCAACCATGATCACAGGGGAGTAGGGGTCCTTAGGGAACTTCATACTCCCCTTCTTTACCCACAAAGGCACATAAACGTCCCCTGCAAAGTGGAAGAGTCAACAAATTGACTGATATAGCTACTGTGTTAATACCATTTCTTCTAATTGATTTTGATATCAATTCAAATTCAATTTATAAGACTTTATTTACCCAAAATGTGCTAGGCAGAACACTGAACGTTCAGTAGCTACTAGCTACCTGCATACTACATTATAGTGCCACTAATGCTAAAACCATGTAGTAGACAGTGCTACCAGACCTTGTTTGGGGTCCAGTGAGGCTAGCCAGGAGGAACACAGGCCCTTGCGTGGCAGGTGCATCTTGGTTTTGTAGTGCACCACAGCTAGCAGTATCTGGATCCTGTTGGGATGTGTCTGTGTGGAGAGAAAACGTAATGGTCCAAGGGCCAGTGTAGGTGCAGGTTTTTGCTCCAGCCAAACCAATAACAGTTCATTCAACTAACAAAGTCTTGGTTGAAGACAATTAGTTGAATCCGGTGCATTAATGCTTTGGCTGGAATAAAAGCCTGCACCCACAGCAGCACTTGGGGAACATCATTGCCCAACCCTGACATGGGGCCTTTCAGTGTTGTAACCTCACCAGCAGGGAGGAGGCAATGGAGAAGGAGCGAGGCTGAATCTCAGGGAACAGGTCCAGTAGGTAGTCTACACTCAGCTCTGCTGTCGTGTGGGGGAAGTCGGTCAACACCTGAGGACCATGCGCACACACACACGCACGCACACACGACCCAACACAGGGAATGGGAATCTGGACGCAGCCCTGTCGTATTGACCTTTGACCTGGCTCACCAAATCTATTGAACATAATATTGATTATTGTTGTAAGAAGTGGGATCAACTGAACTTCCATCCTGTGCCCCCAAGTGGCAGCATAATCACATCATTACAGGTCCCTCTAACCTCCAAGGCAGTGCGTCGCGGCCTGTTGCAGTAGGCATGCAGCTCGTCCTGGCCCTGGGCAGAGTTAAACTCAGACAACTTCTCCCGCTCCAGCTCATTGGTAGCAAAGGTGGCGAGGAGCTCGAAGAAGGAGCGACGAGGCACTGCCGCTATGTCCAGGAAGCTCTCCACCAGATGCCGAACCGTGCAAGGCTGGGCCAGGCGGGCTGGGACCGAACCTGGGGAGACAGTGGAGAGGGTGAGGGGGTAAAAGAGGGACACGGGTTATGTGGTTTAAGTATGGTGTATAGAAGTGGGAGCTTAGGTGGATGGATGTGACTGTATCTCACGTACACCGATACAGGCAGTCAAATGTGAGAAGCACAAACCTGTGTCGCAGTTTGTGGGGCTGAGGGTGAACTGGCGATCAGGGTCCAGTCTCAGGAGCTGACAGAACTGCTCCACGTCCTCAGGGGTGTTACAAGGTCTCATCATCACCACGTCCCCAGCAGTGAACCTGCCAATGACACACACACACTCCAGTCAACCAGTTAAACATTATCATCTAAAGTCTAATCCTTAGATGGTTTAACAACCTCAGAGCAAGATGGTTCACCATCACAAAATACATTTTAGACAGTTACAATTCAAGAAATCGGTCAATAAACAGGGTAGCAATTTCTTAAGGCACAGTACATTAGAGCACTCACTCAATATCTGAGCCTGTGATGTCAAACTCAATGTGTCGAACATCCTGAAAGTGGGAGGCGTGCGTAACCCTTTTACTGGATACCACCCTGCCTGGAAATGTGTGTGTCTGAGAGGGCGAGATCGGCGGCTCTGGCACTCTTAGCCTATCTGCCCTATTCTCAGTGACGTCATCCAGAAATCTGAAAACGTACCTCGGAGGGAGTCTGTAAAATGAACAACGGTAAGGGTACAGTTAAAGTACATCATGGGAGTTAGGCATATTCAGACATAATATTAGACACATTGATTTGTCAACAGTCAAGTAAAGGAGAGTTACGGTTCATCCTCCCTGATAAGACTCTGGCCTGCAGGTGTTGGATATAGAGCTTGCGCCCTCTCCCAGAATGACATGAGCCAGGGGTCAATCACCCCATCTGCACTGTTGAACACAAAGGTTGAACAGTCCGAAAAGTCAACTAAAGTTAAGAGAATTAAGTAATATAATGTACTGACTTTACAGGTTACAATATTGACCTAACATGGCATTATGAAGACTACAGAGTATATAAAACCAATAGAGGAAAGACTTAACGGGCCAAAGACAGATCCCTGAGGAACCCCATGCAACGGTCTCTCACCCCAGGTCGTGCTGGTCATCTGCCAGTCCCACAGGCAGCAGCACACTAGCCCCCAGCTGCATAAGGCGCTTTTGAAGCTTCTTCGCCACAAAGTTGAACCTACAAGTGAAAATCTAATTGTATTATTCACAGCTAGGGTATGTTATTTTCCAGATAGTGCCTCATATAGGGTACAGGGTACCGTTTCCATTTAAGTTGAGTCAATGCGGGAAGTGACTTCACATAGAAGTCCACATAGAAAAACAATGAGGAAGTTTTGATTCATTTATCAATTTTCACGTCATCTCTCTTCCCGTCATTGACATGCGTGCCGTGATCCATGTTTGGGTTGGTCACTAGATAGATTTCAATGGTGTGCATGTATAGACAAAGGGATTTCGAATGATTTATGTGGTTGAATTTTTGATGAAAGCCCTCACTTGGGATAGGAGGAATCACCCAAGCCCAGCACGGCACAGTCTAGGCGACACAGAGATCCAGCGGGCAGAGACTTCCTAAACACGAACCGCCAGAAATTCTGCAAAGGAAGTGAAGAAAAAATGATATGTAAAAACGCACGCATGACTAAGTCCAAGTCACTTTGGATGAAAGCGTCTGCTAAATGCCATATTTTATTAAGTGTAAATTGTGAGAGATGCATAGAGACACAGCAGCTTTTACCACAGACACACACACACAGTTTGGGCACTATTATCTGATACCTTCATGTTGTCTGGTGGATCTCCTTGGCCAGTGGTGGAACACACAAATACAACCAGGGACTCAGAGATGAGGTTAGCCTGTTGAAGAAAGACAACCCTCAGATGCATGCCAAATACAACACCCTCTTTAATTGAGCTGAGATCTAACCTTATCAACTGAACAAATCCTATTTCAAGCACATAGCTCAGCCTCAGAAATATCATAAGCTATACACTGAGAATAACAAACATTAGGAACACTTTCCTTATATTGAGTTGCACCCTCCCCTCTCCTCCCTCAGAACAGCCTACATTTGTTGGACATGGACTCAACAAGGTGTCAAAAGCGTTCAACAGGGATTCTGGCCCATGTTGACTTCAATGCTTCCCACAGTTGTGTCACATTGGCTGGATGTCCTTTGGGTAATAGACAATTCTTGATACACACGGGAAACTTTTGTGCATGAAAAACCCAGATTTGCAGTTCTTGACACAAACCGGCATGCCTGGCACCTACTACCATACCCCGTTCAAAGGCACTTAAATCTTTTGTCTTGCCCATTCACCCTCTGAATGGTACACATACACAATCCATGTCTCAATTGTCTCAAGGCTTAAAAATCCTTCTTTAACCCATCTCCTCCCCTTCATCTACACTGATTGAAATGAATTTAACAAGTGCAAGTGACATTAATAAGGGATCATAGCTTTCACCTGGATTCACCTGGTCAGTCTGTCATGGAAAGAGCTTGATGTTTTGTATACTCAGTGTATTCAGCTTTAACAAGGCAAGCGGATTCAATGGAGAACACTTGTTTTTCATAGTAGTGCTGTATGTTTTATTTATTTAAATGATTTATGCACTGTGTGGCTATCTTATCTCGCTTGCCAACTGACCACATTGTAACTGTCAAGAGCCTCCGCTTTGACTTGCATTCGCCTCCTTTGCGCCTGGCGTCCAATCCGCTCGGCCGTGTCCTGGGCAGTGCCCGTCTGGCTCCCATATAGAATCAACAGCTTTGGGGCTGACATTCTCACTGTGGATAAAGATGGGCAGTTAAATTATGATTCTTCCAATATAGAGGGCTGTACACACTAATCAGACATGTTGGACATACTGTAACAGCAGTATGTCAAGTGTGTCAAATCAAAGTTTATTTGTCACGTGCACTGAATACAACAGGTGTAGACCTTACAGTGAAATGCTTACTTACAGGCTCTAACCAATAGTACGAAAAAAAGGTATGTGTGTGTGTGTAGGTAAGTAAAGAAGAAATAAAACAGTAAAAGTACATTTGAAAATAAGAGTAGCAAGGCTATATACAGACACCGGTTAGTCAGGCTTATTGAGGTAGTATGTACATGTAGGTATGGTTAAAGTGATTATGCATATATGATGAACAGAGAGTAGCAGTAGCGTAAAAGGAGGGGTTGGCGGGAGGTGGGACACAATGCAGATAGCCAATGTGCGGGAGCACTGGTTGGTCGGTCCAATTGAGGTAGTATGTACGTGGATGTATGGTTAAAGTGACTATGCATATAAGATAAACAGAGAGTAGCAGCAGCGTAAAAGAGGGGTTGGAGGGGGCACACAATGCAAATAGTCCGGGTAACCATTGGTTACCTGTTCAGAAGTCTTATGGCTTGGGGGTAAAAACTGTTGAGAAGCCTTTTTGTTCTAGACTTGGCACTCCAGTACCGCTTGCCATGCGGTAGTAGAGAGAACAGTCTATGACTGGGGTGGCTAACTTAAAGAAGCATCCCATTGTTGGTCTACACAATGGACGCTTGATATGATATTGACATCCTTGAAAGTTAGTTAGCTGTCTTTAGACTGTCTGGACTCTTTTGGCAATTTACTTAGGTATTGACAAATGCATATGTAAGTTGCACCGAAGGTTATCTGTTTACACAGCCTTAGTTACAATCGGACTCGGCGCATGGTTATCTGCAAAGTTAGTTACTGTTACAAAACTCAGCTGGAGTGTATCAGGACCACCATGTGATTACAGGTAAAGTATACAACACTACCTCCAGTGCCGTAACCCACCCTGCAGAGGGTGGGTAAAATTTGTGTTACATTCCAACAGGAATCTGTTCCAAAAACTTCGTAAATAACAAGGTTGCCAACAAACAACGCATACAAAGTTGTATAGCGGCAGAATAAGACACCGGGTAGGGAGTGGACTACTTCATTAAGTTTTTCACTCACCACGTTTATTCCAAAAATTGTCTGTCCTCACTCTGGTAGCCTATGGATAAACGTTAAGAATAAGCTACGTGGTGAGTTGATGCCTATTCGGCAGCTAGTTAGCTAGGTGAATTGATCAGGCTACTTTGTATGCGTTTTTTGTTGGCAACTTTGTACTTCACGAAGTTTTTGGAACAGATCACTGTTGGAACGTTCCACAAATTACCCCCTGCAGAGCTTTCTCCAGGTCAAGATTCATGACAATAAATGCCAACCTGCTACTGTAAACCCAATGCGAACAGGGTCGTAGGTCCGACAAAGGGCTGAAAGAGATAGCAGAATTATCCCACAGCTGCCATCAATTTCACCTGACTGTTAGTTTCATTTAGTTAGTTAGCTAACCTCTAGCTCTCGAGAATGGAGCCCAAGGTGGTTTACAGTCTATTTGAATGGGCTAGCTAGCTTCTCGAGCAGTACCAGTGGCTAGTTAACTAACTAGTGGATACGTGACAGATCCCTCGTTCACGAAATACTTCCATAACATCCATAAAAGCCGGATAACAGTCCTGCTCAGTTCAAGATGCTCACCTACGGTAGCTATAACAGATTATCCTAGGGGTCTTTGACAATCTCGAGAGTGAATCTAATAATACTGAAAAAGTCCTTTCTTCGACTAGGACTACACTCCTCCAGCGCGTTGTTGTGTTTGCGCTTTACGACTGCAGAGCTTGAGTTTTGATTGGTTACTGGGCCGTTTTACGACAGTGAGTTGACTAGTCAGCTGAGGCCATTCTACATGAAATGAAGGATGGAGGCGTGTTTGAAGTTAATCACTTGAACGTGTTGTTTGTGTGTGATGTTTCGCTAGACATAAAATACCCCTGTATTTTTCTATTCGAAAGGTACGACACAGACTTCTAGACATGTTTTGCGGTTATCAAGAAGGGGATTTTCTGTTGCCTAAAGGCGGGTGAGTTTACAGAGAAAAAGTAAATGCATGTGCAGTTTTTTTTTATTAGTTTGCGAAGCGCATTGTCTTTTGATTGGATCATTCTTCATACACTGAGAAGAGGGAAAAGTCATGTTTTTCATTGTTTTAAAAAAGAAACAACGTTTACAATGTGTTACAATGTAACTAACAGTATCAACGTTTATTAGGCTACAGACTATATTTAGAGATGCATGAAAACAATTCAAATAATTGAAAAGTAGTGTTGCAAGCCTAAAAATAATATAGAATTAAATAGTGATTTAGATATATATCTCATCTTCCTCCCAAATTGTGTTGCAGTCCTTAACCACGTGCATTGGATAAATCTTAACTAGAATTTGTGAGTCTGGAGATAAGTGGCTATGTTGAAACAGTGGTGCCCTATGGACTCAATCAAAGGTGGCATTATTGAATTTGGGGAAACTCATTTGGTGGAATGTGTGAGAGCCTCATAGCTTGGGTAGACTAAACAAACCTCCACTAAAATATGTGGTGTATAATGTTTGTTACTACTAGCCTATACGTGTTCTTCCAAGAAGTGTCAACAGTGTTTCCCTCCAAATATTTCCAAGCGGAGTGCAATAAAAGCCACCACATCAACATCTAGGGCCTCCTTTTAAAACAAAAACCATTCAATTTAAACCAATGGATTATGTAAGGGATAATCAACAAGGGACTCTGGGAAAATAATGAACTCATAGCCCCTCGTTGATTATCGCTTACTTGGGATGTGACAGAGCTAGGCTGAGAAGCCTGTCCCACCTATGCAATGGTAGGGAAAACAATGAATGGGAATATACCAATTAGACCACCTATGCTTTCTAACAATGTTTTCGGGTATGGCACCATAGCAGCATGGACCATACTGCTATATGGGACCATGAGGAGGAGAGAGAGACCTGGCAGGGCACACAATCTGTTTGCCAGCCAGCTCCTCTCCTACCTGCCCTCCCCTTCTCGGTGTCTTCTTCTTCTGGCACAGGGCCTCTGTCAGAAGCTACAAACGGGTGACAATGTCTGCAGTGTGGCATACTGACTACCTGTGGTGGGAGTTCCATGGGTCAGTATGTTCTGTGTTCTTTGAGAGAGAACCTAACCTCATCCCTAGGCTATTGTGCACAGAGGTCTGGAGTGTGAGACTAGAGATAACCTATCCGGTAAGTAAAGATGGGGTGACTGGCTGTTTGTCTATTGGTTGAGTGTTGAGTTTATTTAACCAAAGGTTCACTGCTTTGAGTGCTGCTGTAGTTAAAAATATGTTTTAGCTTTCTTGAGGAAGGGGCCACCAGGGGTGGGTTTAATAGATGTCATGGGATGCTGATCTCTATAGAGAGTGGATAGGCTTGCCTGGGGATGTCATGTTTATGTCATGTGGGTCTGATGTTCCCTCCTAGTAATGCACTTTTATATTGCATTTAGCACAGAGGGTGAGGAAAGGTTATATTTTGAAGAATGTCAGTAGTGTTTTTCTCTTTTCTAATCTTTGGAATATGTGGAAAATGTTTTGCATAGTAGAGATCATGTTCATTTGTAGCCTATTGTCTTGTAGCGCATCACATTATACCAGAAAAGACTTGTTCAACTTTCATGCAAACATTCATGCTGGGCACCGACTGTCTATGATATTTTATGTTGCTCTGGATAATATTGGCTTCTAATCGAAATGTAATGTGAGCGAATTGAATCAATCACCTAAGCAAACAACTAGAAAGCTATGCTGTCTCTTCTCTCTACCCCGGGAAGTAAGGTTAGGATGATAGGCAAGCTATGATAGAATTGTTTACATCCAAACAGATACTAAGTGACTGAATGGTGATGATACAAATCATGATACAAGTATTTAACCCTGTGTTGATGCCATCATCGTCTCTGCTACCTCTTCATTGGGCTGTGAGTGGATTGCATTGTTTCGACTAGATTGTGTCATTCCAAGCTACGCGTTGTGATGAAGTGATCAAAACATACTCATGCTTGTGTAAGTTCCCATACATGCACATACATTGTGTGTTCGTGCGTGCATTTGCACACGCACACTAAAACTTGTATGTATTGTTGCCATACACATATGGTCAGTTCCATGTAAATTAACCCATGAGTACCAGCATGTCTTAATGGACCCATGAGCACCAACATGACTTAATGGACCCATGAGCACCAACATGACTTAATGGACCCATGAGCACCAACATGTCCCTGAGCACCAACATGTGAAGTTTATAGGAGAATGTCAAATGAAAGCTAAGAGACACGTTCTGAGAAGTTTTAAGGCATACACATGCATTTTTCAACCATTATCCATCCCAAAAAAATTGAATTAGGAAAGACTTTGATTTGTGGTCAAACAGATGGAAAGGGGGTCTCAGAAAACATCTACCAGGAAACGGTCTGAAAAGGTATTAGAAATGCATCCAAACACAATGTTGAGGTGAAGACCCCTGCCAGCTAATATCAACACTTCTATTTAGTTTTGGTGAAATTATTCTGCCTTCTGTAAGTTTAAGAAACATTGCCTTGTGCCTTGAAATTCTGTTACTGAAAATACACATACAGACATCGTGAGTGGCGCAGCGGTCTAAGGCAGTGCTTGAGGCATAACTACAGACCCGGGTTAGATCCCAGTCTGTGTCATAACTGGCCGTGACCGGAAGTCCCATAGGGTTGCGCACAATTGGCCCAGCGTCCGGGTTTGGCCGGGGGGGCTTTACTTCACTCATCTCGCTTTAGCTACTCCTTGTGGCGGGCCAGGTGCCTTTTTAGGCTGACTTCGGTTGTGTGGTGGCATATTTCTGCTTTACCAAATGAGGAGAGTTACAAACTACACACCAGTCAGAGTTATACTTAAACAACATCTTTAATAATAATAAGCTTTGCAATAGCATTTTTTGACTTTCAATGATGCGCTATCTCTAATGAACCATTGAAAAGTACCAACAGAAAAGTACAAATCTTTTATAGCCAAGATACACCCCTCTCAACTTACACTGACGAACCACAGATCTTAGGTACAGTTCACAAAGGTTAAGATTTGTATGAAAGATATCTATAAAACATAGCAGACAGTTACTGCTGTGTCAACAGTTTTCATTGTAAAGACCAGTGTCTGGCCCCCTTACTCCAAAAGGGAACCGTCTCTCCCTGGTACAGCATAGAACAGAACCATTAGCTCATGTTCTCTGGAATGCTCTTTAGGTTTTATCACCCAAAGGATGCATGTTTTGTACAGATTTCGGTCTTTTCACTCTGTCAATTAGGTTAGTATTGTGGAGTAACCTTACTGCTTGACTGAGGGACCTTACATATAGTTTTATGTGTAGGGTACAGAGATGAGGTAGTCATTAAAAAAATAATGTCAAACACTATTATTTCACACAGTGAGTCCATGCAATTTATTATGACTTGTTAAGCAAGGTCTTACTCCTGAATTCTAGGCTTGCCATGACAAAGGGGTTGATTTCTTATTGACTCAAGATGTTGTTATTGACTCATTTTTATTCATTTGGAAAAACATCATTCCACTTTGCCATAATGGGCTATTGTGTGTAGGCCAGTGACAATTTTTTTCTTCTAAATGTAATAAATTAAATTCAGGCTGTGACACGACTAAATGTGAAAAGGGATGTGAATACTTTCTGAAGGCACTGTACATGGATTTAACAAAGTTTTGGAAAAAGGTGGACTTGTAAAAAATAAAATAAAATGTTACCAAACTTTGCATCTGCCTAGTTCTTCCAGTAAATGTGTTTCTGTAAAATGTTCTGTGTAAATAGTTAAAAGTATTCCTTGTGCATAGTTGTATGGTTTGTTAAACTTTTTAATTCAACGGTTTTTGTTTGGCATACATTTTAAAGTGAAAAATCAGTCTCAGTGCAATTCTGATATTTTGGAATTACCCATATACAGTATCATTGTGTTTGTGTGTTGACAGAGCAAAGCTAGCCTCTCTCTTTGATCTGGATCAGGCTGCCAGTCAGGGCAACGAGTCCTTCCAGTTCAGAGCCCCCAAACAACCGAAGAAAACCCCCACCGCTCTGAGTAAGACAAGTCCGAGGCCCTGTTTAAACACTGGTGAAATCCATTCCGTCCTTCCTTCCTCCCTTTGACGTAAACACTGATCCGACATGATTGGATAGATGAAAGTTATGACTCCTAGACAGCAGGAAGGATGCATTTCTTCAGTATTGTGGCTTGTAAAGTTTAAACAGACTTCAGACCACGTGTAAACGCTAATGCAATTCTTCCAATCCATACATTAATGGATTGGTGCAAAAGTTCACGTTATGGAAGTGTTTGAATATGGTCTGCCTGTTTTGTTTTTTTGTTAACTCTGTGTGTGTTTTCAAAGGCCCATCTCCTCAAAAGCCTGCATCAACTCCTTCTGTCCTTTTGGCTACTGCTGTTCATGCATTCCGCTTGTGAGTATGTCCACCAACAAGCACCTGAAATCCATATCACTAGATAGAGTTGATATGTCTCTCTCAGAGTTGAATGTGTATGTGAGTATGTCCATTACTAGTGTGCTTGAGGTGGTGCGTGCGTGAGAGCATATGCGTGTGTTTGTTGTTGTGTTCACAGGTCCTGTTTGATCTTGTCGTCATGGTTTTGTGTTTGCAGTGTGAATGGCCAGTACACAAAACAGGGGAAGGTGGGCGCTGCTATCCTGGGAAATCATCCAACCAGAGAGGTACTTGAGCTGTGAAGGATATGTAAAACTGGTGTCCGTTAAGAATAAACAAAGTCCAGGTGACGTGAAAAGGAAGTCTCCATCTCTTCACATTCAGTGCTTGGACTGAAATGGGTGCTGGTACTCATTTTGAGTGCTGTTTTTATTTTGGTGCTGGAACTCTGCAATGTTTTTTAAGTGAATATTCTATAAGAGGTGCCGGAACTCAAGCAGTAGAACATTTGAGGTGCTTGTGAGCTCCGCCCCAAGTCATGCACTGTTTACATTTAATCATATGATTTTCCAACTCAATTAATGCAGGGTCATGTATTCTGCTCTAACCACTTAATAAGAAATATGTGACTCAGTTAATTGTATGATCTTGAGATACTCTAGGCTGTTTTAGTGTAGGGTGAAAAAGGCTCATGATAAATTGTTTTAATATGTCTTGATACAGTAATAAATCTATGGCAAGAGTTTTAGCCACATTTTAAATTGAGTTTGTTTACAAATCTACTACACTTGATCATAACCAAAAGGTAGAAAAGTGATACAAACTATTGCATAAAAAGATTGTGTAAAACATAATGTAAGCCTGCCTTTGTAACTACCACATAAATACATGTTATTGTAAAGTGGGACCCAAGTTTATTCTGTTCATGCACACATCAAGTTTGTTTGCCTAGTCATTTGTCTGTCTTTTTCATCTCGTCTTGATTGTCTTCTTCAGTACATGATCCTGCTTTATGGAAGCCAACAGAAACCAATCACAACTGCCAAGATCCATCTAGGATTCATCTTCACAGTGAGTAGTACATCTTCCCATGATGTGTACATGCTTGTGTAGTTTTAACTGTGTGTGTGGTGTGTTTTACCTAGACTATATCTGATTTGACTTCTCAGGTTCAGCCAGGTAACTATGGAACATTCTACGATGACCTGAGGCACAACTGGTCCCTGATGTTTGACTCTGAGAAAGCTGGAGTGGACTTTTGCAAAGAGGTGAACGACGGAAGTAATTTTTTTTCTCATACTAGACAGGTATACACGGAGTGTACAAAACATTAAGAACGCTTTCCTAATATTGAGTTGCATCCCACCCCCTTTGACCCTCAAAACAGCCTCAATTCGTCAGGGCATGAACTCTACAAGGTGTCAAAAGCGTTCCACAGGGATGCTGGTCCATGTTGACTCCAATGCTTCCCACAATTGTGTCAAGTTGGCTGGATATCCTTTGGGTGGTGGACCATTCACAGGAAACTGTTGAGCATGAAAAACCCAGCAGCATTGCAATTCTTGACACAAACCGGTGCGTCTGGAATCTACAACCATACCCCGTTCAAAGGCACTTAACTTGTCTCAAGGCTTAAAAATCCTTCTTTAACATGTCTCCCCTTCATCTACACTGATTTGAAGAGGATTTAACAAGTGACATTAATAAGGGATCTTAGCTGTCACCTGGATTCATGTGTGCATAATGATTTGTACACTGTGTATATAGATCTCTATATATGGCTCTGGAAAAACAGATGGATGGACACATGGATAGTTTGTTTTATTGAGTTATTTGCACACAGTAAAAATCCATTGACTTGTTTTAATGTTTAAACCTTTACCCACCATTACAGCTGTGTGTGGCCAGATGGAACAGTGAGACCACTGTAGATACACTACTGACCCAGGACCTGCTGTTAGGAGAGGGACAGGCGGTGGACTATGGTGACACGGTAGAGGTGGCCTTCACAGGCTGGCTTCTACAGAATCACAACATCGGACAGGTGACAAATAACTCTGAATACAGCCAAAATAATTGTGCTGTATTCAGAGAAAATCAACTGGTTCTGACAAAATCAACTGCTTGTGACAAAATGAATAAAGGCTCAGAAAAGCTCAGAGCATTGGGCAATTTGATTTGTGGCTTTATAATTTATTTATTTTTTAAATGCAAAAGATCAGAAGATATTCAAACATTGACAATATACTGATATTCTAGATGCTGGATCCTATATTTCCACAATGCACCCTTCCTCGTACGGTGCTCATTAGTTTACCTAATGAGGATCGTGCTGGCAGAAATTATGACTCAAACTTTCTGACCAGTAGCTTAGCCTAGTATGGTCCTATACTCGTCATGTCAAACAGACTGACAAATGCTGATAATAATGTGAATAACCACTCCATTGTACAATTTGTGAATTTAAGTCTGACTTTGAATGTAGAGATGATCAGAGGGAAGATTTCACCATCAGGATTAGGATTTGGGCCAAGGTATGGATAGAGCGTTTCTGACGTTGCAGTCAGTGAAAGAGTAGATATGAGACCAGGCCTCCACATCATAAAAGGAGACCTGACCCTCCTCACAATCCATTAACACCCCCGCCTTCTGTGGTGTGTCTCTCAGAAAGATGGGGACAGGGTAGGTGTCACTGGCTTTGTACTCACACCCATACCTCTGCATAGTCCAGTATCCATTCTGAGGCCTTGGTGTTACATCCCTCTTCCTGTTGACAGACTCACTGTCTACTCCTAAATCCTACTCAGTATTGCCCGTAACCATAACCTCATAGTAAAATCTCCCTGAAGAGAACCCCTCAATTCCAAGGACATTGACAAAATAATCAAACCTCTCTGGGTAGTTTGGGAGATCATGTTCTTTGCCTCTGTTTTTAATTTGCTTCCCATCCTAGACAGGATGAGGTAAGGAGGTGCTGTATCAGGGTCCAGGGTCACATCTACTGCTGAATTCCCTCCAGCTCAACATCACCAAACCTCTTCACTTCACTCACAAGTGTCTCCTCCAGCACACAGCTCTCCTCACAGTCCCCAGACACCAATCACTGTGAACACTGATCTCAGACCAGTCCTTGGTGGGTGGAGGGCTGCACAGGGATGAGAACCTCTGGAGGAGTTGAAGGTGGCCCTGAGTGTGTGAGAGCTGTTCCAGCTCATTGCTTCTCCTCTGTAGCTCAGTGATTTCCTGCTCCAGCTCTTTAATGAGCCCTTCAGCTTGCCTCTGCTGCTTTCTGCCTCTCCTCAATCACCTCAATGATTTCTACCTGGCTTCTCTCAATGGAGAGCACCAGGGCAGTGAAGACCTGCACGTTGTCTCTTTCCATTTCTCTTGCTGAGATATGAGTGTTTGATCTCCTCAACCTTACTCTATCTTGTAAGCATCTTCTGGTCTACCTCTGCCATAACCTTTCCTAGTTTAGCCATTTTCTCTCTATACTCTTCTCTAGAGGGACAGTGTCATGTGGTCTGTTTTCAAGCAAAACACACGCAGACATGTCTGGTCACTTCAACAGAACAGATCCAGGAGTCTCTCGTGCTTCTTACGCATCCTGTCTTCCAGGTTCTCCACAGGGTCGATCAGCTTGTCTCTTTTAACCGGTGACTCTCTGAGGCTTCAAGTGAGTCTCACGGAAAGATGTCAGACACCAGGCAGGACTTCAGGGACTTGAGCGTTGTCCCAGTACAGATGTCACAGGAAACTTCTAGGGGTTGAGCAGGGCTTTGGGCTGGGCCTTGGTCTAGGCTTGGTGGCTTTCCCTTGAACTGACTTCCTGAACTGAGTAGCCATCTCAGAAATGAGAGTATTGATGCAAAGCTCCGGTTTCCTGTCGAATTTCTCCAAACACATGGGACGCCGGCAAGGGTCACTACTATCCCAGTACTCTTTGATACAGGCCATGCAGAAGTTGTCCACATGGAATGGTTACTGGCTCAGTGAACACATGCAGACAGATGGAGCACAGGAAGTGCTCCCCAGACAGCAGACTGCCGGAGGTGGCCATATCTAAACTGAAGGTGAAACCATTATCAGTCAGTTCGAGATCATTTCAGTTTGAGTCAACATGGTACGATGTTGCGATCCCTATGTGATCGTAACAAATCGTGACACATGGATCCTAACCAATTGTAAAGCATGGTTTTACCTTTACAGGGCAACATTGTGCACATCCTTAGATATTCATATTATGGGTCTTCATTGACAAAACCACAAAATGCTATAGAACAGAGGGATGGGGCTGGAGAAATTTAACCACCTAATTATATCTACTATATGGAGAAAAAAAACAAAAGGACAAGGTCAACATGATAGTTTCTAGACAATTTGAAGCTGTACATTAATGTATGTTTATGACATAGCTTACAAACAATGGAGTAAAGCAACCTTATATTTTGGGTTATGATCGAGTTATCATGAATCAGCGGCCATAATGTATATAATTCATGATTTAAAAAATTGCTGTGTATATCACAGGGCCTTAAACATATGCAGCAAGCAATAGAGTTTGGAAAAATCCGTCTCACCTCTGTTGGGAATGTCTCTGTGCTTTCAAGAGGCCCAGATGAGGCCCAGATAAGGCTGACCCTAGTAAATGTTTTATCAGAGAGGAATAGAGGAGGCCTAGTTAAATCTTTAGATTTACTTCTTTGAAGTGATGTTTAATAGAACATTGTTGTCCCCACCCACTTTTCTCTTCCTTGAGCACTTAACCCGTTACATGGCTGAACTCTCTCCCACCTTGTTTACTATTGTCTGGAGAGAGTCTAAAGGGCATGGATTTTACAACAAGAATTGTAGTTTTTTTTTTTCTTCCAGTGAATGCGTTTGTGTGACTGTCCTATTTCTCTCTTTCTCTCACTCACTTATCCTCTTCACAGTGCATGTCAATGCCAATTTGATCACCATTCAGCTGAATGTATTATATTGTTTTCTGTGTGTCAGATGTTTGACTCCAACGTGGGCAAAGACAAGCTGCTGAGAGTGAAACTTGGCACCGGTAAAGCCATTAAGGTAGGTTGTAGACCAGGCTGGTGGGAGGAGCTATAGGAAGACGGGAACGTATGGAACGTATGGAACGTATGGAAACCACCTGTTTGACTCCATTCCATTTATTCCATTCCAGCCATTACAATGAGCCCATCCTCCTATACCTTTATCCACCAGCCTCCACTGGTGTGGTGGTCAACTCAGCAATATGACATCACAACACATAGTGAGGCAACTTCATGCTTACAGAAAAAAACAAATATAGAAGAATGTGATGTTTCTCTCTCTCCTATCTCTCTCTCTTTAGGGATTGGAGGACGGGATGGTAGGGATGCAGAAAACTGGGCGTCGCCTCCATATTGTGCCCCCCACCCTAAGCTATGGGTCAAAGGGCATCCCCAACCGCGTCCCCTCCAGCACACTGGTCTACAATGTGGAGATCCGCCGGGTGGGCGCACACACACACACACTCACACATTCAGTTTCAAACGTCAAACAGTATCTCACTGTAGCCACGTGGAACTGTTTGTGTACCGAAGCTAGAGGGCGTAATTGGCTAAAGATGGCTGTCTAGATGTTCTAACTCTGTGTGGTGTATTTAGGTGAAGTTTGCTAAGGACAGTGGGTCGGAGCGACAGAATGGGGGATTAACCACCAACTCCCCCTCCCCAAGTGTGGACAGTCTGGGCTTTGGGATGTCCCCTCAGTCTCAGCCCCCCACCTCTATCCCAGCAGAGCCCAGGTATGTACCACTACCTTCACTGTTCCTCAGTGGGGGAGTTAGGAGGGTTTTTTATTTGGAGGTCAGATGGCAGGTTAACTCTTTGACTTTTCTGCCAATAGGGGGAAGCCTCTGAATGTGAAACCCAATTCAATAAATGAGCAACTGATAGTGAGTGTTATTTTCATTTAGTTTAACTTCTTTGCATGCTTACACACACACATTTTCACTCACATTTGCGCACACAAACTCACTCACTCACAGTCAAACAGACACAATCTCTCTCAAACAGTATTATCTTACATACAGCAGCCGGATACAGCCAAAGCCAAGTTGATCTCTCATATGGCCAAGATGGGTCAGCCCATGCTGCCCTTCCCAACAGGAGCCATCTCCGCCCAGCCAGACCACAGTGACTCCAAGACAGAGGTGGGCTCCATAGTGAGTCTGTCTGTGTGTCTGTCTGTGTGTGTGTGTGCCTTCTGTTCTGTATGGAATTGTGCATTCCCACAATTCCAGTTTTTGACCAAGTTAATGCTTTTATTTTGGAACCTGTTTGCCAGGTATGCTGGAAAAGGAGTACAACCTACAAACCTTTGTCATGTTTGACACCCATGACTGTGCCACTGACCTGTTAATATTCTTCTGTGTCTGTATCTGTGTCACCCTGCAGGACCCAAGTGAATCTCACCCTTCACATCACTGTCTGCTCCCCCAGCCAGTCCAGATGTCAGCTGCACCCCCTGTCCATGCAGGTAAGACCTCTAGTTCAGTGTCCATTTACATCCATATGTTTGGTAGATCCACCAGTCATTTGCTTATATTCAGGGTTATATTTTCTGTTTCAGTGCCTGAGGTCGTTGTGCCAACTGCTGCCCAGCAACCAGTGTTTATGGAGACAGTGGTCCCACAGGCTGTGGACTGTGGTGGAAGCAGTCATGCCTTCCAGGTATTGAATTTTAATTGAATAACCAATATTGATCTCCAAAGGGTAAATTTGAAATGATCCAATATGCTTATCCCTCCCCCCCCCCCCCCCCCCCATTTAACGACGTACTTTGGTACTACTCCATTCACAGCCATACCCATCCTTTCAGTCTGCCTTTGGTCCGTCCTACCTTGGTCAGTTCCACCCTCATCATGCAGTTTCATACCAGGGTAATGAAAATAAAATTTTCACGGTCACCTTGTCTAAGTGCAGTATGGCAGACATACTATTGTAATATGTTTTCAAGCTTTTATCTAAAACCACATTTGACCCGTCTAGCACCTAGTGACGTCACTTCCTTGTTGATGACGGAGGTGCGACAGCACAACACTGAGATCGGACAGGCTGTGGGGAAAGTGGCAGATAAAATCAATCTGTTGGTCTCCAAGGTCAGCAGTGGACTTGTTTGTTGTTCTGGTAACACTTTCTTGTATTGCATTGTTTTGTGTAAGTATGTATGACCTCCTCGTAATTTCTTTTAATGTCATAATGATCCTGTCAAACTGAGACATTATAAGGGCTCATAGCCTCATACATGCTTGTAACAAGTAATAAAGCATTGTAACAGTTTTAAGTCATGTTAACATATTTTATACCAGGTGGATGAGCTCCAGAAGCATGGTGGCGGCAACTCTCTGGGTCTGTCCTCGGTGTCCATGGAAACAGCCATGATCCTGCACAACATCCAGAGAATCACCCAGGTCAGTCAACTGTCCCACTAATCTACAGTGTCCTCCTCCTTTTCTGCTCTCCCTCATTCTGCACTGGTCTGGGAGAAAAAAAAAATTATTGTCCTGGTCTGCCATCCTTCAACTGCACTGGTGTGGGGAAGAGTAGGACTGGTGAAAGCAATTACCTGATAGGCATTGACCATTATAACTTCTCCATTTGGGTTCCACAGGAGAACTTGTTTCTAAAGGAGATGGTTCTGGAGAAGAGCACCCGAGTGGAGGAGCAGAACTGGAAGATCAGAGAACTCCTCGAGCAGAACCAGAGGTCTGTGTGTACTGTACTGTGTGTGTGTGTGTGTGTGCTTGTTCAATGGATTCTGTAGATTGAAAAAAAAAAATATATATATATATATACAGTACCAGTCAAAAGTTGACACACCTACTCATTCAAGGGTTTTTCTTTTATTGTTACTATTTTCTACATTGTAGAATAATAGTGAAGACATCAAAACTATGAAATAACACATATGGAATCATGTAGTAACCAAAAGAGTGTTAAACAAATCAAAATATATTTTATATTTGAGGTTCTTCAAAGTAGCTACCCTTTGCCTTGATGACAACTTTTTACACTCTTTGCAATCTCTCAACCAGCTTCATGAGGAATGCTTTTTCAACAGTCTTGAAGCAGTTCCCACATTCTGAGCACTTGTTGGCTGCTTTTCCTTCACTCTGCGGTCCAACTCATCCCAAACCATCTCAATTGGGTTGAGGTCGGTTGATTGTGGAGACCAGGTCAACTGATGCAGCACTTATCACTCTCCTTATTGGTCAAATTGTCCTTGCACAGCCTGGAGGTCTGTTTTCAGTCATTGTCCTGTTGAAAACCAAATGCTAGACCTATTAAGCGCAAACCGGATGGATGGCTTATCACTGCAGAATGTTGTGGTGGCCATGCTGGTTAAGTTAGCCTGAATTCTAAATAAATCATTGACAGTGTCACCAGCAAAGCACCATCACACCTTCTCCTCCATGCTTCACGGGGGGAACCACACATGTGGAGATCGTTCACCTACTCTGCGTCTCACAAAGACACGGCGGTTGGAACCAAAAATCTCAAATTTGGACTCATCAGACCAAAGGACAGATTTCCACCGGTCTAATGTCCATTGCTCGTGTTTCTTGGCCCAAGCAAGTCTCTTCTTCTTATTGGTGTCCTTTTAGTAGTGGTTTCTTTGCAGCAATTCGACCATGAAGGCCTGATTCATGCAGTCTCCTCTGAACAATTGATGTTGAGATGTCTGTTACTTAAACTCTGTGAAGCATTTATTTGGGCTGCAATTTCTGAGGCAGTTAACTCTAATGAAGTTATCCTTTGCAGCTGAGGTAACTCTGGGTCTTCCTTTCCTGTGGCGGTTCTCATGAGAGCCAGTTTCATCATAGCGCTTGATGGTTTTTGTGACTGCACTTGAAGAAATTTGCTAAGTTCTTGACATTTTATGGATTGACTGACCTTCATGTCCTGAAGTAATGGTAATGATGGACTGTAGTTTCTCTTCACTTATTTGAGCTGTTCCATAATATGGACTTGGTCTTTTACCAAATAGGGCTATTTTCTGTATACCACCCCTACCTTGTCACAACACAACTGATTGGCTGAAACACATTAAGAAGGAAAGAAATTCCACAAATTTTACTTTTAACAAAGCACACCTATTAATTGCAATGCATTCCAGGTGACTACCTCATGAAGCTGGTTGAGAGAATTCCAAGAGTGTGCAAAGCTGTCACCAAGGCAAAGGGTGGCTACTTTGAAAAATCTCAAATATATTTTGATTTGTTAAACACTTTTTGGAGTTACTACATTATTCCATATGTGTTATTATTTTAGAATGTAGAAAATAATAAAAAATTAAAATCCTGGAATGAGTAGGTGTGTACAAACTTTTGACTGATACTGTTGTCATGACGTTGGCCTGTGGGTAAGGTGTATGACCCCCCCACCCCCCCAATAAATACCTTTCTCCCTTTCCTCTCTCTCTGACTACGGAAGGACTCTTGAATAGCCTTTGTTAAACATAGAGAGTCTGGGAACATCAAACAAGTGGGGGGAAAGGAACCATATTTCGGTAATAGAACCAGTTGAAAACATGCGTTGGTACTTAATGAATATGATGTCAGTTCGGTTGTCATCTGAGACATTATGACTGATGACAGGACGACATAAACTGTATCTGGGAAAGTCTACACATTCTAGTTATCAGATTCACATGGAATTGTTGTGCAATTTAAATGTTTCAATATGAAACAATCTGTGAAAAGATTAAATGAAATATATTACAATTCATACATATCACAGTCAATTTATTTATAATTTCACAAGGAAAAGGTTTGGAAACCAAAGTTGAATAAAATAAACATACACATAGTTTACATGTACACACATCAACACCTCAGCCTCCATATGATTCATCTCATGAGGATAATGTAGAACTCTCATTACTTACACCAATAGAAGTTTGTCGCCCTGTCCCTAGGGGTCCACCGCCCTGCAGCACCCCAAACCTAACACACCCACACTTCAGGAGCTTAGTGAAACATGTGTACTAGGCCAGAGCCAGAGTGACAATCCACAGGACGGTAGACCCCCAGGGCCAGGACAGAGCGGCCTAAAGAGGTATCCACCCTGACATGGGTATGTTTTCAAAACAGACTCCTTTTTGTCTTACGGTATTCAATACAAGGCCTCCACACCTTATGAAAGTCGCCTGGTATACTCTTCATCTGGTAATAAATCAAATGTAGTGGGTCATGGCATTTCTATCTTCCCATTGTGGGAGGATAACCAGCCTTCCAATTAATGTCAATGCATTTCTTAGCCGCTGTGAATGCTAGGTAAGGTTGCACAGTATTTCCAAGTAAATAAAACAACGGGAAGATAGAATGTGAATCTGTAGACATCCTGAGATAAAAAAAAAGATGGTGTGTGTGACAGGTGTATGGAGCAGAGTGGTTTACTGTTGGAACAGAGGAAAGACGTGCTGAAGACCAGCAACCAACAGGACCAGACCAGCCTGCTGGAGGCAGAGCAGGACAAGGTAGGAAAGAGCAGAGGAAACTTACTACATTCACACAGTCTCAGACACACATGCACACACACTTAAGTCCCTCCCCCCACCTCTCTTACTGTCTCTCTCTCCATCTCAGCCGCACCTGACAGAGTACCTAGCCGCCTACTCCACCCTGGTCTCCAAGCTTCGGCTGGAGTCCTCTCTGCAGCGCTCTGTCTCCTCTCTGCAGACACAGCTCAGCCAAGCCCTGCAAGACAGGGAGAGCCACTGTACTCAGTTCAGCTCATTAGAGAGACTAGTAGAAGGTACAGGACTGGCAGAACCACTGCACTTGGATCCGTTTATTAGAGAGACTACACAATTTTGAATATCTTTTGAGTTGTGTCCAGCGTGCCGGGTGGGCATGGTTTAAACTTTTGGGAATGTTCTATTGGGTCATTACACCATGCTAACTAAAGAGGTGTGTGTGCGTGCGTACAGGGCTAAGGAAGGGAGAGGGGAGGGCGCAGGCCCAGTGGCGTACAGAGAAACTGAAACGTAAAGAGATGCAGCTGAGAATCGCCAACACGGAGGAGGTGCTACAGGACCTGAGGGCTGGGAAAGGCAACCTGGACAAGGTGTGTGTCTGTGGAGACGAGCAGGCTGGACCAATGAGTATTATCAGGCTGCAATACCACTGTCCCACATGGTGCCAGTATTCTTGTAATAACTGTTTGGTATAAAAAATAATCCCCTGACATTTCTTCTACAGAATATAGTACACTTACCCAATTCTGAATATACCCCTTGTTCCCAAAGTGTGCTCACTTTCACTCACTCCCCCTCATTTATACTAATCCAATGCGTTTAATTCATTGAGTGGGAAGCGGTATAACCTCTGTCGGAGTCCCCATCACACTTCACAGAGGAGAAGGGGGGGAGAATGGGAATTGGACTTTGGTCTTGATCTTGTAACACTGTCGGTCTCTGTCAGATGCTGTCGGAGAGGAAGAGGAGGTGGCAGTGTGAGCATCAGCGTCTGTCTGAGGAGGTGGAGGAGGCGAGGAGGAGCAGCCAGAGGGAAACTGACAACCTGAGGGCCAGGAGAGGAGAAGTAGAGCAGGGGGAACAGGTATACACACACACACTCTCTCTCACACACACGATGATCCAGACTAAATACCAGCCATATCAGTTGAAATGTTGCTACATACCCAACATTATTATTAATAATTATTTGCATGTAATTATGCTTAACATTATGTAAAGCATTAAACCTGCAGGCTTTAAACGTGTGTTTATCTAAAGGTGGTGCTGGATGTGAACTGGCAGCAGGGTGGGTATGAGAAGGAACTACATAGCCGTGAGCTAGCAGAAATCACACAGCAGAGAGACATTCTGGCCAGGACACTGTCAGAACTACAGGAACAGGTGAAGGACATACTGAGTGTGCACACTCCCTAAACATTAGGAAATGTAAACGATTCAAACAGTTGAATTCCAATGCTCTCTCGCTCTCAGTATATGGCAGCACAGAGCAGGGCAGAGACCACCAGGAAGCAGCTAGAAATGCTATTGGTTGAGCAGAAGAGGCATGCCCAGCAGCCCAATCAGGATGCAATGGCAGAACAGGTGAGTGTTCCAACATTCACCTCAGACTAGTCTGTACGTGATTGGAGTAGTGTTTCTTAATCCTGGTCCTGGGGACCCACCATTTTAGTTTGTCCCTAGCACTATACACCTGATTCCACTAATCACCTCATCAAACCTTTAATTAGTGGAATCAGGTTTTTAGTGCTTGGGCAAAAACTAAAATGTCCCTAGGACCAGTGTGAAGAACTACAGGAGTAGAGAAAGCAGACTTTGGGTGGGGGGGACTGATTTTTTTTTTTTTTTTTATCTACCTTTGCTCTAACAAACTACTCCAATGAGCAACACCAAGAGAAATTAACTTCCACCTTCTATATTGCTCTCATTCCTACATCTCTCTGATCAGTGATCGTTTCAATGGTTTACATGTGTTCCCTCCAGGTGAAGAGAGTGATGAACGGAGTGTTCCATTCTCTGAGAGAGGAGTTCGGCCTGCACCAGTCATACCAAGGAAGCGATGTTCTAGGAGTCATGCTAAGCACCATCAAGGTACAGTGCAACCAATACCTGGTTTCCATTTCACATTGCCCTGCAGATAGTGAGGCTGGACCAACAGTTGATCATCGCTGCTTATGGGTGGTGCCCATGTTAATCCTTTTAACACCCATGGGTTGTCCTGCACCAGTCATTTGAATCCAGAGTATGACATTGAGCATGTTGTTAATGTAAAATATGTTGTGTTAACGCTCCCCATCCTACAGAGTGTCACCCTGGATCTGCTAACAGCTCACAATCCAGAGGAAGAAGAAAAGGTGGAAGAGGAGGAGAAATGGACAAAAGCTGTGGAGCAAAATAGGAGGGATGATGACGATAACGAGATGAATCGATCCAATGGATCAATACAAGAAAAAGAGGACAGTGGAGTTACTCAGACAGCCTGGACCTCTATTGTTAGGTCCTTGTGGTCTGAGGTTCAAGTGGAGGAAGAGTCCATCTATTCAGAAGGCCTAGAAAACAAAGCTGAAGACACACCAAGTACATCCAGAGAAGAAACGTCTTCTAAGGCTTGGACTGGCTCAGAGAATGGCCTAACGCCATCATCTCTCGTGGTTCTTACAGCCTCTCGCAGTCCAAATTGACCAATCAAAGCAGATGGAAGTTGTACCTCCCCCACCATTGTAAAAAATATTTTGGAAGCTATACAAATGCATTTATTAATGTCCACATTCGTTTTATGCCATGCTTATTATTTGTTTTAACATTTTTATTTAACTAGGCACGTCAGTTAAGAACACATTCGTATTTACAATGACGGCCTACCCTGGCCAAACCCCAACGACGCTGGGCAAATTGGGACCCTCAATCACGGCCGGTTGTGATACAGCCTGGAATCGAACCAGGGTCTGTAAAGACGCCTCTAGCACTGAGATGCAGTGCCTGAGACCGCTGCGCCACTCGGGAGCCCCTATTACAAACACCTTATTTGGGTTTGAGTTAACAATATTAACTTTTGAAATTGAGATTTTCTTGGACAGTATAACACATTCAGTATATTTCTGTTCAGGGCAGCTAAAAAATATTTGTTTTAAAACACATCCCTACAACTTCATAAAACATGTGTTTTTTGTCTTGTAGTTCAGGAATTCATGTCTGAATTAAATGATCAAAACGAACTTTCACATGTTTGATTTGCGGCCAGAGTACTATCAAAATGCAGTTTACATTTTATTCAAATGTCAGTGCATTAAATGACTAAGATAATGCACTGTCAAATCACAAACCAAGGAAAGGGTAGAGCAGATTTGCATAGGCTTTTTCCATCAAACTACTAGTGAAGAGAAGTGACGGTAACCGTTACTCCACGTATCCTGCAATAACATTATCACAAAAGTGACAACATGCATGGCATGAAATAATTCAATATAAGCAAGGCTACATGAACATGTCTTTTTAATGCATATTATAGCAGGATACGGAGTGTTACCTAAGTGATGACAACCCATACTTACCAACACTGGAATGAAAGAAATATACATGAAATAGACTGAAGTGATTTAACATCTAGAAAGTTCAGCATTTAATGCATAGAAGACCGAGAGCGATGCAGGCATAAATCTGAGGCTGGAGGCCTGACCATGTGATACTCTTAAATTAGCGATATGGTTTACATCGAGTCTTGATACTAGGCTAGGTGCCAGGCTATGCCCACTGCATCAAATAACACCCACACATATGGTATTTTATCTGCCCATTTCGTTTGATATAACTGTATTTTAAGGATATACACTATTGGAAGGAAACTAAACAATCTATGCAATAAGTAAATATTAAACAGGTGTGTGTGTGTATAACATGCTATTGTATGCAGTGTAACTATTATATTTGACACTACCATATACAAAGCTGTTTGCATACAAATGAAAGGATATATTCTATACATTTTTCTGTATATATTTACATTCTAGAGCAGCTTTAAGTGATCATGTACCTGACACTGATACTCTTTTCACACAATTTTGCCAACCCTAACCAGAGATTTTCTTTTGACATGGTGGACGCCTAACCAGACCAGGCCCCGGGTTTTCCCGATAGCGATGCAATTTAAGCTTACGAATGTTTTTAACGATGGATCGTTCCTATAACGACCGAAGAACTCTCATGTTTCCCAAAGCACTACATTGGGAACATTCACTAAGTGCGTCGTTGGAGCATTTTTTTTGATACTGGTGGTGTCGAAACAAAGGCAGTGCTGCCCTTGGATCAGCTTTCTCCATTCAAATTGTTCCACAATACGACGACGGATCAGCTCCGAGATATCCCCATATGGCTGCAAATATTGAGACGGCTTATTCCATTGCTGAGGCTACCCTAAAATAATGCACAGTTGTAGCTTTGGAACATCAGTGCGCACGTTACACATTAAATGGAGGCAAATTAGCTAAATATAACTCAATGAAATTGATTTACATATTGGCCTATGTAGCCAACACATCTCGGTTTTCGCTTGTATGTAACAATTGCAAAGACATTGGTAACTTGGTATTTGTAGTTATCGGCGGTCACAGATAAACATCCGTAGATCTTGTGTATAAACTGAAAGGGCAAAAAAAAATGACGCACTTAGACCACTTGTAGAACAGCTGAGGCAGCCGTTAAATAACAAGCGTTAAGTGCATCTTTAGTAACGATGGTTTTGGGAAACAACGCTCCTGCTAAGGTTCTTGCGATTAACTTAGCCACAAGATGATTTTGGGAAACCGGGCCCAGCCCAGTTCGGCTCAGTGCGTGAAAAGCCATTGACAGTACATATAGGTGATCTATGGCAAATGCTAGGAGAGAGTATGATAGCGTCTATTGAACCAACCAAGAGAACACATTCAGAAGCTGAATACACACAAGTTGAAAGTGATCACATAACCAGCTAAGGAACATTATAACACATCACAATTAAATGTCTTCATATTCAGCATATTTTTAACACTCAGATTGTTTGATGGTATCATTCCGTACAATATAAGTTTCCTATAACATGCTATGTTTACAAATGACTATAAGAGCACTTGAATGGAGAGAGAGAGATCAGAAAAGTGTCATTGGTTACCATTTGATGTATGATATGTATGATGATGCATTTTAAAGGGTGGCCAACCACTATTTTAACTATGAAGAGAAGAGTGAGCAAAGGTACTACACAGTTATTTCCCTAAGGCAAGACATCTCTCCCTCACCACACCTAACAGTCATTGACCTTGTCCCTTTTGGGTCACAAAATGTGATTAAAAAAAGTGACTTGGTTGACAGAGTTAAAGATGAGAAAACAGGCTATTTCCTAGACTTGTATGATAAGAGTTGCAGATATTGCCAGGCATAAGATGAAGTGAGTGCTGGAACAAAAGCCTGCAGGTAGAGTGCTTGTGGCTCTCCCAGGCCACATTGAGGCCTCAGAAGGTTGGAAAGAAGGTCCCTTTAGCCGTGGTAGAGGCGTAAGTGCTGGGCGATGTTGCTGCGACACAAGGGGCAGGTCTGGAGGGCATCGCTGCACATCTGGCAACAGCACACGTGGCCACAGGGCAGGAAGATTACCTGAGACTGAGAGAGAGAGACACAATGAGAGGGAGACAGAATTAAATTTACTGGAGTGTCTGAATGTCTGCCTGCTTACCCCTGTCTCCATGCACACCACACACTCTGAGCTACCCGGGCCGTCGATGAGGCTGGGGGCTGAGGGGTTGACGGGGGTCAGTGGAGGGGTGGAGGTGGGTGTCTCGCCGGGGGCGCTGGGTAGAGAAGATGGTGACGGGACAGCTTCCTCTACCTGAGGATCGGCCTTGCAGGCCCCTGGGGGAGAGAGAAACAGAATTAGGTGACACACTAATGGATAAAAAATGCATTTGTAGCACATTCTATCACCCCATAGTGCAGTAGATGACTTGTTTTAAGCAGAGTGTGTGCATACCTTCAGAAGGCGCGGTGGGCTGCTCCCTGGCCCAGTTGAGAAGAGCCTTCTGGATACCCATCTCATTGATTCCCAGCTGGGAGAAAAGCAGAGGGGGGAACACAATCATTTGAACACACTGACATTAAAAAGGTGCTACACATTATTTATTTATTTCTCCAGAAAATGTTTCAAAATTCTACACTGTTCACTCAACTTTAGTTTGAGAAAACAAGCACTGAAGTGTACGATCTAAAATCGCTGTGTAATATCTTTTAAATAACAAAAAATATGATATTTTACAGCTGTTTGAAGCTGGTGAACCAAAAGTTGCTTTCAGTTTTAGTCCACCAGCTTCAAAAACAATTTTTTTGTTATTGAAAATATGTTTCACAGCGATTTAGATGGTACAATGACTCCCTACACTATTCAGTGATCGTTTTCTCACAAACTGAAAGAACAGTGTAGAATTTTAGCAACTAGGAAATTACCAATTTCCACTAGATAACACAGCCACAAAGTCATAAATTTTTCCCCCGTTTGACAACAGATGCCGCTCAGGCAGGAGAAATCAATAGGCAAATATCACAGCCAATCACAACACTGGCAGGTAAGTAATACTGTGAAACAATATCATTCCACTATAACTACAGATATATTATGGACATTTTCTGAAATGACAATGCAAAAATATCCTATGTGTATCACCTTTAAAACATGTTATGGAATTGCCATGTCTGTGTTGATTCTATGACACAAACTTCATTTTTACACACCTTGCGGAGGTCTTTGGTGGTCATGTGGCGCAGGGCCTCGGAAGTGACTCTGTGGTGGGCCATGATGGGGAGATAGTGCTGGGCTGACAGCTTACACAGCAGACTGACAAGGTCACTCTCCACACCAACCTCCTGAGACAGACAGAGAGAAGAGTTTAGGCCAATTCAATATTTTTGGGGAGGGGGACAAAATTTAAAAAATAATCCAGGGACATTATCCTTCATTAAAGAACTCTTAATGCTTTGGAATTTATTCCATGTATAAATTTTGGTAATATAAAAATAATAACATACACCATTTAGCAGATGCTATGCGACTTTATTGAATGGGCTGCCCCAGAACCCACAATCCTGATGCTGCAAGCGCCATGCTCTACCAACAGCCACACAGGTGGTTTATTATGGTGGTATAAGGTAGTGTAGCTACCTGCATGCGTAGCAATAGAGGCTTCGCATCCAGCAGCCTCTGGTACTGGATCAGCCAGTAGTTCTGCTGGTTGGAGTCACTCTTCAGCTCCATCTCCTGGAGGACCTGTCTCAGCTCCACCTCTCTCTGGTCCTTCTCCTTCAGCAGCTGCTGCAGCAGGTCACTGAGAGCCGATCGCTGCTCCCACAGCACCTCCTGCGCGCACGCACACACACGTCATTGGAGAGCACTGGCAGTTCCTCATGCACAAATGCTCACTAACCTGCCTAAAAGAGCTCACCAGAGAAACTAAGAGAATATTTGGATAATAATCCCAATCTATACGAATAATTAGTCACATACCGTCATGCATAATGCTGTGTAATATCTTATCCAAGCTCAATGCCCACACCCTGTCCTCTTCAAATAAGAGGCATGAAATGTACTCATGGCAGAATGACATGGAGGGGCTAAACCAAGGTAGAATATTCAAGAAAAGAAGCCGGGGTAGGGACAGGATAGAAGCCGGGGTAGGGACAGGATAGAAGCCGGGGTAGGGACAGGATAGAAGCCGGGGTAGGGACAGGATAGAAGCCGGGGTAGGGACAGGATAGAAGCCGGGGTAGTGACAGGATAGAAGCCGGGGTAGGGACAGGATAGAAGCGAGGGGGATCTAGTTTTGTAGTGTACGTCAAATAGTCATGACATATTCTCGTAATTTAGCAGACACTCTTAATCTAGAGCGATTTACAGAAGGAATTTGGGTTAAGTGCTTTGCTTAAGGGCATAGACAGATTTTCACGTAGGGATTCGAACCAGCAACCAGCAACGCTCTTAACCGCGAAGCTACATGTCAGTGATGTCAAACTATTTGCTTATATCTATGACGTACCTGCAGGTTCTCAGCGTCCAGATTGTGTCTCTTAACCTCCAGTTTAGTCAGCTGCATTAACTCTCCTTCTATTAGCCTGATCTAGAAACATATGAACATAACAGGGAGGTGAGCTGGAGGCTCCGGCAGCAAACTCGGTAGGGGGATGATGGCATGTAATGCAAAAAGCACTGGGATTAATGGAAACCGCATGATTCTACCTTCAGACAAGTGGTCTTCCCCAAACATAAAACAACAGAAAAGGCTGTGTGGGATCAGCTGTTAGTTAGTGATGGGCTGGAACAAAAGCCTGCACTCCCAGTTGGTTTCCACAGCCTAAAGTTTGTCTAAACCTTGATATTCAACGTGTGTGATTGAATGATACAGACGTCATAGTGGAGATGTCCAAAAATGATTACAAATAAATAATAATGTTGTCCAGGGTCTATAGATCTAACACAGGACTAATACATCTCAGTATTGCCAGAGTTGTTGAATAGTGTGTAGTATTCCTGTTAATGATATAAACATTGAATGTGTGTAATATTGAAAGATACTGATTGTTATATAAAATGACACTGAATGTGTGTATATCAAATGATACTGAATTCATACTGAATGCATGTTGAAGGTGTGTTACCACAGGTACCTGTTGTTGGATGTAGCCGTGCACACTGTCCTTCTGCAGCTGCAGTGCCTGGAAGGCTGCCTTCTGCATCTCCTCCTGTAGAGGGCCACAGAGAGTAACTAATGTCAGCTCATTCAACTGGGCTGGGTTTCCCTGTTTTCCACATTTTACAATGGAGTTGAATGGCGACTTGTGTGGGCAAACTAGAGATCTAACATCACATAGATTGACGTTGTTTTATCAAAAACTTTCAGCACCCAAAGAATAGCCTGCATTTACACAGGACAATGTCCAGTCTGACCACCACAAGTCACCGCTCAACTCCACCGTAAATCGTGGAGTTGAGTTTAGTCGGCTACCTGTTTCTATACTCTTTCCAACGTATGATCCAACCTTACCAAAGTGCAATGTCAGTACCTAGTGTTTCATGTAACACTAGACATTCTCACTACCTTGTGAAAATATTGTAAATCTTTGTTTACTATCTATCTGTTTGTGACGCACATAGCAGTAAATATATATTTTACCTCCTGTAGGATACAAGCGATGGCTTTGGATTTGTCTAGCTGCTGGAGCGAAAGCACCTGATCGAACTTCCTGTCCTGACTCTCCAGACTACAACGAGAGGAGAGAGGTGGACATGCGTTTCTAAACAGGAACCTCCTACAAAAATAAAGTGCTCACAGAGAACTAGACCAAACAATATCTCATTGATAAAGCGTGTGGTGTGTGTGTGCGTGCTTTGGTTTTACTATCCTTATGGGAACCAGAAGTCCTCAAATTCTGACAAGAATTTTGCTGGTCCCCACAAGTAAAAAAAGCTATTTTAGACTGGGGTTATGTTTAGGGTTAGGATTAGAATTAAGAGTTAGGGTTAAAATTAGGGTTAGGAAAATAGATTTTTGAAAGGGAATCAATTGTTTGGTCCCCACAAGGATAGTAAAACAAACGTGTGTCTGTCTGTGTGTACTGACCTCCTGCAGGCCTCAGTGACCAGACTTTGTCTGCGTGAGTCACTGGCTTCCTGCATCAGACGCATAGAGCAGCTCTCTGACAACATCTTCTGCATGGCCACTGGAGAGAGAAAGAGAGACAAGAGAGAGGAGACAAAGGAAATACAAAGATAAGACTTTGAGAGACCCCATTCCTTATGCTAATTGCAATCCGTTCAGAGGTTATAGCTTCAATCCACATTGCCCTCCTTCCAAACTTGCGCTTGACTTTTTCTTGAAGACTACATTTCCCATGCTCACCTGCTACCTCTCTCTTCCTGAGTGAGTTGGTCTCTTCTTGTGTGATGGCCGTCAGATGCTCCATCCGTATCCTGCACAGAATAAGGGAAAGACATCTCACACTGCAACAATTCTTTTTCAGCAGTATTCCGTTTTAATATATTTTTATTTTAATACGTATTCTAGAAGGAAATTTTGCCCTGCAGCTTCCAGTCAGTCTATTTGGAATACGAGTCAGATTGTTGAGCACCTCAGTCAGCGTAAGAGCTGTAATCTTTTTAGCTTCTAGGATCATAGATGGATTGCTCCAGTAAGGGTGGATCGATAAGAAAGGCTCTCTCCCACTTACCGGTCCTGCTCCAACTGTTGGAGAAACTCTGCACTTTTTCTTTGTCTGAAAAAGACACACACAAACACACAGTGAATCAGAGATGGAGTTAAGCCCAGAGCGCTTGAGACCCACGCCCAGCCTCAAGACCCATGTTGCAGTCCAAATGGCACCCTATATAGTGCACTTCTCTTGGTCAAAAGTAGTACACTACATAGGGAATAGGGTGCCATTTGGATGCAGAGCCTAGTGCCCAGCTGCCACATTAGTGAGCCAAGGTACCCTGGCAATTGTTTGCTATGTCACCCCTATTTAGCCACAGAACACTGACAAAAAATATGTATTGGGTAAAGTTTAGTACCAACAACATGGTCTTGTTTGAGACTATTAGCTGAGACAGAGACCCAGACTGCATTTATGTGGTCTCAAGACCAAAAGATCAAGATTAATGATACATGTCAACAAATGTCATCATCCATTATTTTTTAAATCTTAAACATGTCTCCTTTTTTCTGCATCTCATTGTCCACTTTTATTACGAGTAAACCTGGCAAACGTGCGCACCCCCCTCTCGCTAATCCTGATAAAAGAGTTTATTAGGTTTAAATATAAATGACTAAATAATTATACCCAGAAACTTAACCATTAGGGATTAGAGGTTATGTAGCATGGATAAGGAGTAATTAAAAGTATTAAACATAAGTCCAACTAGGTTAGACTGGGAGAGAGAGAAATGTGTGTATGCTTAAGAAAACACCTAGATACAATTAAACTATGGTTGAACCGACCCGGCTATAACTCTGGGAAGATAAGATAGGACAGGGAGCACCCCTCCAGGTTTCCTTAATCTGGGGGGGACTGGAACTGTCAGCTGGGTAGTGAGAAACTGTGGTGAGAATTGTAGAGAAGAAGATAGCGCTCCTAATGTTAGTGTGTATGCATGTGTGTAGGATATCTACTGTTAGTGTGGAAGTATGTGTGTAGGATATCTACTGTTAGTGTGGAAGTATGTGTGTAGGATATCTACTGTTAGTGTGGAAGTATGTGTGTAGGATATCTACTGTTAGTGTGTATGCATGTGTGTAGGATATCTACTGTTAGTGTGGAAGTATGTGTGTAGGATATCTACTGTTAGTGTGGAAGTATGTGTGTAGGATATCTACTGTTAGTGTGTATGCATGTGTGTAGGATATCTACTGTTAGTGTGGAAGTATGTGTGTAGGATATCTACTGTTAGTGTGGAAGTATGTGCGCAGCTATAAAATGGATGTCTTTGTATTCTTGACTTTAGAGCGCTCTCGTGAATAAACATTTGACTATTGTAGGCTGGGCCTCTGTCTGTTTTCATTTCAACCTGTATCTTGTAAATTCTGGGTTGCAGACTGAGTAGTTAATTGAAGTTCAGTTTATGAACATTGAGAACATAATTCTCTTAACAAGTCCTCACCGTTTGTTGTCCAGTAGCAGGTTGCTGATGCGGTTAGCGATGCCCGTCTCGGCCTGGCGGACCTTACCCAGAATCCTCTGCCTCTCAACCTCCTGGAACCTCTGCTGCACTGACACGCCTAGCTCCAGACGCTCCTGCTCCTGGAGAGGGGGAGAAGACATGACTACCTACCGCCGTTGTGCCCTTGAGCAAGGCACTTTACCCCGAAGTGCTACAGAGGTGCTACTGTGTACTGTGACAGCAAAAATAAATAATATCTGTGCAAATGCACCAATAAAGCAATTATTGTATGTCAACTTTTAATAGGACAATGAAAGTCTGCTTTGAAAATAAATATTTCATTATTAAACCCAACACGTTTCAGCAAATGCCTTCATCAAGGTAGAGAAGTGCCGAGGCAGGGAGTAAAGGACTGGCCAGCTCAACTCTACATTCTTTTCTTGCACATGATCATCTGATGATTTATCACTCCAGTGTTAATCTGCTAAATTGTAATTATTCGATTTATTGCCTACCTCATGCCTTTTGCACACATTGTATATAGATTCTCTTTTTTTCTACCATGTTATTGACTTGTTTATTGTTTACTCCATGTGTAACTCTGTGTTGTCTGTTCACACTGCTATGCTTTATCTTGGCCAGGTCGCAGTTGCAAATGAGAACTTGTTCTCAACTAGCCTACCTGGTTAAATAAAGGTGAAATAAAAATAAATAAAATAAAAAAAATTCTCTGACATATAGTAATAGGGCAGTGGTATTGAAACTTTTTCAGCAGGGAACCCATTTCTTCTACTAGTTCTGGGGACCCCATTTTTTCCCCCAAGAATTTTTTGCGACTTCACCCCAAATCTAATGACACAATCTTTAAAAAATCGGTACAATTCGATTTTACGTCAACAGATAACATCTCTTATCAAAATGTAAAGAAACCAATAAATACATTTACTCAATAAACAGTGCCTTCGGAAAGTATTCAGACCACTTAACTTTTTCCACATTGTCGGGTTACAGCCTTATTATAAAATGTATTAGTTCCCCCCCCCCCTCATCAATCTACACACAATACCCTATAATGACAAAGCAAAAACTGTTTTATAGACATTGGTTAATTTATTAAAAATAAACTGAAATATCAAACTTCCATAAGTATTCAGACACAACAGTACTTTGTTGAAGCACCTTTGGCAGCGATTACAGCCTTGAGTCGCCTTGGGTATGACGCTACAAGCTTGGCACACCTGTATTTGGGGAGTCTCTCCCATTCTTCTCTGCCAATCCTCTCAAGCTCTGTCAGGTTGGATGGGGAGCATTGCTGCACAGCTATTTTCAGGTCTCTCCAGAGATGTTTGATCGTGTTCAAGTCCGGGCTCTGGCTGGGCCACTCAAGGACATTCAGAGTCTTGTCCTGAAGACACTCCTGCATTGTCTTGGCTGTGTGCTTAAGGTCATTGTCCTGTTGGAAGTTCAACCTTCGCCCCAGTCCGAGGTCCTGAGTGCTCTGGAGCAGGTTTTCATCAAGGATCTCCCTGTAATTTTCTCCGTTCATCTTTGCCTCGATCCTGACTAGTCTCCAGTCCTTGCCGCTGAAAAACATCCCCACAACATGATGCTGCCACCACCATGCTTCATCATAGGGATGGTACCAGGTTTCCTCCAGACGTGATGCTTGGCATTCAGGCCAAAGAGTTCATTCTTGGTTTCATCAGACCAGAGAATCTTGTTTCACTCTACCAGAAAGTCCTGATTGGTGGAGTGCTGCAGAGATGGGTGTTCTTCTGGAGGGTTCTCTCACCTCCACAGATGAACTCTGGAGCTCTGTCAGTGACCATCGGGTTCTTGGTCACCTCCCTGACCAAGACCCTTCTAACCCGATTGCTCAGTTTGGCCGGGCGGCCAGCTCTAGGAAGAGTCTTGGTGGTTCCAAAATGTTCCATTTAAGAATGATGGAGTCCAATGTGCTCTTGGGGACCTTCAATGCTGCAGAATTTATTTTGCTACCCTTCCCCAGATCTGTGCCTGGACACAATCCTGTCTCGGAGCTCTACGGACAATTCCTTTGACCTCATGGCTTGGTTTTTGCTCTGACATCCACTGTCAACTGTGGGACCTTATATAGACAGGTGTGTGCCTTTCCAAATCATGTCCAATCAACTGAATTTACCACGGTGGATTCCAATCAAGTCGTAGAAACATCTCAAGGATGATCAATGGAAACAGGATGCACCTGAGCTCAATTTTGAGTCTCATAGCAAAGGGTCTGAATAGTTATTAAAAATAAATAAATTTGCAAACCCTTCTAAAAACCTGTTTTCGCTTTGTCTTAATGGGGTATTGTGTGTAGATTGATGAGGAAATTGTCTTATTTAACCCATTATAGAATAAGGTTATAACGTAACAAAATGTGGGAAAAGTCATGGGGTACGAATACTTTCCGAAGGCACTGTATATATATTTTTGTGCGACACCATTAGGGGTCAAGACCCCGACTCTGAATACCACTGTAGTAAGGCATATGTAGTCTTATACTAAATGAAGTTCTAATGAAGGTTGCCACTGAACGCTAAAGACTATTATGGGCTTTCCAAGGGTCTTTCCAATGAATGTGATGGTTGCTATATTAGAGATTGTGTGTCTGTGTGGTGCGTGTGTGTGTGTGAGCCCAGCAGTCACCTGTCTGACAGACAGCAGGATGTTCTCCTTGTGGGAGTTGTTCATGAGGAGGAGCTGGTGGTGCTCCTTCTGCTTCTCGTCCAGCTGACGCTCAAATGCCAGTTTCTCCTGGTGCTTCTGCTCCTGTGTGTGTGTGTGTGTGTGTGGAGACAAAGAAAGAAAGTGATAGAGACTGTCATTAACTCTGAGTCATCAACCATTGAGTGACGATAAAAAGTGATTAAAAAGTCTCCTACAGTACCTTTCTCTTCTCAAAGTCATTGAACTTACTCTGCAAATGGAGAGACAGGGAAACAAGCGGTGTAATCAGTCAGACAGTTATGACAATAATGAAAATAAATCATTACTAATGAGATTGTCATGGTGTGTGTGTCCATCTCATGGTGTGTGTGTCCGTCTCATGGTGTGTGTGTGTGTGCTTTCATGTGTGCGTGTTTGTAAAAGAATGAGACAGAGAGCTCCTTCATGGCTCTGTGAAAGGTTGGTGTATGTTCCTCTCTAAAATGTCCCTTGCTACTCCACAGAACTAAGATGGCTGCAAGGTGACAGCCCAGGCCAGCACTCACCTGCCAGGCCACCTCCAGGCTGTCCACATTGTCCGGGCTCTGCTTCCCTGAGTCACTCTCCAGCACGGGCAGCAGGAACTGAGACGAGGGGCAGTACTCCTCCCCCAGCTCTGTCAAAACACAGACAGACAGAGACAGAGACAGAGACAGACGAGACAAAATGTGTAAATGAGTGGGTAGAAGTGAGAGTATTGACTGAATTTCCTCTGGCTTGACTAGGGACTTCCTTATACTTATGTCATGTTCTGTTGACATTTTCTTGGAAACTGAGCAAGTTTGTTTGGGGTGTCTGAATCAGTAGTCCTGAAGTTATGGAATAACTGCACTGTTTTATAGTACAGTAGGGACCACATGTCTACATTGCAATTCCACCAAAATTGTCTGAGTAACACTATACTAATAATACTTTTCTAACTCACCAGTGCAGAGGAACCGTTGGATGTCCTCAGTCCCCGTGGTGCACACCGAGGCAGGGGGGTAGGACATCAGAGCAGCGTCCAGGGTCAGGCTCTGGTGTGAGAACACACAGACCGGTTGTTAACAGCATACAGAATGTATATGAGTGTTATTACAATAAAGCAACATTCCTTCTGGCAATGTACGAGTACACACACACACCTCTAGAGTGCGTGCCAGAGCCAGGTCCCGGGGTAACTCCCTCACACTGTTCTCACTCAGGTCAAGTGTGCGCAGGCTGCTCATACGGCCCACAGAAGTAGGCAACTGACTTAGACAATTACCTATGGAGGAAGATAAAGTACTTTACAAACACACACACACGCAATACCGACAGACACATACCCCAACAAATCCATATCCTATTCAAACTAAGTCAAAATCCATGCATCCTTTTCCTGAATAAAATATACTTCCTAAGTTGGCTTCCCCTGGAAGGCTACCCCATTCAGACCAAAGGTAAACAAACCTTTCACATTGAGGGTCTGCAGAAGTCTGAGATCCCCAATGGAGTCCGGCAGGGCCTTGATCTGGTTATTTTCTATATTCAGCACCTAAGTGGAGGATTCAAAATGGCAGCGGGTGAGCATCCATTTAGGTACAGTATGTTTCCATTGATATCCTTCTGTTATTAAAGCTAGAATCGTTACTTGCTACATCCATTTTTGGACTTAAATATTAATGATGTATACTCATTGATTCTTAAAGAATAACTTCTAAATGCCTCATTAGTTTAGTTCAACTGTTGTACCCCATCGGAACACAAAATATAAGCTTGTTTAACTCCAATGTTTGTAAACAACGTAAATGTAAACAAACACTGAATAGCCTCAAAATATAGTTAAAACTATACATTTGATAGTCATGGATGGTCATTCCTTGCATCCATAGCTCTGTCTATGACTGTGAGAGTGGTTACATTTCTCCAGCAGCATCACTCAGCTTTTTAGCGAAACAGGGGATGGGAGCACAATTTCTTAATGTTTCATTTAAGGATTCTAGCTTGAAAGGCTATTATATGTATAATGATCTGACCTGCAGGGATGCTAGTTGCCCTATATCGTCAGGGAGGGCGGTCAGCATGTTCTCGTGCAAATCCAACACCTATGAGAAATGGACAGGGAGAGTGGGAAGGGTAAGGATGTACCTCGTTGGAAGGAGTCATCCGATTGAATGTTTGCTGAATCATGCAGGTAGTTATGGGTAAGTCATTGACTAACTAACCCCTTATGCTTATTAGGTCAAACACAACTCATCAAATGTAAATATAGTCAACAAAAAAATACTAGTGCCTTCAACTCGTAATATCACTAAATTAACATAGTGATCAACTAACAACAGGTATTCATTTTCAAAAAGACAGTATACTGAATGTAATTTCTAATGTTTGTTTTTTTCCAACTTAATGACTGTATTGTCATGTGTTTGATTTGTCCTTTGTGCTCATCCAGTACAGTACAGTACATGTCTTGCCCTATCTAATACTACCAGTGTCTAATGTAATGCTCCCTTTGTCCATACCTCGCTTCTGATGTTTTTGTCCTGTGCAATGTGCAGTGTCCTATGCAATGCTTAGGCCTACTGTGTCCTATACAGGCTAGGTAATGCCTACTTTGTCCAATGCAATGTTTTGTCTTCAAACCTTTAGTGTGACCAGAAAGTTGATGCAACAGCCTTTGGGCACCATGGACTTCAGCTGGTTTCCATGGAGAATGAAGACCTTGGTAGAGCAAAGAGAGGGATGTTATTGGCTTACCAGTGTTCTAAAGAGCAACACTTCTGCACTTTGTAACCTATAAACCTGAGATTAGGTCAATTCCATTCAGTAAATTCAGAAAGTGATATTAAATTAAATTCATCAAGTTCCTTTATCGACCCAGACTTCCACATATAATTGGTAGTCTTACCTTCTTCTGTAGCACCTTGCATATGGAAAACGCACTGGTTGGAACCTGGGCAGAGGGGACACCAGACAGATGTTTTACTCTTCATGTCAACAAGACGATCGATGTTATCTAATAGCTACATGATGCTGATAGTACTGCTGTCATTTCAGAGATTAGATTTTACTTTGAAGAACTTGGTATACTTAAAAGGCACACATGGAACTTTTAGTGTTGACTAGACTACAAGACAGCCCACAAAAAGATTCTTACATTCTCCTGTCCTCCATTTTCAACATGACTTGAGCGTTAATTTATCATTAATACCTGCTATACTACACATCTATGCAAATTTGTAGACCTACATCACACTTACCTCTGTGAGCTCACAAGCGGAGATGTCCAGAATGTCACCAGCCCCTACTTCTTTAGACTGCCAAAACAAAGAAAATGGCAATGCAAGATGTCAGTATGGATCAAGGAGGGTATTCTGATCTGGTGCATAGAAGAGGGCATGTCCACTCATTGTTTTGCTTTCCCAAAGGTGATTGTTTAATCCATTTTAAGGTCATTAAAAAATAAAAAATTTGACCCACATTGTCTTCGGCAGTTTGGACATTCCCTTTTTTGTATGCATTCCTTTTGTCCAGCTACTGTTATTATGTTTGATGTGCATTCAAAACCCTATTTTTGTGATATTTGGAACTAGGCCTCAAGGAATGCAGTACTGCTAGTTCTTTTCTCCCTCCAAGTTAATTGTGTCTATAGAGTCCACTTACCAGGGCCTATATTCACAATGTATGAGTACTGACCTAGGATCAGTTTTATTTATTTGCACACAAGAGAAAACATAACAATATGATGAGAGTTTTAAAGGCAAATGAAAAGAGCATGTGCAGGAGAGGTAGAAAACCCAGAGAGGCTTGTAAGGCACCTCCCCCTTTCAAGTTTTTATAAAACAACTTGAAACAGTTCAGCTTTTTAGATCATAATGAACAAGACATGGGGGCCCTGATCATAGATCAGCACTCCTACTGTGAGACACTTTGTAAATTCAGGCCCTGGTGACCCAGGTCGGAATCAGTCCCTGTCAAGAGGGGGAGCATGAAAACCAAAAGTGCTGCTGACTTCAATACCCTGATTACTCACATACACAGAGAGATAAAGATCCTACCAGGCACAGTTGATACTCCAGACGCTTCTTGGAGTCCTCACTGGGCTTCCTCTTTCTGAAGAACAGAGGCATCCTGATGCCTGTCTGTCCTTCTGCCAGTCTGTCTGTCTATATATCTGTCTGTCCGTCCCTCTGTCTGTATGAGGCTGAATTTGTGCGCCCTCCTCTCGGGTATTGAACTCCGAGCAGAGGGCAGGTGGCTTGAGGTTTGAAATTACCAGTGTGTTGAAATCAGTCTCACCAATACTGTAGAATAGAAAAATACATTGTTATGGTTCACATAACCAGTTTTCAGCTTACTATCGTTTAGGAGTCATTGTCAATACATAAGTTAGGCCTAAGAACAATATAAAGACACAGAAACACACAAACCAACAAAATCACAACACGTGATGTTGCCAAAATACGCTACTGTATCAACAAAACATTACAGTTGTCGTATCTAAATGTTAGAAGGACTTCTAGCTAGCTAGTTTAGGCATCTGAATGCCTATATATAGTATAGCTAGCTAATTTAGCTAGCAACAATCCTGTTGACAGACCAAATTCTTCCAATGATGTATGCTAGCTACTTAAAGTAAGCTAACATTAGCTAGCTAACAAGTTACCACAGTTTTCTAATGTATGATTTAACTGGCTAACTAACGTTAGCTTTCGGTTTAGTCATTTTGGACAAACCTTTAACTAGAAACGACTAGTTTTGAGATAAATCCGAGTTCTAGTCTGAATATAACGTTGAGTACGCAGGTCAATATTTCGATAGAGACATAGTTTGCTGTTTTTATTTGATGGTTCTTCTGTTTGTCTATTTATGTTTCGTGTTCCCGTTGTCAAAATGAGTCCTGCCCAATGGGCGGATTCGATTATGCTGAACCGCTGGGCACCGGGCATAGGCTGGTCACGTTACCGGGCCAAAACGGGGAGAGGCGCGTCCTTCTCAAATCGAACAGTAATCTGCATCGCTCCGTCATTTTGGCAACATGGCGCATCGTCCAGAAACATACATCTATTTTACATTAAATACATGTTTGAATTGTCTAACTATTTTTAATTTGGAAGGCATATAAGCGTTAAAGGAAAACACAGAATCCTAGTAATTAAGTCATTTTTGTTTTGAGCCGACTTCGCAGTGGCTTTGAACGGGGATTTAGAAACCCCGACGAGCGCCACCCTATGTCTACAAAGGAAGCCTAGTGGTCGGCAGTGTGAGAAGATGGAACGAGATGGATTTTGGACGACATTATGCACATTTTCTCATCGACGAAACATTTGATCTCAATACAATTTTCTGTTCCCAAAACTAAAATATGTTATGCACAGAGTGGACTATGTTTTGTAGAATTTACCCTTTGCCAAAGTTTTACAAAATGGCGTTATTTAGAAGGAGTGAATAGGCGAATTGTGTTATTGCACACGCGCACTTCACAGAGTATGCGTTCCTTAACGGAAATATGCAGATGTGTACTAGAACATGCCAATAGGATGTCGCTAGGCTCTGCCCACCTCCTTGCTTGTTCTGCCCACTATTTGTTCCTATTTGAAACGACGGGCTGTGGTCTATCTTGGTTTAGTTATACAAATATTTGCCCTTATCATAACCCTTACCATTTAAAATGTAAACTTCAATGGCATAGGGACGTCTGAAGGATTCCGGATAGCACGGACCCTGGACCAATGACGCATTGGTCTGGCTTCTGTGTGGGCTCTTAGACCGGCACTGCGTCTCAGTGCTAGAGGCGTCACTACAGACAGCCTGGTTCGAATCCAGGCTGTATCACAACCGGCCGTGATTGGGAAGTAGAGGCAGGTTGATTTGTTGCTAAATGACGTTATGATGTCATTGCGTAGAATACACAATAACGTTACTCAAATTGACTGGCCAATACAGCGAAAAATATGATTTGACATTTGTTCAGGTACAGACTCCCACTCTTCTGTTCTTCTGGCTGTATAATTTTGATTGAGACATGTTGATTGATGTTGTAAGTTCTGTTCAAGATCAAACATGCGTGACCAACTATATTCATTGGGTTTGAATCGTCGAACCCGTTCTACTGTTGCTGCAGTCAGCCAACAATGATTTGCAATTTGCTGAAATTGCTGCTGCCTGCAGCTGACGTCACTAACAATGCACTTTTGCAGCCAGGCACGTGTGTTGTGACTGAGTGTGTGACAGAGAAAATCGTTTTTGTGTCATTAAGAGGGGAAATGCGTGCATTTTAGCATTTTAATCACTTTTCAAACATTCAGCAGGCAACATCCTGCTGAATACAACATCCTGCTGAAACAAGGTTCGTATTGCTCTGTTGTTGAATGGACCAAAAGAGAAACAAATCCTTCCTACTGATGAGTCAACAGGGTCAATAGAAGGTAGGCTCTGAGGGTCAGGTCTTGACACGTTCCTGAATAATAGAGCAACACCTGAGGGAATGGCATCTAAAACAATTGCAAAATCTTTCGGTGTTATAGAGACCTTGTAAAGTGATAGGAATCCTTATAACTGAGTAAAAGACACTCTGCATTTACCAGTTGGCTCACCAATAGGATATTATTTCGTAACCAATATTCTAAAAACAAAGTTTTTTTTTTACAATATATCCCATATATAATATCTGTGTGGAGAAAAATGGTGTTTATAAATGTAAGGGGTGCGTAACTGGTGGCAGGGAAGTCAGACGCAGGAGAGCAGAACTAGGTAATAGCCGGAGCAGTTTAATTCCAAAACCAACGGCATCAAGAAAATAACAACTTGGGTACAAAACCCGACGCCCAACATGTGTACAAGCACTTACAAACAAAACCACACAAAGACATGGGGGGAACAGAGGGTTAAATACACAACACGTAATGAGGGAATGAAAACCAGGTGTGTGGGAAAACAAGACAAAACAAATGAAAAATGGATCGGCGATGACTAGAAGACCGGTGATGTCGACCGCCGAACACCGCCCGAACAAGGAGAGGAACTGACTTCGGCAGAAGTTGTGACTAAATTAAGGACCGTGACAAGAAAACCTGCCGAGGAAAAGCAGAACGTTTCACTGGAACTTTGTCAATATTATAATTGCAAAACAACATGAAGTTAAGGCCACCAAAAGTAGAGAAGACATGATGAGGAATAAAATTCTAGATAGAAGTGGGTCTTCTTAGGAATTGTTTTATCCAATTGATCTTAAAAGTATTATTTAAGGTAGTAAAGTCCAGAAAATTCAGCTCACCATTCTCATAAGTGTTCATTACAATAGTTTTCCTAATGTAATGGGTACGGTTTCTCCACAGAAAGTTGAAAAGCATCTGGTCTATCTCCTTGCTTATTTTACTGTCAAGATATAAAGATAGAGCGCCATATGTTAGTCTAGAGATACCTTCAGCCTTGGTTATTAGGGCTCTACCTTTTAAAGATAAGTCCCTCTGTAGCCATTGATTTAGCTTCTTCTGTTTTTTTTTAATAAGAGGGTTAAAATTTAGTAAGCCTCTAGACTTCTGATCCTTTGTAATGGTTATGCCTAAATATGTAAGTTCTTCTTTTACTGGAATACCATAATATGAAGGTGTCACACAATCTTTGACAGCCATGAGTTCACATTTATTAATGTTAAGGTATAGACCACACGCTTTGGAAAAGGGTCACATTGATCGATATGGGAATTTGGTTAGCATCTTTCAGAATATGTGTAGTATCGTCAGCCAGCTGGCTTATAATAATTTCTTTACCAGCTATGGAAATACCTTGTGCAGGACTATTATTTCAAGAATTTGCAAGAAATTGGGTGATTAATAAAAATAGGTACGGAGAGATAGGACAACATGCCTAATTCCTCTCTTTAAATCAAATCTAGGTGAGGTGCCATATTTCAATTTGATAGAGCTGTTAACATTTGCATAGAGAGTCTTAATAGCCTTACAGAAAAAATTCCCAAAGCCAAGTCTCCCAAGGGAGTGGAAGAGGAACTGATGCTCTACTGTGTCAAATGCTTGATAAAAATCTAAAAATAATAGGATGCTATCCTCGGTTATTAGGTCTGAGTAGTCAAGTATGTCTAATACTGACATTGTTAGAAATATGTCTGTTCCTCATGAAGCCAGACTGTGTTTCATCAATGATTGCATCCAGGACTTCTTTAATTATTTTTGCTAGTAGTAAGGCTAATATCTTAGCCATTCGTATGGGTAAGAGTAAACGCATGGTTTAGGGTAGGGACGTCCCAAGGATCCCAGATAGTACTGACCATTGGGTGATTGTTGTCTAAACCGCTGCCTCAGCTCATCAACTGTGTGAATGACGTACAGACATGACAGAGCGTCATTTCGGCCAAATCTCGCGTTATTCTCTGTCTATAAAATGTCACGCACCCTATTTCTCGTTCTTTCCTTTATCACTTTAGCGGTGAAGGTGCAACAGTAATCGGTCGTCCCGAATCCGGGTTCATCCGACACCCTCACCAACTCAAGCTGAACTGAGCTCAACTTCTACTGCAGCATCATGCCTCCTAAATTCGACCCCAATGAGACTAAAGTTGGTATGTGTGGCATCTACTGTAAAATTGTTTGTTTCAGATGAGATCCAAAATGGAGTCGACTTCTGTCTGGCGCGTCCATGCAGGGGCAGGCATTTCAGCAATGAGCTGATGAAATGGTAACGTTAGTTAGGATGAACAACTATCTCTTGAATGTAATTGTAAATGCGAAATGACATATGTTCGTGATTCGTTCTAACGAACATGGCATGATATGCTATTCTGTTGAGGGAACTATTTTTGGGTTGCCGCTATGTAACCAACGATAGCCCATTTTATTTATTTTATTTCACCTTTATTTAACCAGGTAGGCAAATTGAGAACACGTTCTCATTTACAATTGCGACCTGGCATTTCCATGATGCTGTTGGCCTAGCCAAGTAGTTGCGGCTCAGCTGCCACCACGTGGTTGCAAGTAACACTCTTTCTGACGCGACTGAATTGTTAAGTGAAGGATATTGAAATTAAGTGCTTATTTTTGTTTGACTACCAAAATCAACAAATTCCCATTAAATTTAAACACGTGACATGGGCTGGATAGACTACAAGTTCGCAGCTAACATTATTTTAAAGCAACTACAATCTGTTTTGGCATGCAAATCAAATGTAGCAACCTAGCAGGTGATGCATTTTGACTGACTGATTTTGAGGCAGGTCTTGAGTCTTTTTGTGAATGTCTGCCTGGGTGGCCTACTTATGTGAAAGTTTGCACGGACCTACAAAGGTACTTGCTGTTCATAGGCATTTGGCGTCTACAGCAGAATTTCAGTAGGTAACGTTTATTGTACTCCGATGCATTAACCTTCTGATTGTGGTCCACAAATGTATCTTGTCATATTTGCCACTTACACAGTAATGCATTAGATGGTTGAAATTTGTCACAGAAATCCAGTTTTCACCGTAGTGGAATACATGTGATGGCGTATTTTTGGTTCACTGGCACCCCAGAGACAAATTCTATAAAATACCTTAAGCATTGGGACAGTCAATGAATCGCCTGCTATTAGGATTCAGCCTCCCGCCACTTTGCCAGTCTGAGTGACTGAGTGTAGTCCAGTGGAGGCTAAGATGGACCCAGCTCTAGGAAACAGGGCTGCCCAGGTGGTGGGCAACTTTGTGCCGAAAGGCCTGGAACAATGGTGCCCTCATAATAATGGAGGGTTCTCTCATTTGTGATTTATAAACTCTTGACTGGTGAACCACCGTCCATAAGGATGTTTCTTCCCCCTCAAATAACCTGTTTATCCTGTTTAATCCCATGCAGTGTACATGCGATGCACAGGAGGAGAAGTTGGCGCCACCTCAGCGCTGGCCCCAAAGATTGGACCCCTGGGTCTGGTAAGTGTTACATTCCTCCCAATTTAATTTGATTGGTGTGGTTTGATTACCCATTTTCTACAGATCAGCCTCCCGCCACTTTGCCAGTCTTTGAGTGACTGAGTATAGTCCAGTGGTGGCTAAGATGGACCCAGCTTTAGGAAACGGGGCTGCCCAGACAGTGGGCAACTCTGTGCCAAAAGGCCTGGAACAATGGCCAATATTGTCATTTGTCTCTGAATTTGTCACTGTTGAGCAAGTTGATGCTTGATGCCTTTTCTGTTATTTTAAATCTGTACATTCCTTGTTTGGGCTTTTAGTCTCCTAAGAAGGTTGGTGACGATATCGCCAAGGCCACCGGAGATTGGAAGGGCCTGAGGATCACTGTCAAGCTGACCATTGTGAACAGGCAGGCAGCGGTACGTACCAAGTCTATTCCCAAACAACGTCCCTGAAAATGGATTGACCATTGAATGTTTATCAATCATCTGTTATTAACATGGTTTGTCGCTCTATTGTAGATCGAGGTTGTGCCCTCTGCTTCAGCGTTGATCATCAAGGCCCTGAAGGAGCCCCCTCGTGACAGGAAGAAGGTCAAGAACAGTAAGTTGCCCTGTGTTTTTTCCTGTGTCTAATGCCACTTTAAACATGTGGCTTTGAGTTTAACCTGTAGTGGGTACATTCCAGCCTCCCGCCACTTTGCCTGTCTGTCTGAGTGACTGAGTATAGTCCAGTGGAGGCTAAGATGGACCCAGCTCTAGGAAACAGGGCTACCCAGACAGTGGGTAACTCTGTGCCGAAAGGCCTGGAACAACTGTGCCAAAAGAACCACTTATCTAGTACATAGCTGTCCCATCTGTTTTTACAACCAGCAATGATTCATAGATCCAGTGTACGCATCTAAGCCTTCTGTCTTTGTTTCCAGTCAAGCACAGCGGCAGCGTGACCTTCGATGAGATTGTGACAGTTGCCCGCACGATGAGGCCCCGCTCCATTGCCAGGGAGCTTTCTGGTAAGAGCCCCTATCCCCTCAGCGTCACTGAATCACCTGCTATGATTCCGCCTCCCGCCACTTTGCCTGTCTTTGTGACTGAGTGTAGTCCAGTGGAGGCGAAGATGGACCCAGCTCTAGGAAACAGGGCTGCCCAGACAGTGGGAAGCTCTGTGCCGAAAGGCCTGGAACAAAATTGCCCCTTTCCCATACAATAGAAAATGTTGTCCCCTGCTGGTCCTAATGCCTTTATTTTCTCAGGAACTATCAAGGAGATTCTGGGAACTGCCCAGTCTGTGGGTTGCACCATCGATGGCCGCCCTCCCCATGATGTCATTGACGACATCAACAGTGGCAAGGTGGAGTGCCCATCTGAGTAAAGCATCAAATGGAGAAATAAATAAACATGAATATTCATTTTGTCTTATTTTATTGTTGCCAGTTATTTACCTTTCTGTCAGCCTACTATTTACACACTTTGCATGTGTTCTGTGAACTCCAGTGTTGGGCGGTGTTTGTATTTTCTGGTTAAAAGCTGTTAATGTTTGACCTTGAATTATACATAGGATAGTTCACTCAAAGGACAAATTGGTTTCTCAGAGGCATAGGTGCAATGTGTTCCACAGTGGGTTGAGTGCCTGCAGGGTTTCATTTCATCCCTTGTTCATGATGAATTGAGGTAACTTAAGGAATTCTCCACCTGGTTGTCTTGGGCTGTAATTGTAGGGTTTTAAAAAAAAATCGCCATTTGGGGATGCAAACTGTGTGCCTTGAAGTGAAATTTGACGTTTTTAATAAAATTGGTGCCCTAATTCGTTTAGAGCCGATAAGAAGTTTGGGGGGGTGGCTCGGGAAAGACTGCGGGAGAGTGGGCAGGCAGTTTGCCAGTTAACAGCGTGTCCTCTGAACAATAAAGAGGTTGGTGTGGTTACTTAACGGATCAAATTGAGTTTATGGTGTGAAAATTAGTTGGCTAATAGTTAAACGGCTACAGTAATGTTATAACAGATGAGCTAGTGTTAGTAATCTAACCAAGTCACAGTAGTATCAACTGGTACAGTAACGTTATGACTCTTGACATTCCTCAAGCTATAATGTGTTGCTGGGGTCCAGTAGAAAATATGAAATGTGACCTAGGTGGTTAGCTACCTATCTGTAAACTAATGTTTTCCCTGTATTTGGTTAATTTTCCAAATGAGGCATTGCTAGTTTAACAAGTGGAGCTGGGCCTGGCTTAAGCAGGATGCCACTGGCGGTGAAGAACACCACACTTTTTCAATACAGTGGCTAAAGCGATGCCAAGTCTATGCCTGAAAGATTATGCCAATTTAGGGTATCATGCTCTGCTGCTGGCACATTGTAGAACAGATGTCCACAGGCAGTGTAGACAATATATTGTTCAACTTGACAGTTGTGAGTTAATGCTACTAGAAGTGTATGCTGCTAGAAGTGGCAAAATGGCATGCTAGCTGTTGTCATTGAGGCAATGACAAAGTATCTATTTAAAAGCCTGTCTCAACAGATTAATATTTTAAACCCTTAAAATCGTTTTTGCAGTATTGGCAACAATGTAGCAGTGGTGGGCCACTTCTAAATATAGGGGAATATGGTTTCTTACCCTGTGAGCAGTCTGCTTTAAAAACCTGGCCCTATAAGCAAATGCTTGAATTCTAATCTTTGTTGCACATATCTAATGGAAGTTAGTGGTACATGTACCTTCTGTGCTTGTCCACATCTTAAGGTAACTTGCGCTACACAAATTTAAGATACGTGAGAGTTTGGATGGTTTATGGAATTTCCAGCGTCTGCATTGACCAGATAGTATTTACTGCACTGTGGCCTCTGCAGGAATCAGGGTGTTCACACTACTTGCCCCTCTGTATTTGTTACATTTGGGAGGTGTACAGCATTTGATTTGACCACAAGCCTCTGGAGGCTCCCAAATTGCTTCACACCCTCTGTACTGAGCCTCTGGACCACATTGCCAGGTCAAGCATAAATCTGCTTTAAGGAAAGTAATTTTGTAATTTGGGAGAACTGTCTCTTTTAAGAATTTAATCTGTGTTTACCCCAATGATTGGCACTGTGGGACATTTAATAAGTGGAGTGCACTAACGTGTAGAAAATTCAGCACCAATTTTTCTAAAATTATCCACTTAGTGTCCCAAGTCCCCTGTGTTCGAGTCAAGAGTTGAGTCTGAGTCAGTCACCAATGATTTAGTTGAGTCCAATTTATAACAGGTAATTAGGCATTTGTTTCTAGTTGCCGCTCCCTAATGAAAACAAGTGTTTTTCATCACTACCTCTTCAAGTTCTACTCTGTTTCACTACTTATTTACTACATACATGAATGGTAAGTCAGGTGCTCAGCTACTTTTTTGTTGTAATTTCCTATTTGTCAGAACTTTGCTATGGGATGCAGGGGGGTAGAGGAAGATGACATTCAAACAGGCTATTTTTCTATTCTCAAGGGGAGAGAGAGAAATAGCTAGACTTTTAATATTAAACTAGTATCGTATTCAATTTCGTAAAGAAGTTTGTGTTTCTCATCCAGGCAAAGCTAAATAGTAAACTGGTGATTACGGGGAAGCAAGAGTCGCTTGAGCGAGCGGAGCCTGCCTGCCCACAATCATCACTTGCTCCCCTGTAGCGCACCAGCCAATGTGGGCTGCGTGTGCCTGGTGCGGCGCATCTTTCCCACTGATAGAAAACATATTTCAGTGCTGCTAATATTCTTGTCATAGTAGCCTATCCAGTGCAAGTCACCAATGGTCTAACCCAAGCTGAGTCACAAAAATCTGGATTAGAGTACACTTGTCAGCATCTGTAGAAGGTAATGGAAATAATACCCAAGAATGGTGGGCTTTTTCAGTGAGTCAACTTGCAAAACCTACAGACACTAGGCCTTCCATGGAGTAGGTTTGACACCCCTGCCCTAGTTTTTCAGCAGCGGTGGAAAGGGTAGTGGACACCGGGAAGTGTTTGATGAGCTAACTTCACAAGTAATTTAGCAGTTAAAGGAAAAGCAATCAGTGCTTTATACAAAAAGCTTTATTGAAAAAACAGTGTATCCAACGCTACAAAAGTACACAGTTTAATCCCCTGAAGACAAGTCTTCACTGGAGGCCTTCCGTTGAAAAGAAAAGTTATTCACCTACAACATATGAATATTAGCTCACTTTTGGTAATCTGTAGCCTGACAAGGACATGATAGTTACTTGCATGGCTGATTTTGAAAGCCTTAATCCTAGTTTGTCATCTCCCAAGATTCCAGACAGACCAAATCATTAATTTCAAAGCCAGAGTTTGAGTCATGACCAACAACCACACAGCCTATGAACATTTTTTACATTCTCTGCATCATTCTTTTAAGGTCAAGCATGGCTGATCTCATTTGTGCCAAAGACTAATATTTGGATGTCAGGTACACAAATCTATGAGTTGCATCCTTCAGAGTTCAGTGAGGACGGAGAGAGTCAGTCGACACCAAGTCTACCAAAACACATGAGTAACTGGGTTGCTATCAAATCTACATTGGGATAATTAGTACATCTGAGAACATCAACAAATTATATCAATAATGGTCTTAAAACTGGTATAAGGCCTTTCTGATCAGAATACAGCAGGTTTGCATTGTGCTTTATTCCAGCAAATAACTGATGGAGATGGTTGTTGGTCTAAATACTACTCCCTTTATTCAGAGTGAGCCAGTGGCTGGAAGACAACAGAATAGAACTATTACATTAATGCCACGGCACTATTTGTTTACCTTGAAAAAGCACCCTTCATCAAAATAAAATCACTGATCTGACAACTGAATCTGTGAATGCTGTGTATTAGAGTATCTGTTGCTGGATGGAACATGTTCATGTGTTTAAAATGGTCAAACTAAGAGACTATTATATTTACATATTAGTGTGCCTTTTCAAGTACTCAAACCGGGCCCCTGACTTCACATCTGTGTTCTGATCAGTGCTCTACTACATGAAGAATAAGTCAGTTATCAATTCTCAACTTCTTCCTCTTCAACCTCATTGTCTGCGTCCTGGTCTTCCTCCATGCGCTCTTCCTCCTCCTCTTCCTCCTCCCTGCTCTTGTCGTTCTCTTCCACATCGTTCTTTTTCTCCTTTGCATCTTTGCGTTTTTGTTCCGATGCCTCTTTCTTCCCCTTCTGGCCCTTCTTGTAAGCTGTATTGGAACAACATTCAGTTATAAAAACAGCATTCACTTAAGTCACAGTGGTTAGCAAGGTGGACAATTGTAGTCGACACTGGTCACAATTTTCCATAGCTTTATAGAGTACTATAAATATCCACCCCATAATAAGAAAAAACGTGCATTGTTCCAATGAAGGGGAAATTAGATAAATTAGGTTTAAATGGGACAACTAGGCCTACACCCAGCAACCTCTGCTACTTATAATCCTCTGTGGTGGCAGTCACAATTACATTTTCCCATTTTGTCAGGTTCTCTAATCAAAACAGAATGTAATACAACCAGAAGTGTCCCCATTAATTCAGAACATTGTTCCAATAGGCTAAAATGCATCAAGCAGTCTGCAAGAACTGACCACAATGCATTGCTGTGCCATTTTCAGGCCAAGCCAGCCAATGGCCATGTTTGAGAGTGTCAATACTGCTCAGTTGCTGTTGAGCAGACAGACTGATCTACAAATCATAATAAGTTCTTATTTAGTGTAGATCTGTCCCGTCTGCTCAGTCGATGATTAGCGACTGATTATAATTGATGCGCTCAAACACGACCAATGTCTCCAAAACACACAGGCTGTTAAGAAATTCAAAGTTGATCGGTGATGATCATTTGAACATTTACCCTCCAAAGATTCACGTAGAGGCTGCAAGAAGCGTTCAAACTCCATCTCCTCCATCGCAGACATCACATCTGTTGCGTTTAGAGTTTTCCGTTTGGCTTTCATGGCAAAATTGTTTGCACTGTTGGCAAAGGGGGGGTCAATTAATATTATTTGTTGCACTCAGAAAGATACCTTTAAATGTATATATTCCAGGTGCTGAAAGCACCTGGAATTTATACATTTAAAGGTATCTTTAGTATGTATTATAAAATGGCCAATTAATAAGTGTTTATTGCATAAACCTGTTGCACCGGCACATGTAGTTTCTCTTACCAAGATGTTGCATAGAGGACGAATACACTGGCAGCTTGAGATATGGCTCGTCTGGCTTCTTTTGACACGTTCACCCCATCTGGTAGCTATTTACAATAAAATGGTGAGGGTAGTGTTACTAGATTAGCTGGCAGTGTTGTCATTTGCAAGCATGAGTTGTAACTAAACACACGAGCCGAAAGTGGACTAAAAGGAGCCTTACGTTGCTCCCTATAGTCCAAGGACCTTAAAAATGTTGTTTAAAAGGGTTGAATTGGCTCTGAAAACCTCCCAAATACCCCAGCTAAACGTGAATTGATTTAATTGCGGTACAGTTCTACAAGCATATATCCCTCTACTTTCATATCACATCAGAATTATCTACAAAAAACAAATACAAAATACACATTGTGTACCGTTTTAAGTGGTTAACACAGTTGCAGCCGAGAGTATTTTTCAGTGATTAAACGGAAGACTGACACCACAAACGTGTTCACACAGATAGTCGACTGTCTTCCGTCCGTTTTCCGTAAACACACACTAACATGGAGATATGGCCGTGTGGGAACACTGACCCTATAAATAGGTGTATTAATTTAACCTTTTGTTTTTTGAAATTATTTCTTGCTGATATGAAAGAGAAGGTCCTTATGCGTGTTAATGTTCAGAGCGTCGGGGCTCTTAACAAAACTCCCCCGTACAGAAGACGTCTTGGTCCAATGACTTGTGTAATGTGGAACTGAGTCATGATCAAGGGCTATAAACACACAAGACTTTGGGATTTGGGTATAGGCTAGGTTCAGAATGAATTTATAATGACATTGTAGGTACCCACAAAAACACTAGCTACTCCATCCATGGTTGTTTTATGATACAGCATTTATTTACACACACACGCCAGTTTATTAGGTACACCACCCGTTCATCCTACACAGTGAGTCACGTGGCTTGCTATATAAAAGCAGGCAGACAGGCATCCAGTTACTGTTCACTTGAACAGTTGCATGGGCAAAACGAGTGACCTAACCAACTGAGCGTGGAATGATCGGTGCCAGGCGCGCTGGTTCCAGTATCTCAGAAACGGCCGGCCTCCTGGGCTTTTACTGAGAATGGTGCAACAAACATCCAGTCAGCAGCAGTCTTGTGGGAGAAAACAGCTCGTTGATGAGAGGTCGAAGGAGAATGGCAAGAATCGTGCACGCTAACAGTTGGGCCAAAACAAAAACAGTTAAAAAAAACAACAACTGCAATACAACAGTGGTGTGCAGAATGGCATCTCGGAACGCACAATTCGTTGGTCCTTGTCACGGATGGGCTATTGCAGTAGATGACCAGATCGGGTTCAGCTAAAAACAAGAAGCAGCTCTAGTGGGCACACAATCACCAACACTGAACAATTGAGGCGTGGAAAACATAAAAAGATCCCACGAATCCCGGTTCCTGTTGCGTCATGCTGATGGCAGAGTCAGGATTTGGCGTAAGCATCATGTGTCAATGGCCACATTCCTGCTTGGTGTCAACGGTGGTGTAATGGTGTGGGGAATGTTTTCCTGGCACACGTTAGGTCCCGCGATACCAATTGAGCAACGTTTGAACACCACAGCGCATCTGAACATGGTTGCTGACCAGGTGCATCCCTTCATGACTACAGAGAGGTCCGACCAGGTACTAGATGGGTGTACCTAATAAACTGGCCATTGTGTATATGCCATTTAGCATTTGTCCCATCGTTGATTTACCGGTATGTTCCTATTGAAACAAAATCTGTAGAAAATGTGTGCGCACTCACCGCCTCCTTGATGATGCGCGTGATGACAGCATTGGGTAGATTGAGGTCCTCGGGTCTTTCTGCCATTACTTTGTTAGTTAGCTAGCTTACGCGTATTTTAAAACGAACTAAATACAATTGTTGCAATTTCGAGGAAGCCTTCGCTCTTTCTCCCCTAAATATGAGAAAACAGTCGTCTTGAGCTGTAAAATAGCTAGCACGTTACAATAGAATTAACGTTAGCAAAATAATCTAGGCAGCTAGCTATCATGTCCCGGCAAAAAAGACAACTACAACAAATAAGGTATTCGTGTAACACAAGCTTGTTCACTCTGTCCAGAACTGAATAGCCTAGCAATTTTACTTTAATAACAAGCGAACATGTTATTGACTTTAACTTCCTAGCTAACAAGCTCAGAACTCTGTCACATTTGTTTTTGAGATACTCTTTCGCGCGTATCTTCCAACCACGTGGTTCTCCTATCAACTTTCAACTTTGACCTTTAAAAAAAAAATATTTAACTTGACTTTGCGCATACGGCCTCTGTGCAACTTTGTTTGTGCAAATGAACATAACATTTTATAAAAATAAGTATTTAGCTGTTGTTGGAAATAAATGGCTAGATGGAATAGCGTTTGTCAAATTGACGTCTATAACGTTTTATTACATTAATTTTTTTGCTAACCTTAATCACATGTTCCTAACCTGCTACATTAATTATCCTAACCTGCCGCGTAAATTCTAACCTGCTACGAAAAGTCAATTCTGGTCAGTTTTGACTATCTAAATTGTCAAAACCAGGAAGTGACACACACTGCTCATGCGCTGTAGACCCTTTTAAATCTTCACCCGATTAGACGACAATCACCCCATTAAAAGGTGTGATTGGTAAAGTGATTTCCTTTTAATGGGGTGATTGTCTAATCGGGTGGAATCTTGGACCCTTGACCAGACCGTTGTGTGGCGGCCAAGGCATATTTTGGTTATTTTGGTTGTAGTGAGCACAGTCAAACAGTTGTAGAGAACGCTAGCTACTGTTGTAAAATGAATTAAACTTTGAATATCAAGATGATGTCATCACAGGGGTCTTGTTGCTGTGTTTTCGGGTGTTCGTTGAGACCTGCAACAAACTATAAACAATTCAAGTTTTTAGATTTCCGAAAGAAAGTGGAGCACTGCTATGAATAGAGATGGTTGGCTACCAACAGCAAATTCGAAGATTTGCAGTGCACGCTTAATTACGGGTAACGTGAATGTGTTTTGTTTTGTCTTATCTGCTATCTGTTTTCCTTTTAGTGTTTGAGAGCCTGTTAAAAAAGCTGTCAATGTCTTTATTTATTTACCCGTATTTTACACGGTAAGTTGACTGTGAACATGTTGGGTGCGTTAGAGCAGATCAATTTTGTCTAGGCCAGGGGTGTCAAACTCATTCCTTGAAGGGCCGAGTGTCTGCAAGTTTTTTTGTTTTTTCCTTTCAATTAAGACCTAGACAACCAGATAAGGAGTTCCTTTCAAATTAGTGACCTTAATTCATCAGTCAAGTATAATGGTGGAGCGAAATCCCTCAGACACACTGCCCTCCGTGGAATGAGTTTGACACGTGCATTATGGGGATAAAAATGATCACAGGTCATGCAGTTTTTGATTAAGTCGCCTTCAAGTTGCTTCTCACCAACTGCACCATGCAGCCATATTTGTCAACCAATAATTAGGATGTTTTTAGATGACTCACGTGAAAGTGACTAAAAAGGGAAGCAACTTTTACCATGATTCTAAAGCTACAGGGGATACAAATGAAGGTAATTGAGACCTGTTATGTTTTTCGTCTGGGAGTGTGATATGGGGGTATAGAAATGTTTATTTTGAAAAGCAGAAAAAGAAAAAAAATACAGTAGCAGCTACAGTTGAAGTTGGAAGATTACATACACATTTGCCAAATACATTTAAACTCAGTTTTTCACAATTCCTGACATTTAATTCTAGTAAAAATTCCCTGTCTTAGGACAGTTAAGATCACCACTTTATTTTAAGAAAGTGAAATATCAGAATAATAGTAGAGAGAATGATTTATTTCAGCTTTTATTCCTTTCATCACATTCCCAGTGGGTCAGAAGTTTACATACACTCAATTTGTATTTGGTAGCATTTCCTTTCAATTTAACTTGGGTCAAACGTTTCGGGTAGCCTTCCACAAGCTTCCCACAATAAGTTGGGTTTAAGTTTGGCCCATTCCTCCTGACAGAGCTGGTGTAACTGAGTCAGGTTTGTAGGCCTCCTTGCTCACACACGCTTTTTCAGTTCTGCCCACAAATGTTCTATAGGATTGAGGTCAGGGCTTTGTGATGGCCACTCCAATACCTTGACTTTGTTGTCCTTAAGCCATTTTGCCACAACTTTGGAAGTATGCTTGGGGTCATTGTCCATTTGGAAGACCCATTTGCGACCCATTTGCGATGTTGCTTCAATATATCCACATAATTGTCCTTCCTCATGATGCCATCTATTTTGTGAAGTGCACCAGTCCCTCCTGCAGCAAAGCACCCCCACAACATGATGCTGCCACCCCCGTGCTTTACGGGTGGGATGATGTTCCTCGGCTTGCAAGCGTCCCCCTTTTTCCTCCAAACATAATAATGGTCATTATGACCAAACAGTTCTATTTTTGTTTCATCAGACCAGAGGACATTTCTCCAAAAAGTACGATCTTTGTCCCCATGTGTATTTGCAAACCGTAGCCTGACATTTTTATGGCGGTTTTGGAGCAGTGGCTTCTTCCTTGCTGAGCGGCCATTCAGGTTATGTCGATATAGGACTCGTTTTACTGTGGATATAGATACTTTTGTACCTGTTTCCTCCAGCATCTTCACAAGGACCTTTGCTGTTGTTCTGGGATTGATTTGCACTTTTCGCACCAAAATACGTTCATCTCTAAGAGACAGAACGCGTTTCCTTCCTGAGTGGTATGATGGCTGCGTTGTCCCATGATGTTTCTACTCGCTACTATTGTTTGTACAAATGAACGTGGTACCTTCAGGCATTTGGAAATTGCTCCCAAGGATGAACCAGACTTGGCTGATTTCTTTTGATTTTCCCATGATGTCAAGCAAAGAGGCATTAAGTTTGAAGGTAGGCCTTGAAATACATCCACAGGTACACATCAATTGACTCAAATTATTTCAATTATCCTATCAGAAGCTTCTAAAACCATGACATACTTTTCTGGAAATTTCCAAGCTGTTTAAAGGCACAGTCTGGAATTGTGTACAGTGAAATAATCTGTCTGTAAACAATTGTTGGAAAAAATACTTGTGTCAAGGACAAAGTAGATGTCCTAACCGACTTGCCAAAACTATAGTTTAACGATAAATTTGTGGAGTGGTTGAAAAACGAGTTTTAATGGCTCCAACCTAAGTGTATGTAAACTTCCGACTTCAACTGTATGTTGACACTGCCATGTTGATCTGAGCCTTGCTGTCTGACTTTCAGCTGTCACAGATGCATCTCCCTTGGCTGCACTCACCAACTTTCATCTACATTCGGCTTCGTTAGGTTTATTACTCGAACACATCATTCTCTTTTACAGCAATGACCTGGGGAAGAGTTCCAGGTGGAACGTGAGATGATTGAAAGCTAGGGATGAATAGGTCTATTGAAAATAATAATCCCTATTTAACAATCGTTAAATATATTCTCAGATTGTGGGTTGCTAGATCAGGCCTTGCGACCCAATTATGCACCCTTTTCCCTGAGGTATGCACTTGTCCACCACCCCACATGGAACTCACCTGTAAGCAAAAGCCTATGCTTACACCAATCCTATGCTTTTAATTCCACGAATGGGAGTGAACAAGTGTGCAGTTCACGGAAAGCGTTGATGTTTGCCTACATCCAGCCTCAGATTATAATAGATTGGGAGAGGTTAAGGGACAGAGAGAAAGACAAACATCTATTGTAATAAATGGACAAATTAAGTATTTTCATCTTAAGTCAAATGTCATTACCAAATTAGTATTACTTACTTTTATCTAATTACATTGCCATCCAATGCTTCTGCGCTCCTGTCTTTTGGAGAGATAATAACCACTACTTTCTATTTTCAGGTAAACCATCCAAGGATGCCGTGCACCCAACTTTTGTTCCTTCTAAACTCCCTGACAAAGATGGGGACCACGGAATGGAGAGGTAAAACAGGTCATTGAATAGAGCGGCTCAGAAAGACAGCCTGCTGATGGATGAGATTAGAGTGGCAGTGCAGCAAATAGAGGAAGCGCCTCAGTTTACCAATGTTGACATGCAACTACATTAGCATGTTGAAACTGTATATATTTGCAGTCACTATTCAGTCTGACACAAAGGCATAAACTTTCCAGAACACATTCTCTCACGAGCTCTGCAGGTCAGAATGTTGAATATAATAAAATTTGAACATACTCTACTAGTTGTCCGCTTGGTTCATCCTTATGCAGTCAGAAATTTAAGACAAAATATCCACAGGAAAACCTTATTAAACCAACTTTTAAAAACGCTGGTACTGATGTGAGGCATGCACACGCAATGTAAACCGGTGCACAAGCTCTGCTATTGTTAACCATATCTTGTGCATGTATTTACAACGCAAGCCTCAGATGGACACAAAAACGTCAGTATCAGCATTTTGAAAAGTCGTTTTAATAATACTCTCCTGTGGATATTTTGTCTCAAGTTTCTGACGGTGTATATCCTGGGCTAGTGTCACGGCTCCTCCTCTGCAGTGCAGGGGGCGGTTCCTCCTGCAGGCAGAGGAGGGTCGTTAGTGATTGGAGCCACCTGGGCTCAGGGTATAAAGCTGTCACTAATCACTTCTCTTTTTCTCTCTCTCTCTCTCTGCTCCTCCAGGTATGCTCATGATTTGTTTGTTCCTTTGTAGTTTTGCATAGTTTTCACTCAGTCATGTTCACACACACATATCCACGCATCCATGCACTTTACATACACCTTACATCATGATACTTCCACACCTCATTCCTTTTTCTTAGTTTAAGTTAATAGTTTGTTTATAATAAAGAACACTTTTAAATTGGCCTATACCTGTTGTTCGTGTCCCCTCATTTTTGTCACAGGCTATGAGCCGGCTTGTGACAAGTGGCAGACAGAGGGGTAAAGCTTTGGTTCAGCAGGGAAGCCAGAATGTTATTTTGGGAACAAAATGAGGTGTTTGCCCACAATAAGAATTACTTATGGGTGTTCCATTTTCATTTAATTGCTACAAAACTGGTCTGCTAACTGTGGACCAAAATATATCAAGCTGCTGTTTGAGCGTGTGAATCAAGTAATTTTGAGAAGGGTTGTAAAAAGAGACTAGGGGAAAGTTGCAACAGAAAATTCCCCAGTAATTCTTACCATTCTATATCCCCCCTCAACCATTGTGTTTATTTTCATGCTGGCAAGCCTCAGCAGTGTTAGTGTGTACACTTACCAAGATTATCATCTGGGAGTCCAACTGTGGCAATATCATTTAGATTAACACACTTTTCTCTCCAGCTGTGTCTAATGATAAGCATCAATCAATGGCATCTTAATTTAGTGGGACATACTGCCAACTGCATTAGTGTCAATAATGAGGTTATTTATTTGATCCTTCTTGGGAAATGTCTGAACCGTACTTGCCTGTGTGGGAATTCATTTCAAGAATGGAGTTAAATGTCAAACGTCTTGTGTTGTACTGACACATTGTACTGAAATAACTTTGTGAAAAGGGCAAGGAAAATGAACTAAAGAATGTATATTTATTTTGTGAGAAAGCAGCACAGGGAAAGGGCTGTGTTGGTTATAATATCATTACATTGTAGACTCCATACTTTAACACATGCACACCTGAATGTTAGATTGATTTAAAGATGGAAGACTTTATTATCAGAAAAGTCCTTTTTGCAGTCTTTTATTTTTATTCCTTACACCTGGACCACACACACGAGGCTGGAAGCAGCACAGAGTCAGCTGCAGAGCAGGTTTGGGGTTAAGTGCCTTGCTTAAAGGGCACAATGACAGTCAGTGGCACCTGAGGTTCTGATGCCAGCAACCCCTTAAATCCCTTAAATCTAACACGTTGTTTTAGAGAATTTTGCAGTATGTCCAACTGGCCTCACAACCGCGTCGTGTGGGCGAGCAGTTTGCTGATGTCAACGTTGTGAACAGAGTGCCCTATGGTGTCGGTGGGGTTATGATATTGCTAGCTTACTCTCCCAGGTTCTTCATGAGCCCTGGGATTCAAACCGGCAACGATTCCTCTATTCCCAAAACAAACTACTCTTCCATATATGGTTCTAGAGTTACCTCATTTACTGGTACAGGCTTCGAACTCTGATCTCAAGTTGTGTGTGGCCTTACCCCAAGTTTAAGAGTTCATAATAATTTGCATGTGGAATTTTCACAAGAAATCTAATCTACACATTGCAATAAAACAAGCAACAAAGGGCCGTTGTGTCATTTGCGCTCAAGCAACACACTTTACTATTTACATGACCTCAAACACTGACTTGTGGTAAGTATCATGAATTTCCATGACCTTTTCTTTTTAATGGTTTTTCAAAGTTTCCCTTTATCCAAAAGCCCTGAGGATAATGTGATATATTTACTTAGAATGCAATGATCATATTTAACCCTATGTTTTATTGAGCTGATGTAATAACTTTTTTCCACTCTGTCAATGGCAGGGAAGTGATGTCATGGTGAAGTACAAAGCAGCCTTGCTTGGTTGTACAGTAAGTGCGGCTGAGAAGCTGAGAACAATAAGACCGCACTGTTAACCACCTCTCTCTTTAATTCTGCTTTGCTGTCAAAATGGTTTAGCGCATCATGGCCATTCAGCTTGTGAAAACATATTGTTACATTTTTGCATCTGATCTGTTGCAGGTGGCAATGTTATGGCGTTGGATACCCCTTAAATCTAACACGTTGTTTTAGAGAATTTTGCAGTATGTCCAACCGGCCTCACAACCGCGTCGTGTGGGCGAGCAGTTTGCTGATGTCAACGTTGTGAACAGAGTGCCCTATGGTGTCGGTGGGGTTATGATATTGGCAAGCTACGGATAATGACCCCAATTGCATTTTATCGATGGCAATTTCAATGCACAAAAATACCGTGACGAGATCCATTGTGAGGCCCATTTTTTAATTTTTTAATTTTTATAAATGTATCTGACCAACCGATGCATATCTGTATTCCCAGTCATGTGACATCCATAGATTAGGGCCTAATGTATTTATTTCAATTGACTGATGTCCTTATATGAACTGTAACTGAGTAAAATCTTTTAAATTGTTGCGTTTTATATTTTTCAGTATAATTCCAGATGATATGTAATGAAGGATGCATACACATTATATGGGTTTAATACGTGCAAGAGTATCTCTTTAAACGGTTCATGTTCAAAGGAAAATGCATAATAATACAGTTTCTCAATAGCTTAGACACAATTCCTGGAACTACTCACCATTTTCACAAATCTTCACACACAATTTTAAAAACTCACCCAACGGTACAAACATCTAACTTCTGGGTCCACAATTCAGACTTGTCCCTCAGACAACACACACAACCTGTCAAAAACACAGACTACATGATTGTTTGTTACATACTGGAGGGATTCATTCAAAACACTGCTACCAAAATGTTTAGAATAGGTTTTCAGAGAAATAATTTGAAACTGTAAAATCACAGCACTGACTATCCAGATAACCCTTTCAGGATCACCCTGGTGAGAGAACTTAAACAGTACTGTAATAAATACCTCTTACATTAGTCGATAAGGGAATACTACTGGATATGCTGTTTTGGTCAAAAACCTGACCTTTGAAATGTCACACTGACAAAACATGTAAGGAAGAGTCCATGCACAGTAAAACACGATATTTCCAAAAGCTTTATTTCCAAATGCAGCAAATGTACAGATTACTCAGCTATTATGGGTCAGGCCATAATATCTCATCAACGTCACACATGTTTTCTCTTGCCAGGCAGCGTGGGGAAAAATGCCCTTGTGTGCCTTAGAAAACCCTGGATTGACTCCACAGACACATCACCACAGGTGTCCACCATTGCCTCCAGGAGGTTTTGCTGTGCGTAGGGGTTACGGTCATACACTCCACCACCATGCTGAGAGAAATTCCTCAATCGGATTCAGAAATGGGGAATATGCTGGCAAAAAAAGAACGGTGAACCTGGGGTGGTCATTGAACCAGGCACGAACCAGAGCAGCCCAATGGAAACTCCCTTAATCCCAAATGACAACATCTTGGGCTTGCTCTGGTTGCCCTGGCTCCCATTCCTGTTGAGGAATGTTATTATGCAGCTGATCTAGAAATTGAAGGAGTTGTGCCGTGTTGTATGGACCCCCTTTGACATGGCGGTGGAGGACGCCACGATTGCTGATGGCTGCACATAGAGTGACTTTGCCTCCTCTGGCCATGAACTTGTATGATAGCACTGTGAACAATGCACCGCGTTTTGCTAGGTTGAACCCTACTTCGTCGATAAAGATGTACTCCTGTGGGTCTGCCATGGCATCCAGCTCAAAGATTCTCTACAGAAGTAATTTTTTTTTTTACTGTACTACAAATACAGTACTGTAGTGTACAACTGTACTGGAATGAAAGATTGTGTACTGCAGTTGCTGTAACACATTACTATACAGTACTGTATTGATATGCTGGAGAGATGGGCCATACTCTACATACTGTAAAAATTCTGTACAGTAAAGCAATTACCTGCACATATTGGAATCGTTGCTCCTTAACTGTTTGAATTCCTTTCAAAAGGCACATGGTACAGCTGCTTTGTCCTTATGTGGTTCTTCTGAACGACCCGGTCAATGGTGGAAATGCTGATGCTGTCAATTCCTTGGAACACTACCTGGTCTTCAACTATTTGGGTTTGAATTTCCCTCTAACAGATGACATTATTGCCAATAATCACCATATTCACCAGGGCAGTCTCCTGCTCAGCTGTGAGAAGTCTCCGCCTACCTCCAATAGATGGCCGCCTCTCAGTTCTGCAACAATTTTTTTTTTGACCATTACTGACCTATGGTCATCCATTACTGACCTATGTTAATCCATTACTGACCTATGGTCATCCATTACTGACCTATGTTAATCCATTACTGTGGTAAAAACTACCCTGAGAACAAAGTGGAGATTCAGTCTATATGCACTACAACATTACATGTATCACAGTAACAACAAGGCAAATTACCTGTTTTCCTTTCTGAAAGTACGGACAATGGATGCAACCGTGTAATGGGTTAGGTTGGGTTCCACTAGCTGTCCAGCTTCTCTCATAGTCCTCCCATGTATGAGCACATGATGATCTAGGGTGGCATGGATTTCATCTGAAATTACTTGTCATTGTTGTTGTTGTCTTCCTCTGTTGTCTTGCAACTTCGGCATTGTTAGGATCCATTGTTCCAAAGCACGTGGACATGTCTCTAGGCCCTATTTCTGATTGGTGTGTTAATAATTTTGACGCTTAGTGTTTGCACCTGGAGAAAGGTGTGCTCTTTGAGTTTAGGTTGTGATGACTTGAGTAAATTATATTGAGATGTGTTTGCTGAATATAGTACAATTAATGATTTATTTGGGCACTTTTTTGTGTAAGGTTTTGCAGAAAGCGTTTTGAATATTGAAACGTGTGGAAACGGGTGAATAGTGTTTACGGTTATGGGAAATGTGTGTGCGTTTTTGGGAATGACGTAAGGGTATGTGTTTTTGTGCTAATGGAACCAGTTTTTGTGTTTTAAGTAATCGAGAAAAACTGTAATAGATACACAATGAGTAACTTGGCTAAATACAAGGTGTAACGAGTCAATGTGCAGGGGTACGAGGTAATTGAGGTAGATACAGTTGAAGTCGGAAGTTTACATACACCTTAGCCAAATACATTTAAACTCAGTTTTTCACAATTCCTGACAATTAATCCTAGTAAAAATTCCCTGTCTTGTGTCAGTTAGGATCACCACTTTATTTTAAGAATGTGAAATGTCAGAATAATAGAGAATTATTTATTTCAGATTTTATTACTTTCATCACATTCCCAGTGGGTCAGAAGTTTACATACACTCAATTAGTATTTGGTAGCATTGCCTTAAACAATTTAAACTTCGGTCAAATGTTTTGGGTAACCTTCCACAAGCTTCCCACAATAGGTTCGGTGAATTTTGTCCCATTCCTCCTGACAGAGCTGGTGTAACTGAGTCAGGTTTGTAAGCCTCCTTGCTCACACATGCATTTTCAGTTCTGCCCAAAAATGTTCTATAGGATTGAGGTCAGGGCTTTGTGATGGCCACTACAGTACCTTGACTTTGTTGTCCTTAAGCCATTTTGCCACAACTTTGGAAGTATGCTTGGGGTCATTATCCATTTGGAAGACCCATAAGCGACCAAGCTTTAACTTCCTGACTGATGTCTTGAGATGTTGCTTCAATATATCCACATAATTGTCCTTCCTCATGATGCCATCTGTTTTGTGAAGTGCACCAGTCCCTCCTGCAGCAAAGCACCCCCACAACATGATGCTGCCACCCCCGTGCTTCACGGTTGGGATGGTGTCCTTCGGCTTGCAAGCCTCCCCCTTTTTCCTCCAAACATAACGATGGTCATTATGGCCAAACAGTTCTATTTTTGTTTCATCAGACCAGAGGACATTTCTCCAAAAAGTATGATATTTGTCCCCATATGTACTTGCAAACCGTAGTCTGGCATTTCTATGGCGGTTTTGGAGCTTCCTTGCTGAGCGGCCTTTCAGGTTATGTCAATATAGGACACATTTTACTGTGGATATAGATACTTTTGTACATGTTTCCTCCAGTATCTTCACAAGGTCTTTTGCTGTTGTTCTGGGAATGATTTGCACTTTTCACACCAAAATACGTTCATCTCTAGGAGACAGAACGCGTCTCCTTCCTGAGCGGTATGACGGCTGCGTGGTCCCATGGTGTTGATACTTGCGTACTATTGTTTGTACAGATGAACGTGGTACCTTCAGGCATTTGGAAATTGCTCCCAAGGATGAACCAGATTTGTGGAGGTCTACAATTTTTTGGGCTGATTTTCTTTTGATTTTCCCATGATGTCAAGTAAAGAGGCACTGAGTTTGAAGGTAGGCCTTGAAATGCATCCACAGGTACACCTCCAATTGACTCAAATGATGTCAATTAGCCGATCAGAAGCTTCTAAAGCCATGTCCTAATTTTCTGGAATTTTCCAAGCTGTTTAAAGGCACATTCAACTTAGTGTAGGTAAACTTCTGACCCACTGGAATTGTGATACAGTGAATTATAAGTGAAATAATCTCTGTAAACAATTGATGGGAAAATTACTTGTGTCATGCACAAAGTAGTGTCCTAACCGACTTGCCAAAACTATAGTTTGTTAACAAGAAATTTGTGTAGTGGTTGAAAAGCGAGTTTTAATGACTCCAACCTACGTGTTTGTAAACTTCCGACTTCAACTGTATGTACATATAGCTAGGAATAAAATGACAGATTGCAAGCAGTAGCAGCGGTGTATGTGATGAGTCAGAGTTAGTGCAAAAAGGGACAATACAGATTGTAAGTGTAGCTATTTGGTCAACTAACTATTTTGAGGTCTTATGGCTTGGGGGTAGAAGCTTGTTGCTTCCAGACTTGGTGCTTTGTTACCGATTGCCGTGTGGTAGCAGAGAGAACAGTCTATGACTTGGGTGGCTGGAGTCTTTGACAATTCCGTTGACACGTCTGGTATAGAGGTCCTGGATGGCAGGGAGCTCGGCCCCAGTGATGTAATGGGCCATCCGCACTACCCTCTGTAGCATTTGTGGTCAGATGCCAAGCAGTTGCCATACCAAGCGGTGTTGCAGCCAGTCAAGATGCTCTCAATGGTGTAGCTGTAGAACTTTTTGAGGATTGGAGGGCCCTCTTCATGATTTGAGGCATTGTGCCTTCTTCACGACTGTGTTGGTGTGTTTGGACCTGATGGATCCTTAGTGATGTGGACACCGAGGAACTTGAAGCTCTCGACCCGCTCCACTAAAGCCCCATCGATGTGAATGGGGGCATGCTCGGCCCTTCGTTTCCTGTTGTCCACAATCTTTTTTACATTTTTACTTTGAGGTAGTGGTTGTTGTCCTGGCACCACACTACCAGGTCTGAACTCACCATAGGCTGTCTCGTCGTCAGTGATGTGCACGGCCACGCAGTCGTGGGTGAACGGGGAGTACAGGAGGGGACTAAGCACACACCTGATGGGCCCCTGTGTTGATGGTCAGCGTGGCGGATGTGTTGTTGCCTACCCTCACCACCTGGGGGCAGCCGTCAAGGGACTAAGCACACACCCCTGAAAATCTCTGTAAATGTATTCCGTTTTCTTCTGTATGTTTTCCTTTATATGATGTTCTCTTTATGTTGATGATTTTATTGTACTCACAATCAAAAATCCAGTGAAAAACAAACGTGCTATAACTTCAATAAAGGATCAACGGTTCAAACATGGTAAGTCAGTAACCCAATTAAGCTGATTAAACATGACATTTTGCCTGTAAAGATGAATAGGGCTGATACTTCCTTACTCCTCTGAGATAATTTCAGACAAATATCTATGATAAACAGGAACTTGACTGTAAAAGCTGAGGCACAGCAACAGCAAAGAAAACACAGATAGCGGAATGCCAGTGTTGGTGGGCAGGTTAGCATTTTCTCGTTATGAAACTTGTTCTGGCGGCAGCTCTGCAGAGTGGTCACTAGCTGGCACAACCACAAAGTCGTATAATTAGATTTTAAATGTACACTCTTAGAAAAAAAGGTTCTATCTACAACCTAAAATGTTCTTTGGCTGTCCTCATAGGAGAACCCTTTAAAGAACCCTTTTTGGTTCCAGGTAGAACCCTTTTGGGTTCAATGTAGAGAGTTCTACCTGGAACCAGAAAGGGTTCATCCTATGGGGATAGCCGAAGAACCGTTTTTCCTAAGAGTAACCTTACATTTAATTCATTTTTACAATATAGCCATTTTTACTCTGCAGCTGACCTATCAAAGGGGAAACAACTCAGTTCTTCCTCCAGGACAAGACTCCTGACAATAAACATCAACCTGCTCTTGGTAGTTGTGTTGCTGGGCTCTCTTGCCTGAGTCATTGGGCCCAATATGGTGCAGGCATAGGACAATGGAAATTAAATCCTTAGTGAATCCCTCGACAACATGGGTGTCCTGATCGATCCCTTGACGAACCGAGCAGCAAAAACAATCTCCCTGGAAGACATCATCGCGATGCAGATTAAGATGGCAGACATGGAAGCCAGGCTGAAAGCCACCGAGGACACAAAGCATGAAGAATAACATCTAAAGAATGACAATGCAGGTAATGTAAAATTGAATATTAGTTATCAATGTGGCTATGACTTCAAAGTGATGAATTGTTGTTATCATTGTGGTCAATGGGGATTGGTCTTAGAATAGATTGATTATGTACCTTATATTTTTGTAGTTCTGGAATTGAAGCTGAAATTGCAGGATAACCAGATTGAAGAACTAAACGTGTTGGATTCCAAGTTGGTATCCCTGCAGAGAGAGACTGAGGGTAGGATAATGTAGTCATTTTGGGTTTGCTGAGAAGTAGTCAGAATAAGTTTGAATAGTTCTCAACTATTGGTGTTCCATTCATTACAGTTCAAGTGAACGAGATGGACCAGCTGAAGAAAAATAATCAAGGTGAGTGTATTGTATGTATCCCAGTTACATATGTATATAACAGCATACTACCACTAAAGGAACAAGGAATCCACCAGTAGTATTTATATAATTCATACAAAAATCTATTTAGAGTCAAACCCTATTGATTGTCTCACACATTTTATATAAGGGCTCAATGCAGTCTGTATCGCTGACATGTTAGCTTGCGTGATAGAAATGTCAGTTAATTTCAGATTGAGCTGACATTTTTTATTTCACCTTTATTTAACCAGGTAGGCCAGTTGAGAACAAGTTCTCATTTACAACTGCGACCTGGCCAAGATAAAGCAAAGCAGTGCGACACAAACAACACAGAGTTACACATGGAATAAACAAACGTACATTCAATAACACAATAGAAAAGTCTATATACAGTGTGTGCAAATGAAGTAAGATTAGGGAGGTAAGGCAATAAATAGGCCATAGTGGTGAAGTAATAACAATTTAGCAATTAAACACTAGAGTGATAGATGAGCAGAAGATGAATGTGCAAGTAGAGATACTGGAGTGCAAATGAGAAAATAAAAAAAGGGGGGATAGGGTAGTTGGGTGGGCTATTTACAGATGGGCTATGTACAGGTGCAATGATCTGTAAGCTGCTCCAAGACTCCAGCTTCAGTGATTTTTGCAATTCGTTCCAGTCATTGGCAGCAGAGAACTGGAAGGAAAGGCTGCCAAACGAGGAGTTGGCTTTGGGGGTGACCAGTGAAATATACCTGCTAGAGCGCATGCTACGGGTAGGGGCTGCTATGGTGACCAGTGAGCTGAGATAAGGCGGGCTTTACCTAGCAAAGACTTATAGATGACCTGGAGCCAGTGGGTTTGGTGACAAATATGAAGCGAGGGCCAGCCAACGAGGGCATACAGGTCGCAGTGGTGGGTAGTATATGGGGCTTTGGTGACAAAACGGATGGCACTTTGATAGACTGCATCCAATTTGCTGAGTAGAGTGTTGGAGGCTATTTTGTAAATGACATCGCCGAAGTCAAGGATCCGTAGGATAGTCAGTTTTACGAGGGTATGTTTGGCAGCGTGAGTGAAGGATGCTTTGTTGCGAAATGGGAAGCCGATTCTAGATTTAATTTTGGTTTGGAGATGCTTGATGTGAGTCTGGAAGGAGAGTTTACAGTCTAACCAGACACCTAGAATATGTGGACAACTACAAATACCTACGTCAGAACCGTCCAGAGTAGTGATGCTAGATGGGCGGGCAGGTGCGGGCAGCGATCGGTTGAAGAGCATGCATTTAGTTTTACTTGCATTTAAGAGCAGTTGGAGGCCACGGAAAGAGTTGTATGACATTGAAGCTCGTCTCATTGCAGCGTTTACCATAAATGCAATCTCCGCTAACGTTTGTGTATGTTTGTGAGTGTGTGGACACGTATGCATGTCAATCCTAATCTCTCAATTCTTCCCACTGAGATAGGCAACTTCAGAGCACTAGTGAGAGGAATCTATTGCTTTACCTTAAGCTGCTTCAAACATAATGACTACATAATGAATGTGCACTTGATGAAGGACGGAGTTGCCATTGCTGGTGTGTATGATCACAGTGCTCCTGGTGGGGGTGATGGGTGACCAACGGAGTTACCGTGTTGTTGAGTTTGGGGAACAGATCTATGCTCGCTTAATTAGCAGGACACATGTCATTGGTTATGACCTACAAATCACCTTCAGTGGTTTCCTTCTGTTCCCCATGTGAGGAAAAAGCTGGTAGAGGCAAAGAGCCATCCCAAATAAATTTGGTTCACAGAAAGTTAGCACAATGTTTTCTTGGTGTTCTGTGTAAGTTTGTTTTTGAACATTTTGTTCTAGCTGGGATATACAGTAACTCTGAACAACGATTAAAGTCCTTTGGTAATTATGTCTGTCTGTGTGGTACCGTGTAGCTGAGTTGGTAGAGCATAACGCTTGTAACGCCAGGATTGTGGGTTCGATTCCCAAGGGGGATCAGTATGGGAAAAAATATATAAAAATGTATGCACTCACTACTGTAAATCGCTCTTGATAAGAGCGTCTGCTAAATGACTAATATGTACATGGTACAGGTGGGAGACCTGTACCATTATTTTTTGTATGTTCATATATTTTGTTGCAAATGCATTTTGTGAATGATGGAATACAGTGAGGCCTATGTCTGTTACAGATGTGGTTGTGTTTGGGTGCATCTTGTTACTGAGTGACATCATTCCAGATGACAACACCAGGTGTCACTAATGACTGTGGAAGCAAAGGGGATCTGAGAATTACGGGACCATGGTAACTGCCAGCTGCCAGTCCCAAATCCACCCTACTGTAGGCTATAATGTTGTAAACTATAGCTGTGAAATGCAGAAAACAGACACATTTATAAACAGGTGCACTCTAAATGTATAGAATAATATTCTTCTTTTACCCACAGTCATCTTTAAAAAAAAGAAGATTTTTTGACAATCTACCAATACCCAAGAATAAGTAGCAATGAGTAGGTAGTGTGTGTGTGTGTGTGTGTGTGTGTTACACCCTACTGGAAATGAAATGTGCATGACGTGAAGCATAGATCTCTGTTGGTTTACATAGCACATTTGAGGAGAAACGTCTGTGCTAATGTCTTCTGTCATTTTATGAAAAAAATCATGTTCTCTACTCCTCTTGGGGAATTCAAGCAAAGTGACAGTGGCATCACCATAGCAACTGTTCTAATGACCGGAGCGAGTCTGTAAACAAACCAACAACACAAATTGCATCTTCGTTAAGTGATTAGTCTAACTCAAGTCCACTCCTTATTATGTCACTTAGATACAGTGGGCACGGTGAAGTTTTGAGTGTTGTGACATGTTATGGTACTTTATCATAGACTCAAAGATGTTTAGATGGGAAGGGCTGGTTTTCTAGACAGAATGTAAACAACACAAATTGTTGTCATCTGGAATGTATTCAGGATTCAAAGATGGGCACTCTGCGAACCGCATTCATAAGTACTGTACATTGCACATTTTGCAAGTGGCACTATATTTCTCCCATACCTTTATTTTTTAGATTTGATCTTATTCCACCCAGCTCCTATAGTGATAAGCATATGAAACCCTAACAATCTAGGTTATCTTTGCTATGGAAAATTAGGAAGAAACCCTTGCAGGAACAAGATGTTTGAGGGGGGGAGTTGCCATCCTCCTCTGGTTCAACAAAAGTTGAGCACTCACAATGCCTTGCCCTGTGGAATTGTCCAGCAGGACAAAGAGGACCTCAGATCATTGCTCCACACGTGCTTTCCATGCCCTGGATGCTGCTGGGAACCGTTTAGTAAACCACAGCCCTAAACAGGTTTTCCATCAAACAGGATCAAGAGGTCCTCCCTCCTGCTGGTTTTTTCCTCTCTCTCACAGACCCATCCTAACTGCAGTAACGTCTCAAGCAGGATGATGAAGTAAACTTTTCCCTCCTTTTTCACCACAATGCTACCTTTTCCCCTGCACCCTCAGTACCCACATTGCACCATTGAGTGAGGATAGGCCTTTCAAAACAAACCCCCCTAAGTATGCTTTAATTTTCTTTCTCTCTCTCATACACACACACACACACACACTAATGATCGTTCCTTGAGCTTATGTTGAGTCTTTGAACCAGAGCTTTGAACTATGGGAGGGGTATGTCAACCAAGTGACAACATGGAGAACATTTTTATGAAGCCTCTGCCACCAGTTTAATGCCTCCACCATGCCTCCTTTATTTATTTCATAATTAGAAAACAATGGTAATTACGCCTCATGAATTGTTACGAGATTCCACAATAAAAGCCCAATGCTGGTCACTTAAGTCTTCCTTTGATGAATATATTCAATATGGAACAATGGAAAAATTGGGGAGCGCCCTACCAGTGTTTTAATTGTCATTCCAAAACCGCCTGATGATTTTAGAATTGCCTCTTTAAAACCAAAAAGCTTTATACGATCCTTGTAGTTATTCTCATTAAGTCCAATGATTTATGCTAGTGTAGTTGGAGGGTTTTGTGTCATTCTGACTGAATGATTCAGTGTGACTGGATCAGCAACACATGAATTAATTGAGTTATAGTAGATGACATCAGTAGAGTTACCCAGTATGCACTCCACTGTCCAATCAGAATAGCCTACAGGGAAGCTGATTTTAAATAAGAACTCATTAAATAATCTTACACCAGTATACTAAGTTAGATGTATTGGCACATTTGATCGAATACGTGCATAGAGAGGGAATTGTATTATATTACTGATATTACTATGATATTACTCACTATTATTGCTGATTTGAGGAAGATAAAAGAAGCCCAACCTAGAAATAACATCTTTGTATCATCTTAACTTCGCCCGCCTGCTTATTTGACCTCCTCTCCCGTCTAGCCGTTCCTCAGGAGAGAAAGGAAGTCTGAAATCACTTCCTCCCCCACCTTCTGCAGAGACTAGGTTGAATAGAAACAGGAAGATCTGTTCATCAACCAACTTCAATACATATACTCAGGACGCGGGCTGACTGAACAAAAATACTAAATAAGCTCGTTACTGTCTGTACATTTGTCTGGCGTAAAATATCTGCTGCGGAAATCCCCGAGGGGTCAAATAAAGGATTTTCAAGGCCCACCCTGACAACGAAGACAAAATGGCCACCAAAAGATACTTTGTTCATCAGGGAGAAATATTATGCATTTCAGCTGATTTAAGAGAAACAGTCAGGGTCTGTGACCGTGAGACCTTTCAAGCCACCTCAGACCAGCAGGTTGTGGTTGGAAATACTATCTGTAGACAACATGTACTGTTGATGTATATGACTTGAATATTTAAATGGCTGTCTGGTGGGAGCATTTTTCAAATCTCTAAGTGAACTGAAAAAGTGTTTAAAAAAATTATAATTGTGCAGAAACTGCACATCACTAGAGTAGATCATGTATGACACTGATCTAGGCTGAACTGGGCCAAACATAAAGGCGGAACTAGGCCAAACATCAAGGCTGATCTGGGACAAACATCTGTCCTAAAGATGGAGGAGAAGTATTTTCTTTTGGTTACCACAATTTGAAACCTATAAAATCGCGGCCAAACTTGCCTGTGCATTAAATTCTCCCCTATAGCGGCAGCTGTCTTGAGAAAGTGGAGAATGAGATTACACTGTACGCTGTTGTTCACCAATCTGAGTGAACAGCGAAGACGCTAGCCAAATTCGATCTCTTCAAAATTAATTTATGTCCGAGCGCAATTCAAGCTGGCTTGGCAGTATAATAAAGGAAAACATTTACATTTAGACAACTATCTTATCTAATGGAAAAACAAGGTTGCCCTCTTTTTACTGTATGTTGTTACACAGAGCTACACCAGAGTGTTATTTTTCCTGTTGAAAGGTAAAGGCCTCTCGCTGCGTGTTTCCTCGCGGAATGCTCTGGACGTCCTGTGGTCAACCTAGCCTTGTACCTTTACCGTGTCTTGGCGTGTATCGCAGCGCCGCACAAACATTTAGCTTTCCTCCGGATGGGATGGTTGACATGGGTGTCAGCGGGCAAACAGAGAGGGCACCACACAGCTGGGCACTGCGAGGACCCAGTCCAACTGGTATTGGAGCATGTCCATTTTGGAACAGGCTTCATCACAGGCTTAGGCAGCCAAGCATTAAAGAGCAAATGTGAAATGAATATTCCATGTAAACATGACCACTTGGCCAGTCCAGTTGCACTGGTGTAGGTAAGCCCCCCTCACACTGTTACCCCCTGTTACAGATGTCCTTGTCCAGGGCCACATTGCTCCTTTGTGTGAGGCTTTTGTGTGTAGAAGATGTGAAACTTGCCGGAAGCATGTTGGTTGGAGTACATCGGTGACGTCAATCAATCCACCTAGCCGTCCATTGATTTTGGCGTATTAAATGTGATGGCTGAGAAGACAAGTTCATGTGAAACATACGTCAAAGTCCATATCTGCCTCGTCCTGAGGCCTCCCCAGGTGGCATATTGAACTAAGGTAACAGCGTTTACAAGGCAGTTAGCAGGGGAACTACAGCAGGAGTAATGCAATCAGCACAGTTCCCTCTTACAATCCTCCCACCACACACATACTCCTCAGGACCGTCGACCTAGAAATCCCACCAGAGCCTGGGAACGATGGGGGGTCGTGTGTATGTGTATGAGTGTCTCTGAGACACATTCCAATGTTTTGATCCAAGGAAGTCGTCTGTAGCCCCAGTCAAAGGTGCTTTGCTTTTCTCCCCAAATGAGAAGTCCCAAGGCCATACAGAGAGACATTGAGCTTAGCAGTGCCCTCAAAGAAAAGCGAGTGTTGGTGTTAACAAACTCTCCGCTTTTTAATCCCCCCGGCGAGTGAATGGGACATCTGTGTTCCACACTGGACTGTAGGTGGGGCGCTGGCCCTCTCTCTGAAATACTAAACAAACAAACCAACTGACGGTGGGAGGACGATGCCCACCGATGCCTGGCTGCCCCTGCTGATGCACGGAACAACAGCTTCACGTTTGCCCTCTCCCTCGGTGCCAAGCTAGGCTGCGAGGTAGTGAAGGACTTCAAGATGCTGGACAGAAATACATCTGTGTTTAATATACCAGTGTATATGCTTACTGTTTTCATGTCATCCTTGACATTATTTGAATTACTCCATCCAAAACATTACATATTTTTAAGGTGAACATACTAAGTATGTTTTTATAAATTTTATTTAACCTTTATTTAACTTGGCAAGTCAGTTAAGAACAAATTCTTATTTACAATGACGGCCTACCCCGGCCAAACCCGGACGACGCTGGGCCAATTGTGCACCGCCCTATGGGACTCCCAATCGTGGCCTGTTGTGATACAGCATGGAATCAGGGTCTGTAGTGACAACTCTAGCACTGAGATGCAGTGCCTTAGACCGCTACTTCGCTCGGGAGCCCATTATACGTTACATTATATGCAGTTGTTAACTGAGGTTTTGGAAGGTTTATATTATGTGCTGGTATGTTTGTTGATCAGTAGTAGAGGATAGCTCTATGTTCCCCTGTGTAGGTGCTTTCTCTCTCGATCTGCATCCCTCTCTCAATCTCTCTCTCTCATGCTAATGGGTGCTTCAGAGCTCCATGTCACCCTCTCAGCCAAACCCACAGAGGCAGACTCCGGTAAGTAGCTACTCCTCTTTCATCTCTCCCTCCCTCTAACATAACGTCCTCTGTTGACCAACCTCACCATCAGCTCCAACTCTTTAAGTCCTTTAACCTTTTGGTGTGTCTGTGTTTGTTTGTGTTTTGTGTGTATTTAGTCCAGTAAGAGTGAATGGGGAGCAGTATACAGTTGAAGTCGGAAGTTTACATACACCTTAGCCAAATACATTTAAACTCAGTTTTTCACAATTTCTGACATTTAATCCTCGTAAAAATTCCCTGTCTTAGGTCAGTTAGGATCACCACTTTATTTTAAGAATATGAAATGTCAGAATAATAGTAGAGAGAATGATTTATTTCAGCTTTTATTTCTTTCATCACATTCCCAGTGGGTCAGAAGTTTACATGCACTCAATTAGTAGTTGGTAGCATTGCCTTTAAATTGTTTAACTTGAGTCAAACGTTTTGGGTCGCCTTCCACAAGCTTCCCACAATAAGTTGGGGGAATTTTGGCCCATTCCTCCTGACAGAGCTGGTGTAACTGAGTCAGGTTTGTTCGCACATGCTTTTTCAGTTCTGCCCACAAATGTTCTATAGGATTGAGGTCAGGGCTTTGTGATGGCCACTCCAATACCTTGACTTTGTTGTGCTTAAGCCATTTTGCCACAACTTTGGAAGTATGCTTGGGGTCATTGTCCATTTGGAAGACCCATTTGCGACCAAACTTTAACTTCCTGACTGATGTCTTGAGATGTTGCTTCAATATATCCACATAATTGTCCTTCCTCATGATGCCATCTATTTTGTGAAGTGCATCAGTCTCTCCTGCAGCAAAGCACCCCCACAACATGATGCTGCCATCCCCGTGCTTCACGGTTGGGATGGTATTCTTCGGCTTGCAAGCCTCCCCCTTTTTCCTCCAAACATAATGATGGTCATTATGACCAAACAGTTCAATTTTTGTTTCATCAGACCAGAGGACATTTCTCCAAAAAGTACGATCTTTGTCCCCATGTGCAGTTGCAAATCGTAGTCTGGCTTTTTATGGCGGTTTTGGAGCAGTGGCTTCTTCCTTGCTGAGCGGCCTTTCAGGTTATGTCGATATAGGACTCGGTTTACTGTGGATATAGATACCTTTGTACCTGTTTCCTCCAGCATCTTCACAAGGTCCTTTGCTGCTGTTCTGGGATTGATTTGCACTTTTCGCACCAAAATACGTTCATCTCTAGGAGACAGAACGCGTCTCCTTCCTGAGCGGTATGACAGCTGTGTGGTGTTTATACTTACGTACTATTGTTTGTACAGATGAACGTGGTACCTTCAGGCGTTTGGAAATTGCTCCCAAGGATGAACAAGACTTGTGGAGGTCTACACTGATTTCTTTTGATTTTCCCATGATGTCAAGCAAAGAGGCACTGAGTTTGAACATAGGCCTTGAAATACATCAACAGGTACACCTCCAATTGACTCAAATTATTTCAATTATCCTATCAGAAGTTTCTAAAGTCATGACATAATTTTCTGGAATTTTCCAAGCTGTTTAAAGGCACAGTCAACTTACTGTATGTAAACTTCTGACCCACTGGAATTGTGATACAGTGCATTATAAGTGAAATAATCTGTCTGTAAACAATTGTTGGAAAAATTACTTCATGCACAAAGTAGATGTCCTGACCGACTTGCCAAAACTATAGTTTGATACATACAGTTGAAGTCGGAAGTTTACATAAACTTAGGTTGAGTTTATGTAAACTTCCGACTTCAACTGTATGTATCTGGGGAAAGGTGTAGTCCTCTGGGTCAGTCCTCTGTGTGTCAGATAGCTTCCTCCATTCCTCCCTCTCCTCCTTATAGAGTGCCTTTTGATGAGGTGATCTTCAGAGGAGCCTCCTGAGATGCTGTCATGCAGCTCCTTCTGAGAAAGTCGTATTTATGGACTTAGGATGTGTTTGCATTCATGTGGCGTGCGTTGGAACGAGGTAGCCTGGTCTAATGGGAAGCCATTTGGTGCAACATCCAACTAAGGCTAATGCCTGAACCGAAAACAGCCCGGATCCCACTTCTAACACCATGTTACCTTATAAGCTATATGGATGAGCAAGGGAGACATTAGTCAAGTTAACATGTTTACTGAGAAAATAATATGGCCACTATGCAGGTTATACATCTGTGTCCTTGAGCTTGACCATTGCAGAGTTAACCCTTTACAGGATACTGGCATCCATGGGTAGCCCACTTGACAATCCTTTCCATTACCTTGTCACTGTTCTGTCCTCCTCCATCTTCCTCTTCAAACTCATTATTCTTTTTCCAATGTGGTCGTTCATCTTGTACCATGGCACTTAAACACTTGATGGAATGTCCATTTAACTAATGAACCAGCTGCAGGAGCACACCTGGGCACGTTCACCCCACAATAGGGAGTCTATGGCCATGCAGGGGGTGGGAAAGTTGGGGACTTAAAGAAGCTTTTTCACCACCCCTCAGCTTTCATCGCTCACATTAAGATGGGTGAAGGTATGTATAGCCTACAGTGTAACTTGCAGTGTCATATCACTTCAAAAACACCCCTCTCATTGGGAAAGGATTGGAGGACAGAAGCTAAATGAAGGCTTCCATTGTACCCTCAGGTGCTCGTGTCCTAGTCCCACCTGGAAGGCTCTTGAACACTTGTGTGAGGCTATGAGGAGGAGGACCTCTAGGTGAGGTTGGACAAGGCTGGTGTCATCAGCTGGAGAAGGTGATTCACCACTGCCATGGCGAACCTGAGATTTGAACCAGCGTTCTCAAAAACATAATGAACTCCACAAAGCTATGGACATTACTGAAGAATAATTCTTCACTGCTAGCATCCCATCAGAACCATGGCAGTACTTCAGGTTTCAAGAAGGTGACATCACTGCATGATGTGAATTTAGCTCTATCGCTATAGATACGAATGTGCATGGATTGGACATTGTTGCCCTCATTGCTGCCATCTGCGGATCTTCAGGTTAACCTGGTGAAATTGTACAGCAGCTAGCCTATTGGCTGCAAGCGATTTGGGCTTTGAATTCATCTGATATAAACTTGAGTAGATTCCCATTTGTACAGTATGTGTGTGTTAAAACCTGCAACCTGTGGTTGCTTCGTCTGCTGCTGCTACAGATTTCCAGTCAAGTCCCGTTCTGAGGCGCTGTGAATCCAGACATTTCCCTAGTTACTGTGGAAGAGCTTTGATGCATTAGACTCATGGTAGAGATTTTTGTGAATACAGAAAGCCTTGAGTGTGCCAGACAGCACCTGTGTTCCCCAACTACGCTGTGACATGGAGACACAGACTCGACCATTCACATGCTGACACACGCACCCACACACTGACTCACGTATACTGAACAAAAATATAAACGCAATATGCAACAATTTCAAATATTTTACTGAGTTACACTTCATATAAGGACATCAGTCAATTGAAATAAATTCATTAGGCCCTAATCTATGGATTTCACATGACTGGGAATACAGATATGCATCTGTTGGTTACAAGTACCTTAAAAAATTTTTTGGGGTGCTGATCAGGAAACCAGTCAGTATCTGGTGTGACCACCATTTGCATCATGCAGCGCGACACATCTCCTTCCCATATAGTTATCAGGCTGTTGATTGTGGCCAGTGGAATGTTGTCCCGCTCCTCTTCAATGACTGTTTGTTTGAGGTTGCTGGATATTGACGGGAACTGGAATAAGCTGTCGTACACATCAATCCAGAGCATCCCAAACATGATCAATGGGTGACATGTCAGGTGAGTATGCAGGCCATGGAAGAGCTGGGACATATTCAGCTTCCAGGAATTGTGTACAGATCCTTGCAACATGGGGCCGTGCATTATCATGCTGTAACATGAGGTGATAGTGGCGGATGGATGGCACGACAATGGTCCTCAGGATCTCGTCACGGTATCTCTGTGCATTCAAATTGCCATCGATAAATGCAATTATCCGTAGCTTATGCCTGCCCATAACCCCACGGCCACCGTGGGGCACTATGTTCACAACATTGACATCAGCAAACCGCTTGCCCACACAACACCATACATGTGGTCTGCGGTTGTGCGGCCAGTTGGAAGTACTGCCAAAATCTCTAAAATGACATTTGGTAGAGAAATTCACATTAAATTATCTGGCAACAGCTCTGGTGGACATTCCTGTAGTCAGCATGGCAATTGCATGCTCCCTCGAAACTTGAGACATCTGTGTTGTGTTGTGTGACAAAACTGTGCATAGTTTTAGAGTGGCCTTTTATTGTCCCCAGACCCTTTGCTATGAGATTCGAAATTCTGCTCAGGTGCTTCCTATTTCCATTGATCATCCTTGAGATGTTTCTACAACTTGATTGGAGACAACCTGTGGTAAATTCAATTTATTGGACATGATTTGGAAAGGTGCACACCTGTCTATATAAGGTCACACAGTTGACAGTGCATGTCAGAGCAAAAACCAAGCTATGAGGTCGAAGGAATTTTCCATAAATCTCTGAGACAGGATTGTGTCGAGGCACAGATCTGGGGAAGGGTTACAAAAATGTATGCAACATTGAAGGTCCCCAACAACACAATGGCCTCAATCATTCTTAAATGGAATATGTTTGGAACTACCAAGACTCTTCCTAGAGCTGGCCGCCTGGTCTAACTGAGCAATCGGGGGAGAAGGGTCTTGGTCAAGGAGGTGACCAAGAACCCGATGGTCACTCTGACAGAGCTCCAGTGTTCCTCTGTGGAGATGGGAGAACCTTCCAGAAGGACAAACATCTCTGCAGCACTCCACCAATCAGTGGCCAAACGGAAGCCACTCCTCAGTAAAAGGCACATGACAGCCCGCTTGGAGTTTGCCAAAAGGCACCTAAAGGACTCAGACCATGAGAAACAAGGTCTGGTGAAAGCAAGATTGGCATGAACTCTTTGGCCTGAATGCCAAGCAACCTTTCACCATCCCTACGGTGAAGCATGGTGGTGGCAGCATCATGCTGTGGGGATGTTTTTCTGTGGCAGAGACTGGGAGACTAATCAGGATCGAGGGAAAGATGAACGGAGCAAAGTACAGAGAGATCCTTGATGAAAACCTGCTCCAGAGCGCTCAGGACCTCAGACTGGGGCGAAGGTTCACCTTCCAACGACCCTAAGCACACAGCCAAGACAACGCAGGAGTGGATTCGGGACAAGTCTCTGAATGTCCTTGAGTGGCCCAGCCAGAGCCCGGACTTGAACCCGATCAAACATCTCTGGAGAGACCTGAAAATAGCTGTGCAGCGACGCTCCCTATTCAACCTGACTAAGGTTGAGAGGATTTGCAGAGAAGAATGGGAGAAACTCCCCAAATATAGGTATGCCATGCTTGTAGGGTAATAACCAAGAAGACGCGTGGCTATAATCGCTGCCAAAGGTTCTTCAACAAAGTACTGAGTAAAGGGTCTCAATACTTATATAAATGTGATATTTCAGGTTTTTCTTTTCATACATTTGCAAAAATTTATAAAACCTGTTTTGCGTCATCATTATGGGTCATTGTGTGTAGATTGATGAGGGAAAAATACAATTTAATACATTTTAGAATAAGGCTGTAACGAAACAAAATATGGAAAAATTCAAGGGGTCTGAAGACTCTGAATGCACTGTATCTCTTCACATTTGTTTGTCCCCCATGGGAATCGAACCCACAACCCCTGGCATTGCAAGAGCCAAGCTCTACCAACTGAGCCAAACGGGACCAATATACTCTGCATATACTGTACATGCAGACATACACTACCGTTCAAAAGTTTGGGGTCACTTAGAAAAGTCCTCGTTTTTTAAAGAAAAGCACATTTTTTGTTCATTAAAATAACATCAAATCGGTCAGACATTGTTAAAACTTCTTCAGGATTGGTGGGTCCCCTGCGAGACGGTTGAGCTAACGTAGGCTAATGCGATTAGCATGAGGTTGTAAGTAACAAGAAAATTTAGACATAGACATATCTGATATTGGCAGAAAGCTTAAATTATTGTTAATCTAACTGCACTGTCCAATTTACAGTGGCTATTACAGTGAAAGAATACCATGCTATTGTTTGAAGAGAGTGCACCGTTTTGAACATGAAAAGTTATTAATAAACAAATTAGGCACATTTGAGCAGTCTTGATACAAAATTTTGAACAGAAATATAATGGTTCATTGGATCAGTCTGAAGTTTTGCACATACACTGCTGCCATCTAGTGGCCAAAATCTAAATTGCACCTGGGCTGGAATAATACATTATGGCCTTTCTCTTGCATTTCAAAGATGATGGTATAAAGAAAATACAAAAAAACTGTTTTTTTTCTTTGTATTATCTTTTACCAGATGTAATGTGTTATATTATCCTAAATTCCTAAATTCCTTTCACATTTCCACAAACTTCAAAGTGTTTCCTTTCAAATGGTACCAAGAATATGCATATCCTTGCTTCAGGGCCTGAGCTACAGGCAGTTAGATTTGGGTATGTCATTTTAGGTGAAAATGGGGGAAAAAAGGGGCCAATCCTTGTCAATGACTATTGTAGCTGGAAACGGCTGATTATTTTATGGAATATCTACATAGGCGTACAGAGGCCCATTATCAGCAACCATCACTCCTGTGTTCCAAAGGCACGTTGTGTTAGCTAATCCAAGATTAGAATTTTAAAGGCTAATTTATCATTAGAAAACCCTTTTGTAAATATGTTAGCACAGCTGTAAACTGTTGTTCTGATTAACGAAGCAATAAAATTGGCCTTTAGACTAGTTAGGTATCTGGAGCATCAGCATTTGTGGGTTCGATTACAGGCTTAAAATGGCCAGAAACAAATAACTTTCTTCTGAAACTCGTCAGTCTATTCTTGTTCTGAGAAATGAAGGCTGTTCCATGCGAGAAATTGCCAAGAAACTGAAGATCTCGTACAACGCTGTGTACTACTCCCTTCACAGAACAGTGCAAACTGGCTCTAACCATAATAGAAAGAGGAGTGGGAGGCCCTGGTACACAACTGAGCAAGAGGACAAGTACACTAGAGTGTCTAGTTTGAGAAACAGAAGCCTGACAAGTTCTCAACTGGCAGCTTCATTAAATAGACCTGAAAAACACCAGTCTCAACATCAACAGTGAAGAGGCGACTCTGGGATGCTGGCCTTCTAGGCAGAGTTCCTCTGTCCAGTGTCTGTGTTCTTTTGCCCATCTTAATCTTTTATTTTTATTGGCCAGTCTGAGATATCGCTTTTTCTTTGCAACTCTGCCCTAGAAGGCCAGCATCCCGGAGAAGCCTCTTCACTGTTGACGTTGAGACTGGTGATTGACTTCATCACTACTTGTTTTTGTAACAAGAGGTGACAAACTGAATGCAAGGGTATGCATGGACACCCATGCATACCCCACAAGACATGCCACCAGAGGTCTCTTCACAATCCCCAAGTCCAGAACAGACATGGGAGGCGCACAGTCATACATGGAGCCATGACTACATGGAACTCTATTCAAATCAAATCAAATGTTATTATATTGCACATCAGGTAACTGATGCAAGCAGTAAAATCATATTTAAAAACATACAAATATACCTCATGGAACAGCGGGGATTGTGAAGAGACACACACAAAGGTACATACACACATACACACACAAGCGGTAGCACACGCACTCGACACACACGTACAGTACCAGTCAACATTTTGGACACACCTATTTATTCCAGTTTTCTTTTTAAATTGTATTATTTTCTACATTGTAGAATAATAGTGAAGACATAAACCATGAAATAAACATATGGAATAATGTAGTTACAAAAAAAGCGTTAAACAAATCAAAATATATTTTATATTTGAGATTCTTCAAAGTAGACACCCTTTGCCTTGATGACAGCTTTGCACACACCTAGGGATCCCTAATAAATACAAATACAGATACAGAGATGGCATGTGGACATTTTCATACAAAGATGCTATATACCCTTTCATATGAACACAACTATAAGTGAATAATACTCAGACAGGAATATGGAAGGTCATGCATGTATACTTGCAGGTTTGTGTAATATACATACCACAGCAGGTTGGTGGCACCTTAATTGGGGTGGACAGGCTTGTGGTAATGGCTGGAGCTGTGTAAGTGGAATGGTATCAAACACATGGTTTCTTTGTGTTTGATGCCATTTCATTTGCGCCGTACCAGCCATTATTATGAGCCGTCCTCCCTTCAGAAGCCTCCACTGATACATACACACACGTACTCACACAGTTTACTTGAGTTCCTGTTGAGTATTCGATAAGCCCAGTGACCTATCCCAGCGTCAACATTGGAAAAAAGGGATCAACACTCGATAGAGCACTCACTTTAGAACAATACTTTTATGGTCAGGAGCACATCACATAAATTAAGATGGAGCAAACGTTGCTTACAGTACGTCAGAGCTTTCTTAATGATCCTGAGTTATCTCCGGTATCTGCCGATGGTATTTTAAGTGACCTCTGAAATTCCGGTGAAGAAACGGTTGCTCGGTTGTCTTGGCGGGAGCGCTACATATTTTCCACATCAGTGCACCTCTGAACAATATCATAGAACCACCGTTACTGATGCAAGACTGGTCGGGGTGTTTAGAAATTGAAGGTGATTCAATGAAGATACATATTTAAGGAGTTAATGCTGTGAGGCTGTTTCCATCTTAGAATAGTTTCCTACTCCGCGAATGTGTTTTCTTCCCTGAAGTAGTGCTTAATGAGGGACTCATTGGGAATTGTGGGGCCTTCAGTCCTTCACAGTCGGGCCTAACAGCTTCGCGGGGGGGACACATCCCCTCTCTTCCTCCTTCCATCTCTCTCTATCCCTCCCTTCCTCCTTCCATCTCTCTTTCCCTCTCTCCTTTTTTATTTGTTTAATTTTTTTATTTCACATTTATTTAACCAGGTACGCCAGTTGAGAACACGTTCTCATTTTCAACTGCGACCTGGCCAAGATAAAGCAAAGCAGTGCAACACAAACAACAACAGAGTTACACATGGGATAAACAAACGTACAGTCAATAACACAATAGAAAAGTCTATATACAGTGTGTGCAAATGTAGTAAGATTAGGGAGGTAAGGCAATAAATAGGCCATAGTGGCGAAATAATTACAATTTAGCAATAAACACTGGAGTGATAGATGTGCAGAAGATGAATGTGCAAGTAGAGATACTGGAGTGCAAAGGAGCAAAAAAAAAGAATAATATGGGGATGAGGTAGTTGGGTGGGCTATTTACAGATGGACTATGTACAGGTGCAATGATCGGTAAGCTGATGCTTAAAGTTAGTGAGGGAGATATAAGTCTCCAGCGTCAGTGATTTTTGCAATTCGTTCCAGTCATTGGCAGCAGAGAACTGTAAAGAAAGGCGGCCAAACGAGGAGTTGGCTTTGGGGGTGACCAGTGAAATATACCTGCTGGAGCGCGTGCTACGGGTGGGTGCTGCTATGGTGACCAGTGAGCTGAGATAAGGCGGGGCTTTACCTAGCAAAGACTTATAGATGACCTGGGGCCAGTGGGTTTGGCGACGAATATGAAGCGAGGGCCAGCCAACGAGAGTATACAGGTCGCAGTGGTGGGTAGTATATGGGGCTTTGGTGGCAATGTGATAGACTACATCCAATTTGCTGAGTAGAGTGTGAGGCTATTTTGTAAATGACATCGCCGAAGTCAAGGATCCGTAGGATAGTCCGTTTTACGAGTGTATGTTTGGCAGCATGAGTGAAGGATGCTTTGTTGTGAAATAGGAAGCCGATTCTAGATTTAATTTTGGATTGGAGATGCTTAATGTGAGTCTGGAAGGAGAGTTTACAGTCTAACCAGACACCTAGGTATTTGTAGTTGTCCACATATTCTAAGTCAGAACCGTCCAGAGTAGTGATGCTAGACGGGCGGGCGGGTGTGGGCAGTGATCGGTTGAAGAGCATGCATTTAGTTTTGCATTCTCCCTCTCCCTCCCTCTCTCCCATAGAGAGGCCCCAGTACCTTATCTACACAGAGAGGCCCCAGTACCTTATCTACACAGAGAGGCCCCAGTACCTTATCTACGCAGAGAGGCCCCAGTACCTTATCTACGCAGAGAGGCCCCAGTACCTTATCTACGCAGAGAGGCCCCACTACCTTATCTACACAGAGAGGCCCCACTACCTTATCTACGCAGAGAGGCCCCACTACCTTATCTACGCAGAGAGGCCCCACTACCTTATCTACACAGAGAGGCCCCACTACCTTATCTACACAGAGAGGCCCCATTACCTTATCTACACAGAGAGGCCCCACTAACTTATCTACACAGAGAGGCCCCACTAACTTATCTACACAGAGAGGCCCTCTTACAGAATTTCCCTGCCAAGGGCGCTGTGGGGCTAATTTCCAGCGTGTGTGTTGCTGTTTATGTCTGGCTGGCACTATCTAGTCTAGTTCTCCCCCTCACGTGAGAGATATTGATCACCTCCAGCTCATGGCTTCAGCCAATCAGACTGTCCCCATGCACCCCACACTTTGCCCATGCATCCTGTGATTGGTCAGATGCTCATATCTAGCTCAGCACTGGCCAGTCGGGACCGTTGAATGCTCTTTCAAGTGTATGCATATTCCCCTGAGCTTGACGTGTGATCATGGGTGGAGTTATGTACATGGGATGCGTGCACACAAAGTAAGTTGTTGTTTAACTTTGCTTTGTATTTCACTATGTAGCTATTACAATGTTATATGCTGAAGTTGTTATTAGTATTGGCTATTATTACCTTTAGTGTCATTTCTATGTGTAATAATTGCTATTTATGTTGCCCATTTGTATAGCCTCACTGTATGGTATTACTGCTGTTATTATTGTCCTACTGGTTATTAGATACAGTCCTGTTATTATTGTACTACTGTTAATTAGACACCGTACTGTAGTTATTATTGTACTACTGGTTATTAGACACCGTACTGTTGTTATTATTGTGCTACTGTTAATTAGACACTGTACTGTTGTTATTATTGTACTACTGTTAATTAGACACTGTACTGTTGTTATTATTGTACTACTGTTAATTAGACACTGTACTGTTGTTATTATTGTACTACTGTTAATTAGACACCGTACTGTTGTCATCTACAAAATAGCTTCCAATACTCTACTCAGCAAACTGGATGCAGTTTATCACAGTGCCATCCGTTTTGTTACTAAAGCACCTTATACGACCCACCACTGCGACCTGTATGCCCTAGTCGGCTGGCCCTCGCTACATGTTCGTCGTCAGACCCACTGGCTCCAGGTCATCTACAAGGCTATGCTAGGTAAAGTGCCGCCTTATCTCAGTTCACTGGTCACGATGGCTACACCCACCCGTAGCACGCGCTCCAGCAGGTGTATCTCACTGATCATCCCTAAAGCCAAAACCTCATTTGGACGCCTTTCCTTCCAGTTCTCTGCTGCCTGCGACTGGAACGAATTGCAAAAATCTCTGAAGTTGGAGACTTTTATCTCCCTCAACAACTTTAAAAATCTGCTATCCGAGCAGCTAACCGATCGCTGCAGCTGTACATAGTCCATCTGTAAACTACCCACCCAATTTACCTACCTCACCCCCCATACTGCTTTTATTTATTTACTTTTCTGCTCTTTTGCACACCAGTATCTCTTCTTGCACATGATCATCTGATGATTTATCACTCCAGTGTTAATCTGCTAAATTGTAATTATTCGATTTATTGCCTACCTCATGCCTTTTGCACACATTGTATATAGATTCTCTTTTTTTTCTACCATGTTATTGACTTGTTTATTGTTTACTCCATGTGTAACTCTGTGTTGTTGTCTGTTCACACTGCTATGCTTTATCTTGGCCAGGTCGCAGTTGCAAATGAGAACTTGTTCTCAACTAGCCTACCTGGTTAAATAAAGGTGAAATAAAAAATAAAAAATAAAATTATTGTACTACTGGTTATTAGATATAGTCCTGTTGTTATTATTGTACTACTGGTTATTAGATACAGTCCTGTTGTTATTATTGTACTACTGGTTATTAGATACAGTCCTGTTGTTATTATTGTACTACTGGTTATTAGATACAGTCCTGTTGTTATTATTGTACTACTGGTTATTAGATATAGTCCTGTTGTTATTATTGTACTACTGGTTATTAGACACCGTACTGTTGTTATTATTGTGCTACTGTTAATTAGACACCGTACTGTTGTTATTATCGTACTACTGTTAATTAGACACTGTACTGTTGTTATTATCGTACTACTGTTAATTAGACACTGTACTGTTGTTATTATTGTACTACTGGTTATTAGATACAGTACTGTTGTTATTATTGTACTACTGGTTATTAGATATAGTCCTGTTGTTATTATTGTACTACTGGTTATTAGATACAGTCCTGTTGTTATTATTGTACTACTGGTTATTAGACACCGTACTGTTGTTATTATTGTACTACTGGTTATTAGATACAGTCCTGTTGTTATTATTGTGCTACTGTTAATTAGACACCGTACTGTTGTTATTATTGTACTACTGTTAATTAGACACTGTACTGCTGTTATTATTGTACTACTGGTTATTAGATACAGTCCTGTTGTTATTATTGTGCTACTGGTTATTAGATATAGTCCTGTTGTTATTATTGTGCTACTGGTTATTAGATACAGTCCTGTTGTTATTATGGTACTACTGGTTATTAGATACAGTCCTGTTGTTATTATTGTACTACTGGTTATTAGATACAGTCCTGTTGTTATTATTGTACTACTGGTTATTAGATACAGTCCTGTTGTTTTATTGTACTACTGGTTATTGGACACCGTACTGTTGTTATTATTGTACTTGTCACGATCGTCTTCTTGTGAGAGATTGGACCAAGGCGCAGCGTGTGCAAAATACATCTCTTTATTGTGGAAGAGAGAAAAAACACGAAAACGAACACTATACACAAACTAACAAAAACAACAAACGACTGTGAAGCTAAATAACGTAAGTGCACAGACAAGCAACAAACGTTCAACATAGACAATTACCCACAAACACATGATGCCCATGGCTCCCTTAAATATGGCTCCCAATTAGAGACAATAAACCACAGCTGTCTCTAATTGTGAACCAATCTAGGCAGCCATCGACATACAAACACCTAGACAAGACATTTCCCCATTAAACCTACAAACCCCTAGACAACCCAAAACACATACTTCCCCATGTCACACCCTGACCTAACTAAAATAATAATGAAAACAAAGATAACTAAGGCCAGGGTGTGACATAACCCCCCCCTTAAGGTGCGAACTCCGGGCGCACCAGCATAAAGTCTAGGGGAGGGTCTGGGTGGGCGTCTGTCCACGGTGGCGGCTCTGGCACTGGTCGTGGTCCCCACCCCACCATAGTCACTACCCGCTTTCGTAGCCTCCTCCAAATGACCACCCTCCAACTTAACCCCACTGGATTAAGGGGCAGCACCGGACTAAGTGGCAGCACCGGACTAAGGGGCAGCACCGGACTAAGGGGCAGCACCGGACTAAGGGGCAGCACCGGACTTGCTGGCGGATCCTGGCTGGATGGCTCCGGCGGATCCTGGCTGGACGGCTCTGGCGGATCCTGGCTGGGCTGCTCATGGCTGGCTGACGGATCTGGCTGCTCATGGCTGGCTGACGGATCTGGCTGCTCATGGCTGGCTGACGGATCTGGCTGCTCATGGCTGGCTGACGGATCTGGCTGCTCATGGCTGGCTGACGGATCTGGCTGCTCATGGCTGGCTGACGGATCTGGCTGCTCATGGCTGGCTGACGGATCTGGCTGCTCATGGCTGGCTGACGGATCTGGCTGCTCATGGCTGGCTGACGGATCTGGCTGCTCATGGCTGGCTGACGGATCTGGCTGCTCATGGCTGGCTGACGGATCTGGCTGATCCTGGCTGGCGGAAGGCTCTGGCTGATCCTGTCTGGCGGAAGGCTCTGGCTGATCCTGTCTGGCGGAAGGCTCTGGCTGATCCTGTCTGGCGGAAGGCTCTGGCTGATCCTGTCTGGCGGAAGGCTCTGGCTGATCCTGTCTGGCGGAAGGCTCTGGCTGATCCTGTCTGGCGGAAGGCTCTGGCTGATCCTGTCTGGCGGAAGGCTCTGGCGGCTCCTGTCTGGCAGACGGCTCTGAAGGCTCATGGCAGACGGGCGGCTTTGCAGGCTCAGTACAGACGGGCGGCTTTGAAGACTCATGGCAGACGGACAGTTCAGACGGCGTTGGGCAGACGGGCAGTACAGGCGCCGTTGGGCAGACGGGCAGTTCAGGCGCCGTTGGGCAGACGGGCAGTTCAGGCGCCGTTGGACAGACGGGCAGTTCAGGCGCCGTTGGGCAGACGGCAGACTCTGGCCGGCTGAGACGCACTGTAGGCCTGGTGCGTGGTGCCGGAACTGGAGGTACCGGGCTAAGGACACGCACCTTCAGGCTAGTGCGGGGAGAAGGAACAGGGCATGCTGGACCCTGGGGACGCACATTAGGCCTAGTGCGTGGTGCCGGAACTGGTGGTACCGGGCTGAGGACACGCATCTCAGGGCTAGTGCGGGGAGCAGCAACAGGACGCACAGGACTCTGGGGACACACAGGAGGCTTGGTGCGTGGTGTTGGCACTGGTGGTAAAGGGCTGGAGACACGCACCATAGAGCTAGTGCGTGGAGGAGGCACAGGGCTCTGAAGACGCACAGGAAGCCTGGTGCGTGGTGTAGGCACTGGTGGTACTGGGCTAGAGCGGGGAGGTGGCGCCGGAAATACCGGACCGTGCAGGCGTACTGGCTCCCTTGAGCACTGAGCCTGTCCAACCTTACCTGGTTGTATGCTCCCCGTTGCCCGACCAGTGCGGGGAGGTGGAATAACCCGCACCGGGCTATGTAGGCGAACCGGGGACACCATACGTAAGGCTGGTGCCATGTAAGCCGGCCCGAGGAGACGCACTGGTGGCCAGATGCGTTGGGCCGGCTTCATGACATCCGGCTCAACGCTCAATTTAGCCCGGCCGACACGTGGAGCTGGAATGTACCGAACCGGGCTATGCACGTGTACAGGAGACACCATGCGCTCTACTGCGTAACACGGTGTCTGCCCGTACTTTCGCTCTCCACGGTAAGTACAGGGAGTAGGCGCAGGTCTCCTACCTGACTTCGCCACACTCCCTTTAAGGCCCCCCCCAATAAATTTTTGGGTTGTACTCACGGGCTTCCAGCCTTGCTTCCGTGCTGCCTCCTCATATCGCCTCCTCTCGGCTTTAGCTGCCTCCAGCTCTTCACGAGGGAGGCGATATTCTCCCGGTTGTGCCCAAGGTCCCTTACCATCCAGTATCTCCTCCCATGTCCATGAATCCTGTGTAGGTGGGTCCTGTTGCCGCTTGACACGCCGCTTGGTCCTAGATTGGTGGGTAATTCTGTCACGATCGTCTTCTTGTGAGAGATTGGACCAAGGCGCAGCGTGTGCAAAATACATCTCTTTATTGTGGAAGAGAGAAAAAACACGAAAACGAACACTATACACAAACTAACAAAAACAACAAACGACCGTGAAGCTAAATAACGTAAGTGCACAGACAAGCAACAAACGTTCAACATAGACAATTACCCACAAACACATGATGCCCATGGCTGCCTTAAATATGGCTCCCAATTAGAGACAATAAACCACAGCTGTCTCTAATTGAGAACCAATCTAGGCAGCCATCGACATACAAACACCTAGACAAGATATTTCCCCATTAAACCTACAAACCCCTAGACAACCCAAAACACATACTTCCCCATGTCACACCCTGACCTAACTAAAATAATAATGAAAACAAAGATAACTAAGGCCAGGGTGTGACAGTACTACTGGTTATTAGATACAGTCCTGTTGTTTTATTGTACTACTGGTTATTAGATACAGTCCTGTTGTTATTATTGTACTTCTTGGCATTATGCAACAGAAGACCAGATCCTGGGATTCTTCCTGGCAGGGGAGCCTCCTCCAACAGGTTGCCGTGGAGAGCATGGGACAGTCATATGAAGGACAGCAGCAAGAAGTTGTCTCTTCTGCCCCGGAACTGTTGCCAGGTGTGACTGACTATCGGGTGTGACTATATTGTCTATCCAGCCCCGGCACCGTGGTCAGACACGGCTGCGTTTGAGACCGGGGCAGGGACACGTCAAGTCCTCGGCCCCCACTGGTTCTGAGGAGTCACCTGCTACGGAGACTGAGCCTACACCAGATATCATTCCCGATCCCCCCTCCGCTGTCGAGGAGTCTGGGGGAACCCTCTCCCCAACTCAGGCGGCCTATGAGATTCCTGCAGCATCGCCACACGGTAGTGAGCCTATATTGCTGACTGGATCCTATTTCTCACCACCACCAGATCATCAACAGCCAAATCTACCGGGGTGACCACCCAGACATCCCCCTGTGTCCTGTCCCAGAGGCACGACCCATTCCTGCTCCTGGGGTCCAAGCTGATCCACCATCTGCCCTGGACTTACCAGCACTGCCTCCTAATCTGGCCCTGACTCTGGGTCTACCGTTGGTGCCTGCTCCAGGGCTCCAGTTGGTGCCTGCTCCAGGGCTCCATTTGGTGCCTGCTCCAGGGCTCCATTTGGTGCCTGCTCCAGGGCTCCATTTGGTGCCTGCTCCAGGGCTCCAGTTGGTGCCTGCTCCAGGGCTCCAGTTGGTGCCTGCTCCAGGGCTCCAGTTGGTGCCTGCTCCAGGGCTCCAGTTGGTGCCTTGCCCTGGGCCCTCCTCTGGTTTCTGCACTGGGGGCACAGCCCACCTCTGTGGGGGAACCACCTCCGTGCCTGCTCTTCACTGCTGGGGCACAGCCCACCTCTGTGGGGGAACCACCTCCGTGCCTGCTCTTCACTGCTGGGGCACAGCCCACCTCTGTGGGGGAACCACCTCCGTGCCTGCTCTCCACTGCTGGGGCACAGCCCACCTCTGTGGGGGAACCACCTCCGTGTCTGCTCTCCACTGCTGGGGCACAGCCCACCTCTGTGGGGGAACCACCTCCGTGCCTGCTCTTCACTGCTGGGGCACAGCCCACCTCTGTGGGGGAACCACCTCCGTGCCTGCTCTCCACTGCTGGGGCACAGCCCACCTCTGTGGGGGAACCACCTCCGTGTCTGCTCTCCACTGCTGGGGCACAGCCCACCTCTGTGGGGGAACCACCTCCGTGCCTGCTCTCCACTGCTGGGGCACAGCCCACCTCTGTGGGGGAACCACCTCCGTGCCTGCTCTCCACTGCTGGGGCACAGCCCACCTCTGTGGGGGAACCACCTCCGTGTCTGCTCTCCACTGCTGGGGCACAGCCCACCTCTGTGGGGGATCCACCTCCGTGTCTGCTCTCCACTGCTGGGGCACAGCCCACCTCTGTGGGGGAACCACCTCCGTGTCTGCTCTCCACTGCTGGGGCCTGGCCTGCCTCAGTTGGGGAGCTGCCGTCGCTGGGCCTGCTCTCCTCCCAGGCAATGGACACAGTGGTCGCATACACATATTTTGCAGATGTTATTGCGGGTGTAGTGAAATGTTGTTTTCCTAGCTCCAACAGTTTTAGGGGGTGGCTGTTACAAATTCCCTGCCAATGACTGTTAGCAGCACCTCGCAACCCTGAGCTGCACACTCCACTGCCCATCCCCTAGGACCGGAGCCTGAGAGTCTGGGGTGAACCATAAACCTGCCTCTCAAACTCTCCCTGACCTATGTGTCCTGTGCCCTGATACAGTAGGTTGCTAGGGAGGTTACTAGTGGGCCGGACATCTGCCCGTCCTCTTGACTCTGCAGGTCACACAATACAGTCAGTCACCTGTCAGTCACCCTCAAGCAGTGGTAGAGAGCAACATCTCTGTCTCTGCCCATCAACAACTGGACTCACTCATATCTCTGGACGTGTGGGATGGTGTGCGTGCCCAAAGTGAGTTGTGTGACATTTGTATATTGTTCTTTATAGTTAGTTACTACTATTGCCTATTGTATGTTGACCCTCTGAGTTTACTGTGTTGTGTAATACTCTGCAGGTGGCATATGGAATCTATACAGTCATTTGACATCTATTACTGCTTTATTCTGTAAGATTATGTATCTGTGCAATCTTTCCCTGGTGTATTCATTTGGTATGTGTGTATTCATTACCTCTATTTCCGTCCATTACAGAACCACTATCATTCCACTACCTTTCCCAATGTTCATCCCTGTGTACATCCCATGTTCATCTTCCTCAGTGTGTGTGAATAAAGTTCCTGTGTGTGTTAACTCTTGGGCTGCTTTATTCCCCTCTAACTGGGTGCGGTGTCAGTGAGTCACAAACCATTAAAATACGCAGAGCCAGGTCGCTGTTTTTCAGGCCCCAATACCTTATCTACACAAAAATACTCCAGTACCTTATCTACACATGAAGAGTGCCACTCAAACCAAGGTCAGCATCAGAGAGACTGAAAGGCCCTCTTTTCCACATCCTAAACATAACAGCCTGTTTCCTGACTGGTTCCTAACCGCTCCATCTCACAAACCGTGTTGAAATAATTTGATTGAGGGCGTTTTTTGTTTCTTTTGGGGCGGGGGTTATTGTGCCTGTCACAAATACGTCCTTTGACTGGTAGCACCACCGACCAGACTTGTCAGTCAGTGGTTTCCATGGTAATTTCCCACCCGTTTGTTTTGTTGTTGTACTTGTATTGTGATGTAAAACAGAGGAGAAGGAATTAGCTTTTTGTGGGGGTGGAACATTTACATAGAAAACAAGTGGTTGGGATACAACGCTGCAAGGTTGTTAAATTGTGGCCCAGGAAATAAAGTCAGTAGATTTTTAGTGTGCTGCACCCAAGCCTTTATCCACAAGTACATAGACAAAACACACACGTGAATACACCGGTATGCAAGCACTAAAAGAGGTCTATACACACACACACACACACACACAGGTATGCGTCCACCTGGTCTTCGATCCTCACACTGTGCAGGTGGTTCATCTCTCAGCTGTGAGGCTTATGAAACTCTTGGTGATGTATGGATTCGACCCTCCTGACCTGGACTGGCTGTCACCCTGGATATGTCTGTCTGGACGGCTGACAATGTATGAGTGTGTTGAAATCAATGATGTACAGTGGGGAGAACAAGTATTTGATACACTGCCGATTTTGCAGGTTTTCCTACTTACAAAGCATGTAGAGGTCTGTAATTTTTATCATAGGTACACTTCAACTGTGAGAGACGGAATCTAAAACAAAAATCCAGAAAATCACATTGTATGATTTTTAAATAATTAATTTGCATTTTATTGCATGACATAAGTATTTGATCACCTACCAACCAGTAAGAATTCCGGCTCTCACAGACCTGTTAGTTTTTCTTTAAGAAGCCCTCCTGTTCTCCACTCATTACCTGTATTAACTGCACCTGTTTGAACTCGTTACCTGTATAAAAGACACCTGTCCACACACAATCAAACAGATTCCAACCTCTCCACAATGGCCAAGACCAGAGAGCTGTGTAAGGACATCAGGGATAAAATTGTAGACCTGCACAAGGCTGGGATGGGCTACAGGACAATAGGCAAGCAGCTTGGTGAGAAGGAAACAACTGTTGGCGCAATTATTAGAAAATGGAAGAAGTTCAAGATGACGGTCAATCACCCTCGGTCTGGGGCTCCATGCAAGATTTCACCTCGTGGGGCATCAATGATCATGAGGAAGGTGAGGGATCAGCCCAGAACTACACGGCAGGACCTGGTCAATGACCTGAAGAGAGCTGGGACCACAGTCTCAAAGAAAACCATTAGTAACACACTACGCCGTCATGGATTAAAATCCTGCAGCGCACGCAAGGTCCCCCTGCTTAAGCCAGTGCATGTCCAGGCCTGTCTGAAGTTTGCCAATGACCGTCTGGATGATCCAGAGGAGGAATGGGAGAAGGTCATGTGGTCTGATGAGACAAAAATAGAGCTTTTTGGTCTAACTCCACTCGCCGTGTTTGGAGGAAGAAGAAGTATGAGTACAACCCCAAGAACACCATCCCAACTGTGAAGCATGGAGGTGGAAACATCCTTCTTTGGGGATGCTTTTCTGCAAAGGGGACAGGACGACTGCACCGTATTGAGGGGAGGATGGATGGGGCCATGTATCGCGAGATCTTGGCCAACAACCTCCTTCCCTCAGTAAGAGCATTGAAGATGGGTCGTGGCTGGGTCTTCCAGCATGACAACGACACGAAGCACACAGCCATGGCAACTAAGGAGTGGCTCCGTAAGAAGCATCTCAAGGTCCTGGAGTGGCCTAGCCAGTCTCCAGACCTGAACCCAATAGAAAATCTTTGGAGGGAGCTGAAAGTCCGTATTGCCCAGCGACAGCCCCGAAACCTGAAGGATCTGGAGAAGATCTGTAGGGAGGAGTGGGCCAAAATCCCTGCTGCAGTGTGTGCAAACCTAGTCAAGAACTACAGGAAACGTATGATCTCTGTAATTGCAAACAAAGGTTTCTGTACCAAATATTAACTTCTGCTTTTCTGATGTATCAAATACTTATGTCATGCAATAAAATGCAAATTAATTACTTAAAAATCATACAATGTGATTTTCTGGATTTTTGTTTTAGATTCCGTCTCTCATAGTTGAAGTGTACCTATGATAATAATTACAGACCTCTACATGCTTTGTAAGTAGGAAAACCTGCAAAATCGGCAGTGTATCAAATACTTGTTCTCCCCACTGTATATAAATCCAGGATTGCTGATGTTATGTAATGTCCAATGAGAGGCTTTGAAGCCACTGGTCGGCCATATTGGTACTCCTCCGAAGGAGCAGTCCTCCATAGGAATGAATGGAATTCTACAATATTTCAAATAAATGACCAAATTAAGGACAAAATTACATGTATTTAGGTATTTATTTGTTAAAGTGGGGAGAGTATCATTAGTACTCTCTAAAAAAAATACTTTAAGGAATAGGTTTTTATATACTCTATATAATTTTTTAATAATTTAAAGTATGCATTAAGGCGTTTGTAATATAATATACTTTTCAAAAACGAATGTAGACATTAATACATGCATTTCTATCAAAATCCAAAGTACCAAAATGGCTGCGCGGCAGCTTCAAAACAGCGCCCCCTGGGACTCATCTAAGGTTAATACATATCATTGGTTGAACTGGCAACACATGGTCTGTCTTTCAAACACACCCAACAGAACCCCCCCCCCCCCCCCTTTCCTGCTTGGATTGATTATGGGTGATGGATTGTTCAGCATGTGCATCTGACCCACACGTCTAACACTGCCTTCCCAAGACTTAGGGTTTTTAGACTTGCCAAGTCACTTGCATTTTTCTATCCAGCTGGATGTTAAGGGATGCATGTGATAGCGTCTGCACGTGACGATTATCCTTCATGTGTAGATCTATCCACATCATTGATTCATATTCACCCCTTACCTTACAAGTACTGTACTACCATGGTATTATTCACTCAACTAGCTTCCACTGTGACCTCATTTTGTCATGTACACCACAACACATTTATCATCATTTTTTCTAACATAACTTCTCCCTCTCGCTCTCGCTGAGCGCGAGGACCCCGCTCTCATATTTTGAGGCTTGATCCCAGGCCGAGCGTGTCACTGGCCCAAGCTGGAGATATGTACCGTGTGTGTGTGATGTCCCGGTGGTTTGTTGGAGAGAGGGCCCAGTCTGACAGACTGTCTGCATCCACGGTGAGAGGCATTAGTCAGAGGAACCAACCTTGCCTTTCAGCAGCTCTCCTGACTGAGATGTGCTAAATTACATTTCCTGTGTTTCATAACAGCGACTACCCAAGCTCTGACTGACGCTAGGACTTCCTGCTCAAGTCAAACATAAACACTTTTTTTGCCGTTTTTAGGTAACGTCCCCGCAGGTTTGACAATGGAGGTGTTCTTTTAGCCCTGTGTAAACAAGCAGACTTTAAGGCCAGGGAATCTTTGTTTCCTGGAGTGTGTGTGTGTGTGTGTGTGTGTGTGTGTGTGTGTGTGTGTGTGTGTGTGTGTGTGTGTGTGTGTGTGTGTGTGTGTGTGTGTGTGTGTGTGTGTGTGTGTGTGTGTGTGTGTGTGTGTGTGTGTGTGTGTGTGTGTGTGTGTGTGTGTGTGTGTGTGTGTGTGTGGGGGGGGGGGGGGGGGGCATAGCTGTGTGTCAGTGTACATACAGAACATACTTGGCTTCCTTTCCTCATTTCCAAAGTCATTGTAACCATTGATAGTTGGTAGAGCTGGTAGAGCAACGCCAGGGTTGTGTGTTCCATGTGGCTCAGTTGGTAGAGCAACGCCAGGGTTGTGGGTTCCATTCCCACTGGGGATTGGTTTGACATTGTTTTTAATGAAAATGTATTCACTCACTACTGTAAGCTAAATGACTAAAATGTAAATAGAAGAACCCTTTTTGGTTCCAGATAGAACCCTTTTGGGTTCCATGCTCCTTTCCACAGAGGGTTCTACCTGCAACCAAAAATGGTTATCCTATGGGGACTGAACCCCTTTGGAGGGTACTTATTTCCTGTATGCTGTCAAATGAGATATATTTCCAGTGTATTGCTCTCCTACAACCCACTTACCATCACTGTGCCACAATAGAACACTTTCATTGACATTTTAACCTCTGTCTTCGAGAAACAAACGAGGAGCCTCCATTGGTAGGAAAATGCATTACAAGGTTCTTTAGATACCATCATCTCAATATGGCCTTTTTCCTGTTGCTTTACTACAACCTTGCTCTTTTCCCACCCTGACTTCATTTGTCCAAGTCCTCAGTCTGTCTGTCCTCCTATACCCCTCCCTCCCTCTGTCTGTCTGGCTGCCCTCCTATACCCCTCCCCCTGTCTGTCTGTCCTCATCTCCCTCCCCCCTCCCCCCTCTGTCTGTCTGGCTGCCCTCCTATACCCCTCCCTCTGTCTGTCTGTCTGTCTGACTGTCCTCCTATACCCCTCCCTCTATCTATCTGTCTGTCCTCATCTCCCCCCTCTGTCTGTCTGTCTCTGTCTGTCTGTCTGTCTGCCCTCGTCTCCCTCCCCCTATCCCCCTCTGTCTCGCTGTCTGCTCTCGTCTTCCTCCCTGCTCCCTTCTGTCTGTCTGTCTGTCCTCATCTCCCTCCCTGCCCCCCTCTGTCTGTCCGTCTGTCATCATTTCCCTGCCCCCCTTTGCCCTCTCTAGCATCTGAGAGAGGGCTTGTGATGATGTCACACAGGGACGTCTGGCCTCTATAAAAGGGGGAGCCACTGTGAAAATCTCTTAATGAAGTTGCGAAGAGCCTGAGTTGAGCTGAGCTGTGCTGACTACTTCCCTCTCCATAGAAACGGATCAAGTTGGACTTGAATTTTCTCCTTAGAAAACACAAAAACAGACAGGCTCACCCACATCTCCTTCGGATAGATGAGAAGATACAGGGAGATATAATTTGAAAGCAGTGAACAGCTCCTCTTCTTCACATTGGTTTGATCACTGCGTCTTTTGACACTGCTAGCCCTGAGAGTGAAGAGTCTAGCTGACATATTGGGAAAACTTTGTATTCATTTTTTTCCCGAACCCATGAAAATCACGTTTTCTTTGTGTACAATGATGCGACAAGCAAGCATCTCCTCTGTGGTGTTTCTATCTTGCACTGTCATGCTGGTAAGTACTTTTTAAAGTGTTTCATATGTGTGCTTTTACCACTCTCCATTCAAATGAGTGTCTTTACATCATCGGGTTCTACATACTTCACCATAAGCTCTTAAAAATTATACAATGTCATCTTTAATATTAAAATTGAGAAATTGCAAGTATATATTGTGGTCAAATTCATTTCAAATTATGCATATTAAATTGTCCATCTATTGACTGAAATAATGAGACAGGGATCTTTGAACAAATTAATAAACTCATTTCCATAGATACATTTGAATTTAGGGCTTGTTTGATACTTTTGAGCTTGATGATCTAGTCTGAGTTACTCCAGGCTGATGTGTAACAATCATGCTTAGAAAGGTAGAAGCAGAAATGTGTCCTAACAAGATTAGAACAGGGTGCCGGTTTGAATGAAAGCATTGTTCTAAATCAAATTCCTTTGTACAATCACAGTTTAATTATTAGGATATTTGGGTACACAATCAGAGAATTTGGAGAGGAATTTCTGCTGAGTGTTAGCTGATATTTGACCTGCATACTGTAAATGAACGTATCTGAAATACCATTAAGAGTTTTTGCTTGTGGATAGCCAAGAGGACTTTAGATCTTTGGTTAACCTTATTCTAGGTATACACTTGATTCCACCATTTTTTCTCCTCCGGATATTTACTCAAGCATTGTACAATCCCTCTTCTGTGGGGGCTTCCAACACCAAAGGGATACCCTTCCCCTGTGCCCTGCAGTGAACATATACACACTAACTCTCAATCCTCTCGCTGTGCTTCCCAGGTGCAGGGTGGATGCCCGCGGCAGTGCTCGTGCCCCACCTCACCGCCCTCATGCCCACCAGGCGTCAGCTGGGTGACAGACTCCTGTGGCTGCTGTAAGGTGTGTGCCAGGCAGTACAACCAGGACTGCAGCCCTAGCCAGCCCTGTGACCACATCAAGGGCCTGCACTGCCACCTAGGGTCTGGAGGAGATCCGGAGACAGGACTGTGTCGAGGTAAGTGCATGGACATCGAAATGGCCTAGGGTGGGACTGGACATACTTATGCTATGATTGACATTCCCTATCCACCTTCGATTGGCACTGATAATATTATCGACAATGCTAACTCTAATGAATATAATGAAATACACAAAAGCGACAATGATTGTACAAAAATGCATTGCTCCTGTCCCAGCTGAGGCCATGGGTCGTCCCTGTGAGCTGAACGGCCGGGTCTACCAACACGGGGAGGACTTCCAGCCCAGCTGCCAGCACCAGTGCAGCTGTATGGACGGCGTGGTGGGCTGCATGCCCCTGTGCCCACACCAGGTACCACTACCAGGTTGGCACTGCTCCCGGCCCCGGCTGGCCAGGCTGCCAGGACGCTGCTGCGAGGAGTGGCTTTGTGACGATGACAACCATATCAAGGAGGACTCCAGAGAGGTTGACCACGCTCCACCTCCTTCCCCACCCCAGCACCCTGATCTTACCAGCAATGAGCTGCTCATGGCTCCCACCCCCTGGGACTCAAGTGCTGGAGCGTCATATCAAGGTACATAATGATACTCTCTTTTTTGTTATGAAATATACATTTGTAATGTTTTGTATCAGTCAGAGGAGAATGGTGTTCCTCATGGATCATGTTTGGCCCTCTCTTCTTACAGAGTGGATCTCCTCCCCCCAGTCCCATGCCTTACTTCCCTCAACCTGCTTCCTGCAAACCACTGATTGGTCGCCTTGCTCAGCCACGTGTGGGATGGGCGTGTCCAGCCGAGTAACCAGTAGCAACGCTGAGTGTCGGTTGGCCAGAGAGACACGACTGTGCCAGATCCGGCAGTGTGATCTTGCCCTCACCCCTTCTCCCAAGGTAAGACATGTACAATGTGTGAAACACAATGGTCCAGCATCATCAAATGGGAATTACACTACTATAAATTGACCACTAGACAGGTTATGGAATTGTACCATGTGTAATTCACAGCTATCCTCCTGTCAAACAGTGGAGGCTGAGGGGAGTACAGCTCATAATAAAGGCCGGAACGGAGCTAATGAAATGGAAACCATGTGTTTGACACCATTCCACTAATTCCGCTCCAGCCATTACCACGAGCACGTCCTCCCCAATTAAGGTGGGCCACCAACCTCCTGTGCTGTCAGGGTGTATGTATTTTGACCTGTGACCCCATTTCTCTTACAGAAAGGGAAGAAGTGCCAACGCACAATACGTCCTCGCAAACCTGTCCGGATCAAGTTCAGCGGCTGCTCTACAGCGCGCCAGTATCGTCCTCGTTCCTGTGGTTTGTGTGCCGACGGCAGCTGCTGCACTCCTTCTCTGACGCGCACGGTGAACCTTCACTTCCGCTGTCCCGGAGGCAGGCAGGACTTTACCCGTAGCGTCATGTGGATCCAGCGTTGCCGCTGCAGCCAGAGCTGTCAAAGTCAAGGGCTTGCCTCCCCGGGCTCTCTCAGTCTACCTAACGACATCCATACCTTCTCCCACTGAGCCCCATGTCTAAACACTAGCATTTCTCGCCACAAGAACATGCCCTTGACCTGACTCTGGCCCTCGACTCCAGGGTTCACCTTTTCCCTAATCTCACTGTCACCTTCCCTCGTTCCAAAAACGTTTCCTGTTCCCTAACCCCAGGGTTTATTGCTGCCGTAGCCTCTTTACCCCAGTCTGTGTTCCTTTACCCCAGGACTCCCCGCTGCCCTGTCTCCAGTCTGTATTCCTTTACCCCAGGACTCCCCCCTGCCCTGTCTCCAGTCTGTATTCCTTTACCCCAGGACTCCCCCCTGCCCTGTCTCCAGTCTGTATTCCTTTACCCCAGGACTCCCCCCTGCCCTGTCTCCAGTCTGTATTCCTTTACCCCAGGACTCCCCCCTGCCCTGTCTCCAGTCTGTATTCCTTTACCCCAGGACTCCCCCCTGCCCTGTCTCCAGTCTGTGTTCCTTTACCCCAGGACTCCCCCCTGCCCTGTCTCCAGTCTGTGTTCCTTTACCCCATGACTCCCTCTTGCCCTGTCTCCAGTCTGTGTTCCTTTACCCCAGGACTCCCCCCTGCCCTGTCTCCAGTCTGTGTTCCTTTACCCCAGGACTCCCCCCTGCACTGTCTTCAGTCTGTGTTCCTTTACCCCATGACTCCCACTTGCCCTGTCTCCAGTCTGCCCTCACCCCATATGGAAGGCTCCATCAGCTGGGGGAAGGACACTGATGCGATGTAGTGAACTGTTTTACTCTTACAGCTGCCTAATTGTGTACCCAACACTTTCTCTCTCTCATTCTCTCACTGGTGGTAACTCCCCCCATAATCCAATGGTTTTGGTTTGGTCTTCAGTCACACCCAAAATTCAGCACCTCCATATAACTTCAGTGATGGACTGACTGACTGAATTTAAAAGACAGTTGGGGGTGCTTCTGTGTTACTGTAGTTTGGAATGGTGAATTGTACTCTGTAGGACTGTACTTATAACTACCCAATGAGAAAGGTTAGACTGAATTTCAGACAGGCAATCTCACAGAGACATTTGCGTAGCATCCCTTCTGACAAACGTCTTTAGAGCCTTACTGCCCTTTTCACTTGTCTGTTTTGCTTGTGTTCAGTAAGTGGCAGATCTGTGGGCGATTGTGTGCATTCTACAAATGATCTCTGTCAGTGGACCTCCTATCAAATTTGATGGGCAAGAATATAAATGCACAGGTGTTCATGGTTTACACTCTGAAATATGAATCATCATTGTTATAGACACAGAGGTTTTAAATGGACTTTTGTAAGTTATTCATGTTTAATTATTGTAGTGATGACTTGTAAATATGTATTTACTATACTTTGTACAGTTAGGCAATGTTGATTTGTTTGTCATTAGGTATATATGTCTGTTTCGTATCGTCTCTATCTGTACAGACTTCACTTAACGATGGAGTGACATGTTTTGGATATTACCTCCTTTTTCGAGGTGCACAGAATATAAACAATAGTGGACCGAGAATGTAATATGTTAATTTATATCACTTTATTTTGATTAATATATTCAATAAATGTCTTAATGAAAGTGCCTCTTGTAAAAAAATTACAAACGCCATGAAAATATATGTATTTCTACAAAAACAAATGTGCGTGATATTTTGTACCCATAATTTGTGTCCCACTTTTCTGTTTACCAGTACACACACCCACACACCTAGTCTGTGACTTGGTTTGATTACTCTACAGTCTAAAATGTATTATTTTGTATAGATATCATTACTAGATATTTGTGTACAAATATGATACAGTCCCCATTGTCAATCACAAATCAGTGAATGGGATTTTTGTAATGAGACCCAGAAGAGAGCCAGGTGGAACACCCTGAAGCTGACTGGGGGACGGACAGGGGAAGGTTTCAATAAGAGACTAGTGGGACGGAGAGACCCACCTGACAGTGTTATTTGCTGTGGAACTGTGGACTAGGGTTAAGGCCTCGGTTCAAGTTCCTGTAGGTTAGTACACAGCGTCCAGGCCCAGTTTCACATGGCAAACATTGCAGCCGTCTCACAAATACCACACACTGTATCCTTGTTTCTCAGACCCGACACTCTCCCCCGCGCTCTGTGACTAACTATCCACACTGACCTCCCCACACCATGCCGATGCATACTTGATGTCAGCCGTGAAGCCAAGGATGATTACTTCCACTGCTGCCACTACTACTGCATGCCACTAATACCACCATGATTTCCACGACCACTGCTGCAATTACTAGCATGGTACTACAAGAGCAACAACAACAAAATATTGTAGCAGTGGTCGTAGAAATCTTGGTGGTATTCACTACTGCTATGAATAAATTAAATATTTACCAGGAAACCTTAAAGTCTAACCTTAAAGTGTTGTGAGAAGAGGCACTTATGTTTTTACAGAAACCAGATTCTTTTTTTTTTTTTATATACGAGGGTGTAACGGCTGTCTTCCATAGGTGAAGGAGAGGACCAAAGTGCAGCGCGGCTAGTGTTCAACATGTTTAATAAAAGAACAAGTGAAACACTACAAACAACATACAAAATATCAAAATGTGCAAAAACCGAGACCGACCTATCTGGTGCAGACAACCACAGAGACAGGAAACAAACACCCACAAAAACCCAACACAAAACAAGCCTCCTATATATGATTCTCAATCAGGGACAACGATTACCATCTGCCTCTGATTGAGAACCATATTAGGCTGGACATAGAAACAGACAAACTAGACACACAACATAGAATTCCCACCCAGCTCACGTCCTGACCAACACTAAACAAGCAAAACACATAATAACTCTGGTCAGGACGTTACAGAGGGTGGCATTCCCTTCTTTGTTCAAGACTCATGTTGTCAATATTGAGGTAGAAAGTCTTACATTTGCAACTGTTACCAAATTTAGCAAAATAGTTTCACCTTGATTTTCATAGACTTTTCATGTCAATGATCAATGTGATGCATTAATGCCCTTGGGACCTGGAAAAACACTATACATATGAATAAAATGCACTGTTATCCTCATTATGATCAACTTTATTAATAAAAAAATGGAAAGAATGTTTTAAGCTGTTAGCAGGCCAAGGGCATGCAATTCAGGAAAAGAAAGTACAAGAGGGAGGAGAAAGGAGGAGAAGGGTGGGATTGTACAGCTGGAATCCTTTGTGGGTGTGTGAGTTGGTATAATGTGTAGAATTGTGTGTAACTAATGTCGGAGTGTACATTGGCTGAGAGAGCGGACAGGAATGCCCAGGTGTAGCACTGCCTCGCAGAGAGTAGAATTGTGTGTAGAATTGTGTGTAACTAATGTCGGAGTGTACATTGGCTGTGAGAGCAGACAGGAAGGCCCAGGTGTAGCGCTGCCTCGCAGAGAGCTGTGAGTGTTAGCACGGCCCTGACGGAGGAACAGGAAACACTGTATGTCGGAAGCCTGGGGTCTCGCAGGTGGGATGTGACGGGATTGACAGGGGAAGGAAGGGGTGGGAGAGGTCACAGAGTAATCAAACACAAATGTTCATATGATACAAGCACCATGTATACCACATTTTTAAATCAAGAAAAGCAGAGTAATTTATGCCAGGTTTTATAGATTATGGTAGATTTTTTTTAGAATTTTCACTTACGAAATCATAGAATACAGCCACAATAGAACAGCCTGTATTCTAGGAAGTAATTTTGTACATACCCAATCCTGGATCTTTGGAGGCAATGGAAATACTACCCTCTACTGGCAATAGAAAACAACAGCGATGTGTGTTGTGGATCCATAATAAAATCTTGAAAACCGAGAACTAAAGTTGTTTTCAATAGTTGTTTTTAATTCATAAAAAATAATATTAATTGGAATATAATATTGGAATGGAATATAACTAAAAACATTAAATAACATTGGAATATAACATTTATTAACAATAACTTAACTAATTAACTAGTGTTAACTAGTGTAACATTGATGTGGCAACTCTCTTATGCTCTGCTATCAAACGATTCTAATTTGTGCATAGGTCACAAATAAAGCTAAAGCTATTATTAAACAAACAAAAATATATTACATTTTTTAGATTCATCAAAGTAGCCACACTTTGCCTTGATGACAGCTTTGCACACTCTTGGCATTCTCTCAACCAGCTTCACCTGGAATGCTTTTTCAACAGTCTTGAAGGAGTTCAAACATATGTTGAGCACTTGTTGGCTGCTTTTCCTTCACTCAGCAGTCCAACTCAGCCAAAACAATCTCAATTGGGTTGAGGTCAGGTGATTGTGGAGGCCAGGTCATCTGATGCAGCTCTTCATCACTCTCCTTCTCGGTCAAATAGCCCTTACACAGCCTGAAGGTGTGTTGGATCATTGTCCTGTTGAAAAACAAATGCTAGTCCCACTAAGTGCAAACCAGATGGGATGGCGTATCTCTGCAGAATGCTGTAGTAGCCATGCTGGTTAAGTGTGCCTTGAATTCTAAATAGATACATTTACGTCATTTAGCAGACGCTCTTATCCAGAGCGACTTACAAATTGGAAAGTTCATACATATTCATCCTGGTCCCCCCGTGGGGAATGAACCCACAACCCTGGCGTTGCAAGCGCCATGCTCTACCAACTGAGCCACACGGGACCACTGACAGTGTCACCAGCAAAGCACCCCCACACCATCACACCTCCTCCTCCATGCTTCACGGCGGGAACCACACATGTGGAGATCATCCGTTCACCTACTCTGCGTCTCACAAAGAAATGGCGGTTGGAACCAAAAATCTCAAATTTGGACTTATCAGACCAAAGGACAGATTTCCACCGGTCTAATGTCCATTGCTCGTGTTTCTTGGCCCAAGCAAGCCTCTTCTTATTATTGGTGTCCTTTAGTAGTGGTTTCTTTGCAGCAATTTGACCCCATTCACGCAGCCTCCTCTGAACAGTTGATGTTGAGATGTCTGTTACTTGATCTCTGTGTTGCATTTATTTGGGCTGCAATTTCTGAGGCTGGTAACTCTAATGAACTTATCCTCTGTAGCAGAGGTAACTCTGGGTCTTCCTTTCCTGTGGCGGTCCTCATGAGCGCAAGTTTCATTATAGTGCTTGATGGTTTTTGCGACTGCACTTGAAGAAACTTTCAAAATTCTTGAAATGTTCTACATTTACTGACCTTCATGTCTTAAAGTAATGATGGAATGTCGTTTCTCTTTGCTTATTTGAGCTATTCTTGCCATAATATGGACTTGGTCTTTTAACAAATAGAGCTATCTTCTTCTACCTTTTCACAACACAATTGATTGACTCAAATGCATTAAGAAGGAAATAAATTCCACAAATTAACTTTTAATAAGGCACACCTGTTTATTGAAATGCATTCCAGGTGACTACCTCATGAAGCTGGTTGAGAGAATGCCAAGAGTGTGCAAAGCTGTCATCAAGGCAAAGGGTGACTACTTTGAAGAATCTCAAATATAAAATATATTTTGATTTCTTTGAACACTTTTTTGGTTATTTGATAGTTTTGATGTCTTCGCTATTATTCTACAATGTAGAAAATAATAAAAATGAAGAAAAACCCTTGAATGAGTAGGTGTGCCCAAACTTTTGACTGGTACTGTACATGTCGGTTGTTTTGCTCTCACAAGACTCGTCTGAAGGTCCCCCGGTACCAGTTGAAAACATTTATGGAAGTATATATGGAGACTGTTTTGTGCCAAAAATAAAGGTTTAAGAATTTGGTCTCAGTATGACTTGCTGGTAAAATAAAGGTAAAATAAATTAAAATATTGTTAACAGGGTAATGCACATATTACACAAACAGATACAGATAGTCTACCGGTATTTTATTTTTTACCAGTCAGTCAGTGTTTCCCTATTTGAATCAAAGGGAAATTGCATTAACAACAGTAAAAAGTTCTATCAGCTTTTGTTTAGCTAATTATTTTAGATATACAATAATACTATGTTTATCTGATTGTTCAGTGGAATGATTGATGAAAACAATGCTAAATTAACATTTTGTTTTATTAAACACAGGCACTTAAAACATGCCATGAACCATCAGTATCTTTTCTTTGTCTTTTTTAAGAAAAGAGATACACAAAATCCTGGAATGAGCTGCTCTCCTGAAGATCTGGATAAAACAATTAAAAAACATGAATCCAGTTTTACTTTACTTTTTAACCAGAGATTCTCAAGACTTTTGAGTGAGCTGCCGAATGTCTGGATAAAAAACAAACAGCATTTTCCTTTTCTCCTTCCTTTTTTAACAGTCCTCTCAAATGAACGGTATGCTGTAACAGTCAAACAGAACATGGAGGAGGAGACAAACAAATTGGCACAGAAAGACAGAGAAATATACAAGAGGCTGATTGACAAACAAATGGAGAGGTAGACAGATAGACAGACAGGAAAGAGGTGAAGGGGGAAGGGAGAGGGGAGGAGGGAGAGGGAAGGAGAAAAGGGGGAGGGAAGAGGAGGAATTGAAGAATTGTGAGGGAGAGGAGGGAGAAGAGGGGAAACAAACTAATTGCAAAATGAGATCATCTGAAAATAACTAGGTAAGATACTCAAGTGATCAGCATCAAATTGATCAGAAATACACAGCGTAGACATTGTTAATGTTGTAAATGACTATTGTAGCTGGAAACGGCAGATTTTTTATGGAATATCTACATAGGCGTACAGAGGCCCATTATCAGCAACCATCACTCCTGTGTTCCAATGGCACATTGTGTTAGCTAATCCAAGATTATCATTTTAAAATGCTAATTGATCATTAGAAACCCCTTTTGCAATTGTGTTAGCACAATTGTGTTGTTCTGATTAAAAAAACAATAAAACTGGCCTTCTTTAGACAAGTTGAGTATCTGGAGCATCAGGTAGCTTAGTATCCTGGGGCGGCAGGTAACCTCTTTTATATGAACAGGTTAATAACGTTATTTTTTTCCATCCCCACAAAAAAATGCTAAACAAAGCACCAATGCAAAGCCCACACTCTGTCACTCAGAAACCTCCAGTGGACGCCTGCCTGCCAGCTGAAAATCTCTGCCAGTCAGTGTGTGTAGGCAACCTGCCCCAGCCCCACCGAAGTGTAGTCTAGTAGCCTATTGGCGTTACAAATGGGATTCAGAAATTAGGGAGAGATTTTTTTATTCGAGAAGAATTCAGATAATACATGTCATAACAACAAGATGCCCAGCGCTCCAAGCCTCCTCCCCCATCCTTTCTCGCTCTCTCCCCACTCTCAAAATTTCAGCAGTTGATTGGTGACAATGACATGAACATGTGTTGGGGTTGACATCCATACAAGCATTATACTCCGATTCTTACCTCAACATAGTGTGAAATACACATATAAACAATAGCCTAAATGTAGATACATTTTGCTGGGGGGCAATGAGGATATTCGCGCGCTTTCCCCCAAGCATTTCCATGGAAATACCATTGTTTTGGTTGAGTTCGATTGACCTCTTTACTGCATCTAGCATGATACCCATAGACTTCCAGTCATTGCGCTAACGCTAGGTAGCGTTAGCTCGTGAAACTACCTCCAACTTCATTCATACTGGACAGAGACATGCAAATGGCATTCACAAATTGATCTGACTCTGTGGAAGTAGATAAAAGGCCTCATTTCCAAAATCCCGAAGTATCCCTTTAAATTCATATTGATTTTTATTTTCATGATAGCTAGCTAGCTAGCTATGTTGGTCCATGACAAAAAAGCAGGGCTCTAGCTAGCGCACACACATTTTGTCACCATGGACCAACAACCAGCCTGCCATGCCATGCTAGCTAGGCCACCTAATTTTTCCATGCGGGCTACTAGCCAGCTCAGCATTTTTCCCATGTGAGCCACTAACTAGCTAGCCCATATGGATTTTTAAATGTAAATAGCTAAGTTAGCTTGATATTCTAACTTCCTAACTTGTGTTGACATCTTTGATTGTTTGAGCTAGCTTTTCACATAAAGACTTTCTTTATTATTTATTCCATAATAACATAACAGGTAATATTAGTATTTAGGGTAATATTGTATCTAGCTAAGCTAGCCAATTTAGCTACCATGCTGAGGCAGATCTACTCGGTGCAGGATTCCCATATTAGTTTATGTTGCCCATGTAACAGGGTTGGTTATGTTTCCACTTGCCTCTAAAGAAATGTGTATTTAATGTTCAAGCATTCTTATTGGTTGGTTCAACTCTGATGACAATAAGGTGTGTTGTGATTGGCCCCGCTTGCAGATAGGGGGAGATCGCGAACATCAGGTCTTCCCAGTATGAAAATGTGATTCCAAGGGTAGGTCACGTTCTGAATACTGTTTTATATTTTACAATGTGTACACGTTTGCTGTACGTTACTGATTTATACATGTGTGGGTATATGGTACCTGTTAGGGATTGAGGGGCTTTCTGGGATGTGCTTTGGCATATGATTGCTGTAAATAAGTGTGTTAGCTAGCATACACCGATGTAATGGTCACATAAACCCACTGCTAACACAGTTGTCTTCATGCTACAGATTTTGCCATCGACAGCCATCAATACCGTTAAGCCCTGCACAACTAACGTGCTGTTTCCCATTTAACAACAGCAACAGAAATAAATTATGCTCAACTGGGACCACTGGCTGATGTGATTTATTTGGACAAAACACAACGCAAGGAGAGTACGATTTACATCTGTTACACCCACTTACAAATTATTGCAACAATTGCATCCATTTCTCACAACTTTAACCATATAGAGTAAAAAAAATGGTCTCAAACACAATTTAACCTAGCGCTCTTGCTGAGATATGTGAGCACCACAGACTGGATGGGCTCCTTGCACACCAGACATAAGTTGTTCCTCTTTTTTTAGTTTCTTGGCACAGGGCACACCCTCTACATTTACATTTTGCAGTTGTCTTCCTCCCCATGTCACTATTCCTCTAACTCAGGAATGGTATCAGCTTCAAGAGGATCAAAGATCAGAATAAGGGAGGACCCCTCCTCCATTCACCCTGGCAGTCAGTGAGAGGGGTGGGGACTCTTGTGTCCCATCAAAGAGAGATTGGTTGTGATCACCCTTGGGGCTTTGAGGGAAAGGGTGAGGGCATGTTTGAAGCCTTTGTATGCAGGGGGGGATTTGAATACAATCACAAACTGCTGTCTTCCTCTTTGAAACCAACACCAATGACACACGGGAGAAAGGGAGTTTCAGAGGGGCCCATGGTGACCACGGTATAACCCCTGAGCAGGTAATATACATGTTAATGATGGGATGGATGCAGAAGCCCGGAGCCAGCGGGAGATACTTGCATGTGCATGGAGTGGCGTGGAAAGTAAACCAACCATGAAATGATAATAAGATGACTTAAGAGCCTACTAACATGCCTGTGCGTTTGATTATTGATTCTACACACTTAAATGTCTGTATTATACTTTGGAAAGAAGAAACATTTTAAATGTTATTTGATTCTCTGACACACCATTGAACCTGCTTTGACATTCTATTTTTGGATGAATGCAAATGATAATGGATTTGCATTTCAGTTTTATTATTGGAGGTGTTAGTTGTCCCCCACGATGAAATCGATGAGGGGACTGTGGAGCTGTCTCTGTACGTTCGTCACATGCGATATCTCGACAGTATTGGCCTGATTTTGACTAAACTTGGGTAAATGATGCAACTTGCCATAGAGATCCCGCATTTCCAAAATTAAAAAAATTGCACTGATTGGCCAAAGGGGGGTGCTATAATAAACAACTGAAATTCCAAACTTTGAAGAAGCAAACAGTGCCTTCAAAAAGTATTCACACCCCTTGACTTTTTCCACACTTTAATGTTACAAAATGGGATTGAAATACATTTAATTGTCATTATTTATCAACGATCTACAGAAAATACTCTATTGTCAAAGTGGAAGAACATTTCTAAAAAAGAAAGAAAATAAAACACAAATATATTTTGATTAGATAAGTATTCAATCCCCTGAGTCAATACATGTTAAAATCACCTTTGGCAGTGATTACAGCTGTGAGTCTTTCTGGGTAAGTCTCTTAAGAGCTTTGTGAAACCTGGATTGTACAATATTTTTCAAGCTCTGTCAAGTTAGTTGTTAATCATTGCTAGTGTAACCGATGTGAAATGGCTAGCTAGGTAGCGGTGGTGCGCGCTAGCAGCCTTTCAGTCGGTAACGTCACTTGCTCTGAAACCTTGAAGTAGTGGTTCCCCTTGCTCTGCAAGGGCCGCGGCCTTTGTGGAGCGATGGGTAACGATTCTTCGTGGGCGACCGTTGTTGATGTGTGCAGAGGGTCCCTGGTTCGCGCCCGGGGCGAGGGGATGCAGTAAAGTTAAACTGTTACATTGATGCTGTTGACCCGGATCACTGGTTGCTGCGGAAAAGGAGGAAGGTCGAAAGGGGGGTGAATGTAACCGATGTGAAATGGCTAGCTAGGTAGCGGTGGTACACGCTAGCAGCCTTTCAGTCGGTAACGTCACTTGCTCTGAAACCTTGAAGTAGTGGTTCCCCTTGCTCTGCAAGGGCCGTGGCTTTTGTGGAGCGATGGGTAACAATGCTTCGTGGGTGACTGTTGTTGATGTGTGCAGAGGGTCCCTGGTTCGCGCCCGGGTCGGGCGAGGGGACGCCATAAAGTTATACTGTTACACTAGACAGCCATTTGCAAGTCTTGCCATAGATTTTCAAGACGATTTAAGTCAAAACTCTAACTAGGCCACTCAGGAACATTCAAATAACATTTTATTGGTCACATACACATAATTAGCAGATGCTAATGCGAGTGTAGCGAAATGCTTGTGCTTCTATTTCTGACAGTGCAATAATATCTAACAAGTAATCTAACAATTCCTCAACAACTACCTAATACACACAAATCTAAATCGAGGAATAAGAATATGTACATATAAATATATGGATGAGCAGCATAGGAATGGTGCAATAGATGGTATAAGGTACAGTATATATACTACCGTTCAAAAGTTTGGGGTACTTAAAAATGTCCTTGTTTTTGAAAGAAAATCAAATTTTTTGTCCATTAAAATAACATCAAATTGATCAGAAATACAGTGTAGACATTGTTATTGTTGTAAATGATTATTGTAACTGGAAACGGCAGATTTTTTATGGAATATCTACATAGGCGTACAGAGGCCTATTATCAGCAACCATCACCACTGTGTTCCAATGGCACATTGTGTTAGCTAATCCAAGTTGATAATTTTAAAAGGCTAATTGATCATTAGAAAACCCTTTTGCAATTATGTTAGCACAGCTGAAAACTGTTGTTCTGATTAAAGAAGCAATAAAACTGGCCTTCTTTAGACTAGTTGAGTATCTGGAGCATCAGCATTTGTGGGTTCAATTACAGGCTCAAAATGGCCAGAAACAAAGACCTTTCTTCTGAAACTCATCAGTCTATTCTTGTTCTGAGAAATGAAGGCTATTCCATGTGATAAATTGCCAAGAAACTAAAGCTCTCGTACAACGCTGTGTACCTCTCCTTTCACAGAACAGCGCAAACTGGCTCTAACCAGAATAGAAAGAGGAGTGGGAAGCCCCGGTGCACAACTGAGCAAGAGGACAAGTACATTAGAGTGTCTAGTTTGAGAAACAGACACCTCACAAGTCCTCAACTGGCAGCTTCATTAAATAGTTCCCGGAAAACACCAGTCTCAACGCCAACAGTGAAGAGGCGACTCCGGGATGCTGGCCTTCTAGGCAGAGTTGTAAAGAAAAAGCCATATCTCAGACTGGCCAATAAAAAGAAAAGATTAAGATGGGCAAAAGAACACAGACACTGAACAGAGGAACTCTGCCTAGAAGGTCAGCATCCCGGAGTCGCATCTTCACTTTTGACATTGAGACTGGTGTTTTGCCAGATGAAACACTCTTGAAATAGCTAAAGTATTGAGGCGTGACCACCGGACAATCAAACGTTTTGTTGCAAATAGTCAACTGGGGTGCAAAAACACATGGAGAAGAAAAGGCACAAATGAACTGCAAAAGACTTGAGAAGAATTAAACGTCAAGCTACCAGGAACCCATTATCCTCCAGTGCCACCATAATCCAGAACTGCAACCTACCTGGAGTGTCCAGAAGTACAAGGTGTCAAGTGTTCAGAGACATGGCCAAGGTCAAGAAGGCTGAAACACGTCCACCACTGAATAAGATTCACAAGTTGAAGCGTCAAGATTGGGCAAAGAAATACCTGAAGACAGATTTTTCAAAGGTTTTATGGACAGGTGAAATGAGAGTGACTCTTGATGGACCAGATGGATGGGCCCATGGCTGGATCAGTAATGGACACAGGGCACCAATTTGAGTCAGGCGCCAGCAAGGTGGAGGAGGGGTACTCGTATGGGCTGCTATCATTAAGGATGAGGTAGTTGGACCTTTTCAGGTTGAAGATGGACTGAAACTCAACTCTCAAACCTACTGCCAGTTTCAGGAACATTCTTTCTTCAAGCAGTGGTACAGGAAGAAGTCCTCAGCATTCAGGAAGACCATGATCTTTATGCAGGACAATGCTCCATCACATGCATCCAAGTACTCCACTGCTTGGCTAGCCAGCAAGGGCCTCAAAGATGCCCGAATAATGACCTGGCCCCCTTCCTCACCTGACTTAAATCCTATATTATCTCACATGTGAGATTTACAGAGAGGGAAGACAATACACCTCTTTGAACAACATTTGGGAGGCTGTGGTTGAACAGATCAAGAAACTGACTCCATGGATGGAAGGTTCATGACAGTTATTGAAAAGAAGGGTGGCTATATTGGTCACTGAATATTTTTGAAAGGCCAAAAATGTTATTTAATTGTCATTTTGTGTTACTTATTGGTTACACTTACTCAAAAAATGTAGAATAAACAAGTGAGTTGGGAGAAATTATTTTTGTAATTTAGTTGCCTAATACTTCTGCACACTTATATATTCCCCTGAGAAAGACAAAACTCACTTTTCTTTTGTTAAACATTCAGGTTTGAGGTTCAATAACATTTTGGATTGACTGAGAGCATTGTGTTTGTTTAACAATCAAATGAATCCTGAGGAAAACAATTAGTCTAATAATTGTATATATATACAGTGGGGAGAACAAGTATTGGATACACTGCCGATTTTGCAGGTTTTCCTACTTACAAAGCATGTAGAGGTCTGTAATTTTTATCATAGGTACACTTCAACTGTGAGAGACGGAATCCAGAAAATCACATTGTATGATTTTTAAGTAATTAATTTGCATTTTATTGCATGACATAAGTATTTGATCACCTACCAACCAGTAAGAATTCCGGCTCTCACAGACCTGTTAGTTTTTCTTTAAGAAGCCCTCCTGTTCTCCACTCATTACCTGTATTAACTGCACCTGTTTGAACTCGTTACCTGTATAAAAGACACCTGTCCACACACTCAATCAAACAGACTCCAACCTCTCCACAATGGCCAAGACCAGAGAGCTGTGTCAGGGATATAATTGTAGACCTGCACAAGGCTGGGATGGGCTACAGGACAATAGGCAAGCAGCTTGGTGAGAAGGCAACAACTGTTGGCGCAATTATTAGAAAATGGAAGAAGTTCAAGATGACGGTCAATCACCCTCGGTCTGGGGCTCCATGCAAGATCTCACCTCGTGGGGCATCAATGATCATGAGGAAGGTGAGGGATCAGCCCAGAACTACACGGCAGAACCTGATCAATGACCTGAAGAGAGCTGGGACCACAGTCTCAAAGAAAACCATTAGTAACACACTACGCCGTCATGGATTAAAATCCTGCAGCGCACGCAAGGCCCCCCTGCTCAAGCCAGCGCATGTCCAGGCCCGTCTGAAGTTTGCCAATGACCGTCTGGATGATCCAGAGGAGGAATGGGAGAAGGTCATGTGGTCTGATGAGACAAAAATAGAGCTTTTTGGTCTAAACTCCACTAGCTGTGTTTGGAGGAAGAAGAAGGATGAGTACAACCCCAAGAACACCATCCCAGCCGTGAAGCATGGAGGTGGAAACATCATTCTTTGGGGATGCTTTTCTGCAAAGGGGACAGGACGACTGCACCGTATTGGGGGGAAGATGGATGGGGCCATGTATCGCGAGATCTTGGCCAACAACCTCCTTCCCTCAGTAAGAGCATTGAAGATGGGTCGTGGCTGGGTCTTCCAGCATGACAACGACCCGAAACACACAGCCAGGGCAACTAAGGAGTGGCTCCGTAAGAAGCATCTCAAGGTCCTGGAGTGGCCTAGCCGGTCTCCAGACCTGAACCCAATAGAAAATCTTTGGAGGGAGCTGAAAGTCCGTATTGCCCAGCAACAGCCCCAAAACCTGAAGGATCTGGAGAAGGTCTGTATGGAGGAGTGGGCCAAAATCCCTGCTGCAGTGTGTGCAAACCTGGTCAAGAACTACAGGAAACGTATGATCTCTGTAATTGCAAACAAAGGTTTTTGTACCAAATATTAAGTTCTGCTTGTCTGATGTATCAAATACTTATGTCATGCAATAAAATGCAAATTAATTACTTAAAAATCATACAATGTGATTTTCTGGATTTTTATTTTAGATTCCGTCTCTCACAGTTGAAGTGTACCTATGATAAAAATTACAGACCTCTACATGCTTTGTAAGTAGGAAAACCTGCAAAATTGGCAGTGTATCAAATACTTGTTCTCCCCACTGTATATAGATATAGCACAAGAAGTGTTCATCGAGAGCTTCATGAAATGTGTTTCCATGGCCCAGCAGCCACACACTAAGATCACCATGCCAAGTGTCGGCTGGAGTGGTGTAAAGCTCACCGACATTGGATCAGTGGAAACGCGTTCTCTGGAGTGATGAATCACACTTCACCATCTGGCTGTCCGACGGACGAATCTGGGTTTGGCGGATGCCAGGAGAACACTACCTGCCCGAATGCATAGTGCCAACTGTAAAGTTTGGTGGAGGAGGAATAATGGTCTGGGGCTGTTTTTCATGGTTCGGGCTAGGCCCCTTGTTCCAGTGAAAGGAAATCTTAATGCTACAGCATACAATGACATGCTAGATGATTCTGTGCTTCCAACTTTGTGGCAACAGTTTGGGGAAGGCCCTTTCCTGTTTCAGTATGACAATTCCCCCGTGCACGAAGCAAGATCCATACAGAAATGGTTTGTCAAGATCGGTGTCGAACAACTTGACTGTCCTACACAGAGCCCTGACCTCAACCCCATTGAACACCTTTGGGATAAATTGGAACGCCGACTGCGAGCCAGGCCTAATCGCCCAACATCAGTGCCCGACCTCAGTAATGCTCTTGTGGCTGAATGGAAGCAAGTCCCCGCAGCAAAGTTTTTTTAATATACAGTGGGGAGAACAAGTATTTGATACACTGCCGATTTTGCAAGTTTTCCTACTTACAAAGCATGTAGAGGTCTGTAATTTTTATCATAGGTACACTTCAACTGTGGGAGACGGAATCTAAAACAAAAATCCAGAAAATCACATTGTATGATTTTTAAGTAATTAATTTGCATTTTATTGCATGACATAAGTATTTGATACATCAGAAAAGCAGAACTTAATATTTGGTACAGAAACCTTTGTTTGCAATTACAGAGATCATACGTTTCCTGTAGTTCTTGACCAGGTTTGCACACACTGCAGCAGGGATTTTGGCCCACTCCTCCATACAGACCTTCTCCAGATCCTTCAGGTTTCGGGGCTGTCGCTGGGCAATACGGACTTTCAGCTCCCTCCAAAGATTTTCTATTGGGTTCAGGTCTGGAGACTGGCTAGGCCACTCCAGGACCTTGAGATGCTTCTTACGGAGCCACTCCTTAGTTGCCCTGGCTGTGTGTTTCGGGTCGTTGTCATGCTGGAAGACCCAGCCACGACCCATCTTCAATGCTCTTACTGAGGGAAGGAGGTTGTTGGCCAAGATCTCGCGATACATGGCCCCATACATCCTCCCCTCAATACGGTGCAGTCGTCCTGTCCCCTTTGCAGAAAAGCATCCCCAAAGAATGATGTTTCCACCTCCATGCTTCACAGTTGGGATGGTGTTCTTGGGGTTGTACTCATCCTTCTTCTTCCTCCAAACACGGTGAGTGGAGTTTAGACCAAAAAGCTCAATTTTTGTCTCATCAGACCACATGACCTTCTCCCACTCCTCCTCTGGATCATCCAGAGGGTCATTGGCAAACTTCAGACGGGCCTGGACATGCGCTGGCTTGAGCAAGGGGACCTTGCGTGCACTGCAGGATTTTAATCCATGACGGCGTAGTGTGTTACTAATGGTTTTCTTTGAGACTGTGATCCCAGCTCTCTTCAGGTCATTGACCAGGTCCTGCCGTGTAGTTCTGGGCTGATCCCTCACCTTCCTCATGATCATTGATGCCCCACGAGGTGAGATCTTGCATGGAGCCCCAGACCGAGGGTGATTGACCGTCATCTTGAACTTCTTCCATTTTCGAATAATTGCGCCAACAGTTGTTGCCTTCTCACCAAGCTGCTTGCCTACTGTCCTGTAGCCCATCCCAGCCTTGTGCAGGTCTACAATTTACCCCTGATGTCCTTACACATCTCTCTGGTCTTGGCTATTGTGGAGAGGTTGGAGTCTGTTTGATTGAGTGTGTGGACAGGTGTCTTTTATACAGGTAACGAGCTCAAACAGGTGCAGTTAATACAGGTAATGAGTGGAGAACAGGTGGGCTTCTTAAAGAAAAACTAACAGGTCTGTGGGAGCCGGAATTCTTACTGGTCGGTAGGTGATCAAATACTTATGTCATGCAATAAAATGCAAATTAATTACTTAAAAATCCTACAATGTGATTTTCTGGATTTTTGTTTTAGATTCCGTCTCTCACAGTTGAAGTGTACCTATGATAAAAATTACAGACCTCTACATGCTTTGTAAGTAGGAAAACCTGCAAAATCGGCAGTGTATCAAATACTTGTTCTCCCCACTGTATATATACACAAACATACAAAAAAATTATAATATTTCAGGGAGTACTTATGTTCCTGTCCCCATTACAACAAATAAATACTTAAATGGATGCAATATTGTCCTCAAAACATTACATTAAAATACCGTATAATTCCCAATTTCTATGGAGGACTACTGCTTATGAGGAGTGCAAAAACGTAATTCATTTTTCTCTCTCTCTCATAATTCCACACAACATACGTTGGAAGAATCTTCATTAGTTGACAAGGAGGAGCGCGACATCATTCGTGAGGGACAACATGTTTACTGTAGACGTGTTCGATTGTGTGATTGAGCTAGTATAATATTTGACATATTATATCTTGTCATTGGATTGCTGAATTAGGAGGAGCACTTGTGAGATATCTATGCCTTGCTTTGGCAACGTAAATATGTTTCCCATGCCAATAAAACCCCTTTGAATTCAATATATCCACAAGGTGTCGCCCAATACAAATGACTGACTCTCGACGGAGCTAAACCTGAGTTAGTTTATGAACTGGTAATTGGTGTGAAGAAATATGTTTGGATTAAGGTATGGAATGAAAATGTTAATAACTTTGCTCATCCTCCAGAGTCACCATAAAAATGTCCACAGAGGTATTATCAGCACAATAAAACAAAAGGATCAATTGAGGAGAAATCATTTTAACACAAGAATGAGAACTCATCCATAGCCAAGTGAGTGTACAGTGTGTCACAATCATCATAGGGTACAGCATATTTGATCAAGGGACAACCAACATAGCTGTTTAGACCCATGGTCAATTGAAAGTCTGTGTATAATTGCGCACCGTTATGTTTAAAATTGACAAAAAGGCATATTGAGAATTGGACACGTTCGCAAATGTGGTTAATAAGCCTATAAAAATAACACAACCAAATAACCATTCGGACGCGTGGTCCCCAAGCTGGACTCTCACAGAAAGTAAACATTTGCTGTAGTTATTACGTGCCTCTGCAGGTGTTGTGATATATGGCTGTGGCACAGGCTTTAGTTGGGCCAGGAGAAGGAGCAGGTATATAAATAACCACGTAATTAAAGGCGCTGACAGGGGTCCACACAGGACCCGCTATTCGTTCCAGTTGAATCCCACATTGTTCTTAGCAATGAGGTCCTACAAGCAGAGCCGGCTCTAACCTTTTGGGGGCCCAAAAAGCTAGAGATTTTTAGCAGTTTTAAAGCTAATATCCTGATTCTACACATTTTTCCATGACATATGCCATGTTAAAATGAGTGAGAGTGGCTAACAAAATTATGGGGGTCAGGGCCCCCCCTGGAGGTTAGAGCCCCCTGGAGGGCCCCCTGGAGGTCAGGGCCCCCTGGAGGTCAGGGCCCCCTGGGCATGTGCCCTTTATGCCCGGATGGAAATGTGGACATGATTACTGCACGTTTAGATAGCTGGCTAGACTAACTTACCAACCTAAAAAATGTAATTGAGTGACTGTCATTGACTGTCATAACTTAAGGAACATTGCTGATGCACAACCAAATTGTAGTGACATGTAGGCTGACCATGCCTATATGTCACTACATGCATACATCACTACATGTCCTGCGCCAAAGTTCAGAGCACTACATGTGCAGCACGAACGTGTTATGCCAAAATTCATCTCACTAACCAATAATGGGGGGTGTAATTCAAAGAGAATGCGTTGATTACCCATACACTCCATGCTGTAATTGTTCAATGATGCTGCTGTTTTGATTGTCAGGTGAAACTAGAGTTTACCACACGTAAGTAATTGTCTCTTTCTCCCGGCCAGATGTTGTTCCTGTTGTTGAGTGAGCTGCCCAGCGTTTAGCACCACTGGCACTCACAATACCTCAATGTTGGCCTCCCGGTGCATTTTATTTTGTCACTACCTCCCTCTCACTTCAATCGAAGCAGTTCTCTGTAGGCATGGGAAACAAAGTCAATTGTCCTCATTATTATTGGATTGTTCATCCGTGTCAAACAAAACATTATCAATCAAATAATAATAATATATATAGACACACACACACGTATATAAGACTCGTGGTTTCTGCACTGGTAAATTAATAATATAGATATAATAACCTACTAAATGTGATATTATATTCTATTCATTGCTATAGCTACTGCAAATAAACATCCCGTAAGTAAAACATTGCTTTAGGATAAGACCGTCTGCTAATGACCAAAATGTGAATGTATTAATTGTAACTGTAGGCATACAGGCTAGGCTAGTACAGTATAAGGCGTTTCATTAGTTAAGAAAGGGTCACTGTCCAGTTATGCCTGAGTCAGAGCAGTCCTAAAAGAAATTGGAACAGGACGTCTTCTGCCTTAGGGAGGTTGGGGGCTGGGTTAAGGATTAATGAATTGCTTTTTCAACATTGCTCAGCGGTGGTGATTATGGCCTATTTAAAACAGCCACAAATAGGCAAAAGTTCCTTAAACAGACATCCATCATTATGTCAAATGCCACACCCCCCTTGCTGTTCAATGGCTGCGGGGGCTGAACCTCGACGCGTCATAGGAGGAGTGATTTAAATGTGTATTCCCTCTTGGCTTTGAACTGGAGTAGCCGCCTTTCCTCTCACAAATAGTAGCGCTGTATGTCCATGAACAAGAACTAAGAACCAAATTCCTTTAGCCGAGCTGTGACTATCTGATATGAGAGAATTACTTCATCACCAAGTTTACTGTTTCAGATGTCTATAGGAAATCCATGAAGTCGACCAACGCAGTATAAAATAAGGAAACAAGAAGAGGAAGACTTAGCCTAGACTAATTCTGGACTAGTTTGCAAGCTCTCCAATCGGAATATATAACAACCGTTTGAAGTTGTTACATCTTGTGAACCGCAACAATTGACCATTGCAAGCAGCAGTCCACGACTTGGTTGAAGTTGCGCACGTCTCGTGGTAGCGCGCACCACCATCGTGATCATTTCCTCGCGGTTACTTCACATAAACTACCACGACGGCAAGGTGAGCACCGCAGCGCGTCACATTTTTCCACACATTTGTTAACAATAGTTCTATATCGTTAAAAGTTTCAGCCTAGTAGATGTGTTATTACACAGTAATGAACGGTAGGGTATTATTGCCAGAAAATGTTGGTCCCCTTTTCTGTCTGTCATGTTCGAACAATTATTGAGCGCAAGCTATTCGTCCGTGATTCAACATTTCCCTCTGACTATCCCGTGGTGAACATGACTTACTTTTACCCCTTATCATAGCACACATTTCTTAACCGTTCGTCCATGCTTTTGTTGTTGGGGGGGGGTGTCTTCTCCGGTATCTTGACTGCATCTCTGCATCAAGGCAGCCCTGGTACAATGGGGAGTTGTGCGCCCGCCGTAGTGTTAATTAAAAGAGACCCGTTTTAATGAAACAGCGATGCGTGTAGTTATGGCCCCTGAGCGCATTATTAAAAGAGAAGGATATATTGCTAATCTGCCTTGGTGCCAAGCGGGCCTGACCATTGCTCACTGTACTATTTGTACTATTTATAGTGGCTGTTAATGGTGCAGTCAGGCTTATTTATTTTAATTACAAACGACTTCCCCTTGCTTGTGTGAGCGGGGTTATTTGTTAATTTAAACTGGGGGGATGGGCGTTGGGCTTTGACAGGTTTTAATTAGTGTAGGTTTACCAAAGGCACAGGGAGCAATACTTCTCTACAAAGTGACTGGTGTAATGTGAAATTTGATCCGAGCCACTTTGGTGAGATATGGGACTTGTTGATGCACATCAACAAGATAAAGAAACTATGCCCAAGCCTAAAAATACCTAGTGGTCTTATAAAAACACAGTTTAGTATTCACCATATGTTGAAAAAATAAGGTTATAAGGCTGTTACACAGGCAGCCCAATTCTGACTTTTCCCCCCGCTAATTGGTCTTTTAAACAAATCAGATCAGCTCTTTTGCTTATAATTGGGCAATAAATCTGAATTGGGATGCCTGTGTAAACGCAGCCTATTAGGCCTATGCTATCTATGTAGGTTCCTATCCAAAATAAGCGTAACAATACAAGAAGACTAAATGATTGGGAGCTGACAATGTATTTATCACCAACAAGTGAGTATTTCAATGAAGAAGAGCCAAATGCAATTGGGTAATGACGAGTGAACCATTATTTGCTCTGTCAACCCGAAACCACATGCAATCCATCAGTCTATCCTCAGACAGCCAAGGTATTGTGTTCCTCCTCATTAGCCTCTGTTTTTAATGGTTATTTCATCAATCAGTCTATTACTAGAGCGGAACACAGCTGTCTCTCCTCCTCACTAACCTTTGTTTTGCCTGATCATTCATTTATCATTAAACGCAGCAGCGGAGACCGAGTTTATTACAAATCAGAGCCCACAGACTCTTATCGCTCAACAAGGACTCCAGTTTATCAATGGAAGGAGCGTAAGTAGTAGCCTAGTCAAGGACAGACTCGGGCGGTCTCCAAAACTCATCTCAACAAAAATAACTCTTTCCGTCACCCCCTCTAAACTTTGTCCTCATTGTGTGCCGCTCGTTCATCTATCTGGCTTGCATAGACTTTCCTAACCCCCTTTTCTCTTTGTATTTAGAAAGCCAATATGCTCCTTTGCCAGGAGAAATGCCCTAGCTTGTTTTTAGCGATAGGCTTTGGTTACAAATCAGCGTTATGACGATATGGCGTTCATCAAAGTTCTGCAGGGTGTTGATAAGAAGGAACACTAAGTCCTTGCGCCCTCTAAAATAGGTGGGTGTCTACTGTGTTCAGCGGGGGGATAAGCTTGTCTAAGTCCCGTTTAGGGTAATGTAATTGTTGGGGCTTGCTCTGCATTGAAATATCACTGGCTCCCCCTCCGATGCTGATGACATTCCTCAGGGCATGGCTCAGGTATTGTCTCAGAGTTTGCCGTGTGCTGCGAAAGATGATTAAATGTAGGATTTGCATTTTCATGAGATCAGTGAGTTTTTTTTGTGAGGTTATTTTGGCTCGTCTTCGCTTACGGCTGAGGCTTCTGCAGGTGTGGGTCTGTGTGATTGCATTTGCTGTGCTGCCGCAACTTGTCGCAGGTACGGTGAGGAATGCAAAAAAAGTGAGTAGTATTTCTGCACCCATTTGAGACTTTCACGTAGCTGCACTGCAGCAGTTCTTCTGAGACTTCAGTAGGAAGGCAAACAAACAGGGAAATAAACATAATTTAAGGGTAGCCTCTTCTCCCCTTGGGTTGTACTTGGTCTGCCGTGGCTTCACGGTACATGTTATGATCTGTTTGGAGTCAAGGGAGACTAACTGGTTCTACAGGCAAATTGCCAGATAGCCAGAAAAAGCATTGAGGCTTAGGACTTGTTGACATATTGTAGTCAAGAGGAAATGTTTCCATACCATATAGACACTCTACCCAGTCCTTCTTTTAAAAGAGAAAAACAGGGTATAGCTCATACTCAAGTGCATGTCTATGAGAGCTATGAGAGAGAGGAAGAGAAACAGAGGTCACATTGGCGCCTCTGTTCCTAGATTTGACCAGAATTCCTCTTTTTATTTCACGAGGGTGGAGGCTCTTGTATTTCGGGGTATAGTAATTGATTTCACGCTGGTAATTCACTGCCCGAGGAGTCTGGTTCTGAACACAGGGAACGGACTGCAAAGCAGCAAGCAGAAATGGGCCATGTAAGGTGTCTTGTGTTCCAAACTGTAAATGCACTAGACAAGCTGTGTATTCATCATACACAATGACCTCATTGCACTAATTGCATAATTGTTTATAGCTATATGCCATTATGATAGTTGCAGAAGGTTCTGCCCCCCTGCACAGTACTGTTAAATGTTTCCCTTACTGTTCCTTAGGTGGGATAATCCATCCCCTCAACTATGATGCCCCACATTGCCCGAACAAATCTGGCATCAAGTGTTTTCATTTCAATTTGATTTCAATTCCCCATCCTAGGATGCAGCTGTGGGACCCATTGCTAGGAGTAAGTTGGAAAACAATGTTGTTGCCCCCAGGTATTTTAGAGTTTTTCTTTCTCAAGTTGCTGCCTCTGGTCTCCAGTTTGTCAGGGTTGTCTTTGACCCTGACTCTGAGACAGCACATTGCCAGCTGGCATTTGAAACCGACTGGTAAAGGCTGAAATGTGCCCCGGGATGGCCCCCCTCCAGGAAGGGGTCACACTGCCTTCCTGTGGCAACTTGGCCCTCCCCGACCCCCGATTGACATCCCCAATCAGAGCAGCTCTGTGGATGACCTTTGAACTCCCCAGGGCATCTCTTGTCTGTTGCCTCTTGACCTCGGTCCAAGAACAGCTAGAGGAAATAACGTGATAGAGTCCCAGATGGCAGGCAATCCCCCACATGCAGATGCCAAGCTCTCTTCCCCCCTCATACAATACCTTGGATTTAAGGCAACAGTATAAGCTTTCCCCCTTTCTTCCACCAGCCTTGCCTGGTTCAGGGACTCTCAAATCCACAGAGAAATTGACAGCGGCCTTTTTAAAAGGGGCTTGTGGAAACAGCCTAGCGTAACGGTCATCAATCAAACGGAGAAATGTCTTGTGCTGAAATTCACGATCGGATTGATATTGTGTGTCTGTGTGTGTGTGCACGTACTGCACGTACTGATAGGCCTGTGATAAGTCAAGTGCTGACCTATGTCAAGAATGTATAAAAAATCTCACCTGTCCAAATGTCAATAGATGGGTTGGTTACAGCAGCTACATGTAAAGAGTCTGTAGTGAACGCAGCACAGGCATCTATTGAACTAGATACTGCAGAGTAGCACTGTGGAAAAAGCTTTACCGCCAGGGTTTGGTCCCTCAGCTCTTTGTCGTGTTCCTCTGTATGGGTCCTGAGGTGCAGGGTTGGTGCCCCATGTGAAGGCACTTTGTTGGGGTCAGTCCAGCGTCGCCCTGGGCCTCTCTTATGGAGCTCAGCTCTCCTTGATTGGAGCCAGGTGTCCGAAGCAGAGAGTGCATAACTGTGGTGGACCAGCGGCGGACTGAAATGTCTTGTGGGAAGGGCACTCGTAAAGCAAAACATGCCCTCATTTAAATTAGAAGCACTGGAGGACAAATTAGGACGCTGTTGTTAATTTGGAAAATGAAATCCGTCGCTGCAATTATTTAGTGTTGTTGTTGGCCATAATTATGAATCATGAAGCCGGTGAAAAGCAATGGCTGACTCATTGCTGAGTTGCACGCTGGTATGGTTCTTGTTAGTGTGATTTGAAAGCAATATTATCCCCAGCTGTGCATGAAATCAGTTGAGTTTTGAAACGTAAAAGTGGGAAGTTCGGATATACAGTAGAAATGAACCGATAACGGCACACTTGGAATGTGGAGACATCATGTAGATTACCATTGGTTGTCTGGTGTCTCAAAGGCTATGGGACTCCATATGTCATCTCCGTTACACCACAAGAAGGTTTATATACTGGTATACCGGAATGTCAACTCCGTAACCCTAACGAAAGTTTTGCATAATTTGTAATCACTCAAAAAACCTCTGTCGACTAGTCTACTCACCCAGTGCAACCCAACAACACAAAAGACCCAACAACATTATTCAATGAGCAAGACTCTGCAACATCAAAGACCTCTCTTCTGGGACACATTATCAAGTTGCAATGAGAGGGTATATTTGCAGCCGGCTCAAAGACAGTGCGGCTTTGGTTAGTAAGAAGAGGTTTGTGTGGAGGTTGTCGTGGGACAGCTGCTTTCCAGGGTGCCAGTCGCCTCTGAGGCGCATATTTTTCAGGAAACTGTACCCCCCCCCCTTCCGCCATATCCCTTAAATGAATAGGCCTAAGCTCTCTTTGCCAACGAATCCCAGAGCCAACCGATTGGTTACCGTGCCAAAACTCACATTTGGGAATCCGAGGCCTCGCTCTTTCCTGTCTGTGGGGCTTCTCTCTCCTCGTCACCCACGTTTCAAGTGGATGTACAGTACAGTTTGGACATTCCAGGTGGATGTACAGTACAGTTTGGACATTCCAGGTGGATGTACAGTACAGTTTGGACATTCCAGGTGGATGTACAGTACAGTTTGGACATTCCAGGTGGATGTACAGTACAGTTTGGACATTCCAGGTGTATGTACAGTACAGTTTGGACATTCCAGGTGGATGTACAGTACAGTTTGGACATTCCAGGTGGATGTACAGTACAGTTTGGACATTCCAGGTGGATGTACAGTACAGTTTGGACATTCCAGGTGGATGTACAGTTCGGACGTCGGCAAAAGGTGGACCACGGGCCAAAACCGGCCCACAAGTATTTTTATTTTGTTTGACCCCCCTCAAAGTCATAATATTAGTTTTTTGGGGGGATTTTAGTTTTTGTCCAAAAAATACTAAAATCACCAGCAAGACGTATGTGATCGTGTCGCAATTTAATTAAGGTATTAAATTATGTTATTTTCAAATACAATCTCTTTTTGGGCTTGGTTGTGGTTAATTTACAGTGTACAAATTATTATAATTATGTTTCGGTCCCCCGACCATCTGCTCTGACAAAAATCAGCCTACAGCTAAATCTAGTTACCTACCCCTGGTGTGTACATTATGGTACGTTCCAGGTGGGTGTACAGTACGGTACGTTCCAGGTGGGTGTACATTATGGTACGTTCCAGGTGGGTGTACAGTACGGTACGTTCCAGGTGGGTGTACAGTACGGTACGTTCCAGGTGGGTGTACAGTATGGTACGTTCCAGGTGGGTGTACAGTACGGTACGTTCCAGGTGGGTGTACAGTATGGTACGTTCCAGGTGGGTGTACATTATGGTACGTTCCAGGTGGGTGTACAGTACGGTACGTTCCAGGTGGGTGTACAGTACGGTACGTTCCAGGTGGGTGTACAGTACGGTACGTTCCAGGTGGGTGTACAGTACGGTACGTTCCAGGTGGGTGTACAGTATGGTACGTTCCAGGTGGGTGTACATTATGGTACGTTCCAGGTGGGTGTACAGTACGGTACGTTCCAGGTGGGTGTACAGTATGGTACGTTCCAGGTGGGTGTACAGTACGGTACGTTCCAGGTGGGTGTACAGTATGGTACGTTCCAGGTGGGTGTACAGTATGGTAAGTTCCAGGTGGGTGTACAGTATGGTAAGTTCCAGGTGGGTGTACAGTATGGTAAGTTCCAGGTGGGTGTACAGTATGGTAAGTTCCAGGTGGGTGTACAGTATGGTAAGTTCCAGGTGGGTGTACATTATGGTAAGTTCCAGGTGGGTGTACAGTATGGTAAGTTCCAGGTGGGTGTACATTATGGTACGTTCCAGGTGGGTGTACAGTATGGTAAGTTCCAGGTGGGTGTACAGTATGGTAAGTTCCAGGTGGGTGTACATTATGGTACGTTCCAGGTGGGTGTACAGTATGGTATGGCACAGATGTATTTAGGGTAACCATGATAACGGGGATGACCGAGAGGAAGCTTGATTTCCTGAATGTTTCGTGGGTTTCCGGAATAGAATGTAGAAGCTGTGGTAAACATCTACCAAATACCCTAAGTTGAAATAAAGCTTGTTAATAAAGGTGTCAGTGGTGTTATTTCCTGGACTGTTAATGTCTTTAAAACAGAAATATAATTCCATCTGTCCATGTTAAGCTCAAACATTCTCGTACTGCTGAATAGACACTTTTCCATTCGCCCACCCTTGTTGTTATCATCCTTACTCAGGGCAACATTATATCTCTCACCCCCCCCCCCCCCCCCCCCTTCTTCTCTCCAGGCCAACCATGGTGAACAGCCGGGTGGAGGCATCAGCCGTGGCGGTGACGGGAGGCGGCGGTGGCTCGGCAGGCAGGTCATGCGCGGGCTGTGGTGGGCGCATCGCCGACCGCTTCCTGCTCTTCTCCATGGAGCGCTACTGGCACACGCGCTGCCTCAAGTGCTCCTGCTGCCACGCCCAGCTGGGCGAAATTGGCACCACCTGCTACAGCAAAGGGGGCATGATCCTCTGCAAGAACGACTACATCAGGTGAGCTTCAGGGAAGGCAGCATTCAAATAACAAAGGACTCTGGGTGGGGGTGGATGCAGCACGATAATGGCTCCTCCTCACCGTCTTGTAGGCAGGTGTAGTGTCTGCCTCCATATTGGTGATGCAGATGGAGGAAAAATATTTGATTGGAAACTACCATACTAGGGTGACATAGGGGTGGGGAAAGGGGAAGTACATGGGGAAATGATTTGCCTATGTTATATAGTCTGAAATTACCATAGGTTGTATGTAAGCTAACGGTCTCTCAAATGTTTTAGGTAACATCAACCATTTTGGACCTGGGCTATGTTGACAAAGTGAAATTAAAGTGTTTTAAATATTCAACACAGCCCAGGTCAAAAATGGTTGAAGATAGCTAAAACAGCTGAGAGATGGTTAGCCTACAACCTAAAGTCAATTTTAGTGAGCTTCTCCTTCAATAACGAGTTAATAGTGAAAGTGCAACGGAAATCCACTTTCCACAACTGATCCCGCCTGATGAGTCTGTTAATGCTAGGTCAGACAAGCACAGACAGCTCTGAAAGCAGTTGGAAAAGTGGAGGAATTTGTCAAGTACTTTTCTCTCTTTTTGTTTGTTCTACACACGCATAAAGGCACCAGGTGTTTGGGTGTGAATGCGGTCAGGTAGGGTGTGGCAGGATATCAGAGACTGGAGGGTGTTATGAAAGAGGTATATGCTCACAGCAGGGTTGGGTGTGGATCTGGGGGAACAAGGGGATTCTGACAGCTACTCTAACCTCTCAAGACATGACCAACTCTCTTTCACTACTTTTTGCACATTTTAATGACAAAACCTAAGGAGTTGCGTAAGATGAGGGGAAACCGGGAAAAGACTGCACATTAGCCAATTCCATCACCACAGCATTGCTCCTACACTGTTTGCCTTAATAATGTCTTGCCCAGTCTGGACTATGTGTGTGTGAGAGAGAGAGAGCGAGAGGCTGGCTGGTCCAACACAGACTGGGATTGTGTGTGTGTGCCTGCGTTGGCACTTCTCAGGCACTGGTGCTCTCCAGGGCAAACACTGGGGCAGATCCGGCGCAGTCTGGAAACCCACACAGCCCAAGAGCGCCCGCACGAAGGGAGGCCTGCTGGGTAGAGCAGAGACACTGGGCACTGTACATCAGCCCAGTAAGTATACAGAGGATTTAAAGCCACTCCCACCAGAATAAATAGCACACTTCTACTTCCCTACAATGTGATCTACCGAAAGATGTATGGTTGCAAAACTGAATGTAGGCCTACTAGTTATGTATTGCATAAAAATCACCTTGACTCCTGTGCCAATAACAACTCCTCATTACAATGCTTGCAGCCCACATGAATAAATGGGAATTGCACAAGAAAAATATAAAGGTGTTTTTGCCCCAAAAAGTGCTCTGTTAATTAATCAGCAATATGGAAGGACACCATTCATATTTCTAAGGGGTTTATGGTACTTGTGCACCGCTGCTTAACGATGGTCTAACATAGTGCAGCACCTTGTGTCCATGTACGCTCAAGGTCCATCCTTCTAATGCAGAACGGGACGCAGTACGAAGCTTATCAAATGTATAATACAGTTAGTGGAAAAGGGCAAGGCTCTCATTGCCGAGTGCTGCTGTGCCGCTGAGGTCCGATAAAGGCAGAGAGGGGAGAGAGAGAGGGGGGAGAGAGGGGAGGGAGAGAGAGGGGGGAGAGAGAGGGAGCCTTAATTAGGGAGAACAGGGTTCCTCTCGGGCGCTCGCTTATTAAATTACTGTTTGGATTAAGATCAAAAATTCATTACAGTGTGCAGTCAGAGCTGGGACACAGATAGGGAACCGGAGGGGGGGGGGGGGGTATAGCAGCCAAACCAGTCTGGTAGGTGTCACAAGAAAGGGGGGGGGGGGGGTATAGCAACCAAACCAGTCTGGTAGGTGGCACAAGGAGGGGGGGGGGGGGGGTATAGCAGCCAAACCAGTCTGGTAGGTGTCACAAGGAGGGGGGGGGGGGGGTATAGCAGCCAAACCAGTCTGGTAGGTGTCACAAGGAAGGGGGGGGGGGGGTATAGCAGCCAAACCAGTCTGGTAGGTGTCACAAGGAGGGGGGGGGGGGGGGTATAGCAGCCAAACCAGTCTGGTAGGTGTCACAAGGAGGGGGGGGGGTATAGCAGCCAAACCAGTCTGGTAGGTGTCACAAGGAGGGGGTGGGGGTATAGCAGCCAAACCAGTCTGGTAGGTGTCACAAGGAGGGGGGGGGGGGGGGGTATAGCAGCCAAACCAGTCTGGTAGGTGTCACAGGGAGGGGGGGGGGGGGTATAGCAGCCAAACCAGTCTGGTAGGTGTCACAGGGAGGGGGGGGGGGGGGTATAGCAGCCAAACCAGTCTGGTAGGTGTCACAGGGAGGGGGTGTAATAAAGGTGAGAGCGGTTGAGAGGCTTTCTATTAAGACTGAACAGTTGAACTGTTTACACACTAGGCTCTCTGAGGGATGGGCTAATGTGCTCTGGGTAGTCTACTAAACGTGGTTTGGAAGTTTCACAAAATTGACTTACCTGGTCACGCTCTAACAATGAGGCTAACTGTTCGACATCAGCAACGCAATGTCTGCTTCCAAAAGGCCTGTAGTGGACCGTAGTCTGTCTTACACTTCACACCAAACAATGACATCACCAGCATCTACAGAAGGTATTCCGTGACTTGTGGAGAAAAAGCCCTTCATCAGGGTTCTTCACCAGTATCAGCTGTAACATATTTCCTGGCTCTCCCAGTAGCCTGCCATGGACTTCATCTGCAGCTCAAACCCCACATGGAATCTGTGGCCGCCGGCTGAGCACTCATAAGACCTGAGTCACATGTCTCAGCACCACCACCAACACTATTCAATGCTGCATCCCTCCTATTCAGTCCTGCTGGAACACGTGTCAAACTCATTCCATTGAGGGCTGAGTGTCAGCGGGTTTTCACTCCTCCCTTGTACTTGATTGATGAAATAAGGTCGCTAATTAGTAAGGAACTCCCCTCACCTGGTTGTCTAAGTCTTAATTGAAAGGAAAAACAGGAAAAACCTGCAGACACTAGGCCTCCCATGGAATGAGTTTGACAGCCCTGTGTTAGAATCTAGACCTATACTTGACTTCATTCATGACTTCAACCACTGGTCTGGGACGTATTTCCTTTTATTGCTCGAGATATTTCTATTTAGGATTGGCAAAGGGTGAGCTGATTCAGAATCAGATATAAGAAGTGTGGTGCTGAACAACAGCATTGCTTTCATTGTGAAAATGAGGTGTGACTTGGTCAGAGGGGTAATGTGTTGAAGTGTTTGTGGTGTGAGTGGTTGCAGTGGTCTGACACGGGTTGTTCATCCACAGGCTGTTCGGGCACAGCGGGGCATGCAGCGCTTGTGGCCAGTCCATCCCTGCCAGTGAGATGGTGATGCGGGCACAGGGCAATGTGTACCACCTCAAGGTAAGAGGAACTTCAGCCTAAAAGTAAAGACTCTTTCCACTGGGCAAAAACTGGTTGAATCAACGTTGTTTCCACTTCATAACAACAACAACAAAATGTATGTGACGACGTTGAGTCAACGTGGAAAACTGATTGGATTTGCAAAAAGTAATCAACGTAAGGGAATTTCATATTTTTTTCACCCAACTTTTAACCTAAATCCAATGATGGGGATTTTTTGGGGTTTAATTCACGTTAGTTGACAACTCAACCAAATGTAAATCAAAACTAGTCGTTGAACTGACGTCTTAGCCCAGTGGGATGCCAACAGAAGCCACATACATTTTTTTGAGGCCCTTTATAACACAGCGATATGACTCAGCGAGAAACCCATGCTTCTGTTGCTCTTTCTTAAAGTTCCTTATGTCCCTCGCTCTCTGCAGTGTTTCACCTGTGCCACCTGTAGAAATCGGCTGGTGCCGGGCGACCGCTTCCACTATGTCAATGGCACCATCTTCTGTGAGCACGACCGGCCAGGGGGCGCCCTGCTCAGCAGTCACCTGACCTCGCTGCAGGGGAACGGCATGATGCCCGACCAGAAGGTGAAGGGATGGGTTCTGATGGAACCAATCCATGTGATTTAATGAATGAATGTGCATTCGGACGTCTCCATGAGTGCTTTTTTAGAAATGCTGTTCAAAGTGGTGTTGGACTGGGGTCTTCTTGCTGTCTTTGTTCTTGTAGTCTTGTATTTATGCATAATCAATGAACCAATAATCACCTCTTTCTCCTGATCTCAGGTCTGCTGAAGAAGAATGGGTGACAAAGCAACGTGTGCCTTCTCCTCCCCCGCCTCCTCCTCCTGCTCTTCTTCCTTTTCCACCCATAAGTTTGTCCTGCACCATCCATCCCATCGTTCAGATATTCCGATATCCGTACTCCAGATACTGCTGCCAGTGTCCATTAGCTTTCCCAGTTACACGGCATTTCCCCCAAAATAATGTTTATTCTGGTCATAGAGAATCATGTTCTCAACCTTGACATTATTGAAGTCTCCTGCTTCAAGGGGAAGATGCGGAGGAGGGAAAGACTGTTGATGATGGAAGAGGATGATTTATACTGTCAAACCAGTGTCTGTTTTCGGTAAGTCCATTGGTGACTGACTTGCCTAAGACTGACTTGTAATGCCCTGAGAGGACTATGGCATTTCCAGTGATGGACCATCCTTGATGTAGCACCTTTCCCTAGCCAGCACAAAACTACAGGGAGAGGGAGATGCCACAGACCAATAAATATAAACTGGTTCTCGTCCGGAGCTCTTTCAACCAAGCTACAGTTTAATGACTCCCGAAACACGAAGAGTGTGTTCAAAACAAGATCGCCACATGAATACACAGACACACACTCTCTGAGCTCAGACTCTAGGCCCTTTCATGTGTCGGATTGAGGGAAACAGGAAATACTTTGGTTGTAGTGCTATGCGACCGTAGCTTTTGCCCCCTGGACGTTCCTGAACTCTCATTGGCTCACTCGAACGGTCGAGTTAGGCCGAACGAGGAATGATCAAATACACCTGCCTGGATGTCTCGTCTACTTTCAAAAATATACTCTCTGTGTACTAAATGAAGAATGCCTGTAGAATATTCATCAAAACATACCTTTTAGTCCCATGATTATTTTGTACTGCAAGTGGTTGCCTTGTGATTCTCGATTGTCTTCGATATTTAGTTATGTTTTCAGGTGAAGATGGTTCCTGGGGTTAGTAAATGTACTCCTGTTTATGGGAACATACAAATATGCATTTGTAATTGTTGTTTAAAAAATTTGGCCGGTGAGAATTGTTATTCCAACATGACTTTGCAGCAGTGCTCTATAGGTCTTAAATGTATTGTTGTTGTGTGGTGGTGGAAGAGGACAAGGTCAAAGTTGAACTGGTCCCCATATAACCAGGGTCGTGTTGAGTAGGGCTCACTGTAGATAGAAAACAGAAAACAAAAATAAGTGTTTGTTATTGGAGAGGCCATGTAGTCCCTCGCTGTTTCTTACGTTTGGTACCTAATGAACACGACCCAGGTTGAGGGAAGAGGGGAGCGGCATAGGGATGGAGAGAAGTAATAACTGTACATATCTTTTCTAGTGCTATTATTGTATTGTGGTCTATGGTTGAATTGAGTCTTTGTGTGGCCTAAAACATCTATATGGAGAAAAAAAGTACTTTCTAAATAACTATAATAATCATAATATTGCCAGTCACCTGTGTCGTGTCTGTAATGAGTGTTTGGATAATATTTACCTGCCGTTTGTGTGTGCGCCTGTGTAGCGAGGTGTGACAAATAGCGCTTTCACACCGAAAGGTAAAGCTCCCGGACTCAGACAAACATGGCCGATTACCCTCAGGAATGGAATTTCAAAGGCTTGAGCTGGGGCCATTACAGAAGCAATTAAAGTGGGATACGCTGGAGGCCCAGGCTTTAGCTGAAGTCCTGTGCCGGAGTCTAATGAGGCCTAATCTGGTGAGCTGGCCTAATTAAAAGGGAGGGACCCCTTTCCTGTGGGTGCTGAGTAGAGCAGTCCAGCTGTTGACTTTACAGTGCTCACAATGCAACAACAAACTGAAAGAAATAAGACAACCCTTTTTCTCTTACCTTAAACTCCATATAACTTTTCTTTCTTCACTGCGTATGAATTTGACATTTTCACTTCTTTGTTGAGTTCTTTACTTGGAAGTTAGGGTATAGGGCCTCTACATATAGTACTGAAGGGCATGTCAGAATTGTTTCTTGGCATGAAAACACCCCCTCAGATCTTGTTTATTTAATTAGCTAATTAAACTTCCATCTTATAGGTACCTTTGGCCTAGAAATCACAGTCAGCTTTTATGATCTTCTTTTATTTCTTATTCCGTGACTTTTCTACAGAGAGAAATTAAAACCAAACATGCAATAGGCCTACAAAGAAGACAGGGGGGAAAAACTGAAGTAGCCAGCTGTGACTTTTCAAATGAATGTTCCCAGAGAAAAGTCTACCATAAGCATTGTGGTGTGTCGGTGCCTCAGCAGTGACTCTTTTAGGGTTAGCCAATTAGGTTCACACTCAAAATAACAATGAGTGTTTTAATGGCTGGATTTCAAAGCATTTCTTTGGTAATGATGTAGAATGGTTTTAAAGGATGAACACATTCCTCGGGTTCTTCAAACATAATCCAAACCTGAGCATGAGTTTCAAATCTTAAAAAAAAAAAACGTTTTTGTTAAGGTATTTTTGGCATTCCTCAGTTTGTTTCTAATTGGACTCCCATACTTCCATAGACACAAGTGGAGTTCAATCATAATAACCAGAATAAACCTGATCTGAAAGAACTACGCCAATATATATAAGAACACCTACAGAAGCACCTATCTGACATATTGTAGAACCTGTTATCGTATTGGAGGTACCTATCCAGTCATTTTAGATCCGTGTGGATTTTTTAAAATCAGTTAATTTTTTTAACGTAGGAGTATTGCATACTGATAACAACCACACAAACCGTCTCTATACCTGTTCTAACCAATGTGGCACGCAATATTTCATTTGTATACCTAGTCTAATTACCATTTGATCCAGTAGCTTGACTAATACTTGGCCAGTCATCTCATCAAAATACATGGGAAAATTTATCAGAAAATCGCTCTTAACTGTTCAGTTTAGGTTTAAAGATAGACACTGAAAATGATCAAGAAACCGAAGCAATTGTATTATCGTTATCTTATTCACAGGGGATTCCATAAATAAACACTTTTTGCTGATTTGCAATTCTTTGACTCAATATATCTGCCAGAGATAATGAATAGCAATCGTCAGTCAGTGAAGGCAAGGTTTTATTTGTAGCTCCACACCTTTCTGCAGGGTGGCAGCTTGACATCCCCAGCCCATGTGCTGAAGTGCTGATATGGTATCAATTATTTATCCCACGTCTGTGATTTTGAGAAGCATCAGACAAATTCATTAACGTATGCAAATGACCCTAATTGCAATTATCTCTATATCTTGATAAGTAAAAGGGGGGAGGGAATCTACCAAGCCCCCTCTGTGGTGCAAGTTACACTTTGCATTCAAACCAATCAAGCCTAATCTGCATATAACTAATTAGCTCAACATATTCAAAAACCAATTAACGGGTCTCTCAAATAGCTTCTCCGCCACACAGCTTTTCTTTTTGAGCCGAGCTGGAACAAGAAAAGTTTTCAGGTGCACAGTTTTGCAATGTGCAATGTTCCTTCCTCGAGAGAAGTGGAGTTAGCTTCTTTTTTTTTTTTCTCAATTCACTAATTAATCAAATTAACACATGCAAATTGGTGTAATTGCATTGTTTCGTCACCTCATGTTGTGTGAAGAAAGAAAAAAACAGGGAAGCAATGGAACAGCGAAGATATTTTTACCTGATGCCAGAGAGAGAAAGACAGATGTCCCATAGACCTGCCCCTCACCGCAGGGACCAGGTGAGAGAGGTGATACCACCAGCAGAGTGTGAGGCCTGCAGGCTCACTATCAGCCACACAGCACACAGATGGAACACCTTGCTCTTCCTCAATTGCCTTTCCTCGATTCCTCTCCCCTCGCCTCCTTTTCAAAACACATTTAAGAAAAGGTCCCCGGGAGGAGACAATGCATTTTGAGGAGGCGAGACCCAATACCAGAGAAAGCTGACCTTCCAAAGTGCATTCTTAACAAATCCTATCTGCAGATGTTTTCCTGCATTTGTAACACAATCCCTACAGTACATAAACTCAGCAAAAAAAGAAACGTCCCTTCTTCAGGACTCTGTCTTTCAAAGATAATTCGTAAAAATCCAAATAACTTCACAGTTCTTCATTGTAAAGGGTTTAAACACTGTTTCCCATGCTTGTTCAATGAACCATAAACAATTAATGAACATGCACCTGTGGAATGGTCGTTAAGACACTAACAGCTTACAGACGGTAGGCAATTAAGGTCACAGTTATGAAAACTTAGGACACTAAAGAGGCCTTTCTACTGACTCTGAAAAATACCAAAAGAAAGATGCCCAGGGTCCCTGCTCATCTGCATGCATGTGCATTAGGCATGCTGCAAGGAGGCATGAGGACTGCAGATGTGGCCAGGGCAATAAATTGCAATGTCCGCACTGTGAGATGCCTAAGACAGCGCTACAGGGAGACAGGACGGACAGCTGATCATCCTCGCGGTGACAGACCACGTGTAACAACACCTGCACAGGATCGGTACATCTGAACATCATACCTGCGGGACAGGTACAGGATGGCAACAACAACTGCCCGAGTTACAGCAGGAATGCACAATCCCTCCATCAGTGCTGAGACTGTCCGCAATAGGCTGAGAGAGGCTGGACTGAGGGCTTGTAGGCCTGTTGTAAGGCAGGTCCTCACCAGACATCACCGGCAACAACATCGTCTATAGGCACAGACCCACCGTCGCTAGACCAGACAGGACTGGCAAAAAGTGCTCTTCACTGACGAGTCGCAGTTTTGTCTCACCAGGGGTGATGGTCGGATTCTCGTTTATCGTCGAAGGAATGAGCGTTACACCGAGGTCTGTACTCTGGAGTGGGATCGATTTGGAGGTGGAGGGTCCGTCATGGTCTGGGGCGGTGTGTCACAGCATCATCGGACTGAGCTTGTTGTCATTGCAGGCAATCTCAACGCTGTGCATTACAGGGAAGACATCCTCCTCCCTCATGTGGTACCCTTCCTGCAGGCTCATCCTGACATCCTGACACCCTCCAGCATAACAATGCCACCAGCCATACTGCTCGTTCTGTGCGTGATTTCCTGCAAGACAGGAATGTCAGTGTTCTGCCACGGATCTCAATTCCATTGAGCACGTCTGGGACCTGTTGGATTGGAGGGTGTGGGCTAGGGCCATTCCCCCCAGAAATGTCCGGGAACTTGCAGGTGCCTTGGTGGAAGAGTGGAGTAACATCTCACAGCAAGAACTGGCAAATCTGGTGCAGTCCATGAGGAGGAGATGCACTGCAGTACTTAATGCAGCTGGTGGCCACACCAGATACTGACTGTTACTTTTGCCCCCCCCCCCCCCCCCCCCTTTGTACAGGGACACATTATTCCATTTCTGTTAGTCACGTGTCTGTTCAGTTTATGTTAAGTTTATGTCTCAGTTGTTGAATCTTGTCATGTTCATACAAATATTTACACGTTAAGTTTGCTGAAAATAAACACAGTTGACAGTGAGAGGACGATTCTTTTTTTGCTGAGTGTACATACGACATCCCTTCAATTTATCAGGGAATCCGTCGGATGTAATTCACATTTCTAAGACCAATGTAAGCCTTGCACCAAATGCCCCGGCCTTCACATGGCACTCTGGGAAATGAGGGCATACAGTGCCTTCAGAAAGTATTCAAACCCCTTATTCCACATTTTGTTGTTACAGCCTGAATTCAAAATGTATTAAATATATGTTTTTTTCTCACCCATCTACACACAATCCCCCATAATAACAGAGGGAAAACATGTTTTTAGAAATGTTTGCAAATTTATTGAAAATGGAAGGCAGAAATAAATCCTTTACATAGTATTCACACCTCTGAGTCAATACATGTCAGTATTAGAGCTCATGAGTGGGGCAGTGGTCTAAGGCACTGAATCTCAGTGCTAGAGGCGTCACTACAGACCCTGGTTTGATCACGGGCTGTATCACAATCGGCCGTGATCGGGAGTCCCATAGGGCTGCGCACAATTGGCCCAGTGTTGGGTGTATTGATACACCATCCAAAGTGTAATTCATAATTTCACCATGCTCAAAGGGATATTCAGTGTCTGCTTTTTTTGTTTTTACCCATCTACCAATAGGTGCCCTTCTTTGCGAGGCATTGGAAAACTCTCTGGTCTTTGTGTTTAAAATTCATTGCTCGACTGAGGGACCTTACAGAAAATGGTATGTGTGGGGTACAGAGGTTAGGTAGTCATTGAAAAATAACGTTAAACGCTATTATTGCACACAGTGAGTCCATCCAATTTATTATGTGACTTATTAAGCCATTTTTACTCTTGTACTTATTTAGGCTTGCCATAACAAAGGGGCTGAATACTTATTGACTCTAAACATTTCACCCTTTAATTTTGTATTCATTTGTACAAAATGTTAAAAACATATTTCCACTTTCAAATTATGGGTTATTGTGTGTAGGCCAGTAAGACAAAATCTAAATGTAATCAATTTTAAATTCAGGCTGTAACACAATAAAATGTGGAAAAAGTCAAGGGGTGTCAGTACTTTCTCAAGGCACTGTATGATTCTTAACATCCTGTTAATTAGGAATGGTGTCCTTTGAGTTATACAAAAGCTATTCAGAGGTAGAGCAATAACCAAATATCAGCTCCTGGCATCTTTTGTCTACATGACAGAGCTCATATGCAATTTCCTTGACGGAGTCAATGACTTTCCTATCTGAACACACAGACAGTCAAGGCTAATGCCGTGTATTGTCTTAGCTAAACAATATCATGGTGTAAAATCATGAATGTATCTGACATTGTCATCCTGTTGCCAGCAGACGCCTTGGTTAACCAAGGACACAATGCTAGCTAACTCACAGAGCTTTCTCCCATTCTGCAGATACAATTTGGAGGCCAGGAGTAGCTGTAGCTCTAGGTATAATGCAACGTTATTGCCAGTGACAGACAAAACTATAGCTAGCTAACTATTGAGGTGCCAGTGTGAAAATCTGTAACTAGCTCGATAGTGTGAACTTGCTTATAGCAGATAATGAACTGTGAAGATGTCAAGTAAATTGGATTTTGTGTAGACTGTCTAGTATGAGACTATTTTTACAAGCCAACAAACAGTGATCTTTCTGTCGTGAAATCTCTACCTCTGAAACATCCCTTCCGGTCAATTATGCAATGTGCCTATCCCAAAAGGGCCAGATCACTTGCAGAAAATTCAAACTCTTCTCCAGGTTTTTGGAGAAATAGCTTGATTTGAGGCCAGCAGAGGGGTGCATCACAAAGCAGAACCACTCATGATCATCAAATCAAATTGTATTGGTCACATACACATGGTTTACCAGATGTTAATGCGAGTGTAGCGAAGTGCTTGTGCTTCTAGTTCCGACGGTGCAGCAATATCTAACAAGTAATCTAATAATTCCACAAAAACGACCTAATACACACAATGTAAAGGGATGTAATAAGAATATATGTATAATGGATGAGCGATGACCGAGTGGCATAGGCAAGATACAATAGATGGTATAAAATACAGTATATACATATGAGATGAGAAATGTAAGATATGTAAACATTATTAAAGTGGCATTATTTAAAGTGACTAGTGATCCATTTATTAAAGTGGCCAATGATTCGAGTCTGTATGTAAGCAGCAGCCTCTCTGTGTTAGTGATGGCTGTTTAACAGTCTGATGGCCTTGAGGTAGAAGCTGTTTTTCAGTCTCTCGGTCCCAGCTTTGATGCATCTGTACTGACCTCGCCTTCTGGATGATAGCGGGGTGAACAGGCAGTGGCTCGGGTGGTTATTGTCCTTGATGATCTTTTTGGCCTTCCTGTGACATAGGGTGCTGTCGGTGTCCTGGAGGGCAGGTAGTTTGCCCCCGGTGATGTGTTGTGCAGACCGCACCACCCTCTGGAGAGCCTTGCGGTTGAGGGCGGTGCAGTTGCCGTGCCAGGCGGTGATACAGCCTGACAGGATGCTTTCAATTGTTAATCTGTAAAAGTTTGTGAGGGTTTTAAGTGACAAGCCAAATTTATTCAGCCTCCTGAGGTGATGTTGCGCCTTCTTCACCACACTGTCTGTGTGGGTGGACCATCTCAGTTGTCCGTGATGTGTACGCCAAGGAACTTAAAACTTTCCACTTTCTCCACTCCTTTCCCGTCGATGTGGATAGGGGGGTGCTCCCTCTGCTGTTTCCTGAAGTCCACGATCATCTGAAGTCCACACCACACACCAAGTGCCCTCACCTCCTCCCTATAGGCTGTCTTGTCGTTGTTGGTAATCAAGCCCACTACTATTGTGTCGTCTGCAAACTTGATGATTGAGTTGAAGGAGTGTGTAGCCACGCAGTCATGGGTGAACAGGGAGTACAGGAGGGGGATGAGCATGCACCCTTGTGGGGCCCCAGTATTGAGGATCAGCGAAGTGGAGATGTTGTTTCCTACCTTCAGCACCTGGGGGCGGCCCGTCAAAAAGTCCAGATCCCAATTGCACAGGGCGGGGTTGAGACCCAGGGCCTCAAGCTTAATGATGAGCTTGGAGGATACTATGTTGTTGAAGGCTGAGCTGTAGTCAATGAACACCATTCTTACATTGTTATTCCTCTTGTCCAGATGGGATAGGGCAGTGAGCAGTATGATGGTGATTGCATCGTCTGTGGACCTGTTGGGGCGGTAAGCAAATTGAAGTGGGTCTAGGGTGGCAGGTAAAGTGGAGGTGATATGATCCTTGACTAGTCTCTCAAAGCACTTCATGATGACAGAAGTGAGTGCTATGGGGCAATAGTCATTAAGTTCAGTTATCTTTGCCTTCTTGGGAACAGGAACGATAGTGGTCATCTTGAAGCATGTGGGGATAGCAGACTGGGATAGGGATTGATTGAAAACGTCCATAAACACACCAGTCAGCTGGTCTGCGCATGCTCTGAGGACACGGCTAGGGATGCTGTCTGGGCCAGCAGCCTTGCGAGGGTTAACACGTTTAAATGTTTTACTCACGTCCGCCACGGAGAAGGAGATGGGGGGTCCGCAGTCCTTGTTTGCAGGCCGCGTCGGTGGCACTGTATTATCCTCAAAGCGGGCAAAGAAGGTGTTTAGTTTGTCTGGAAGCAAGGTGTCGGTGTCCGTGACGTGGCTGGTTTTCTTTTTGTAGTCCGTGATTGCCTGTAGACCCTGCCACATACGGCTCGTGTCTGAGCCGTTGAATTGCGACTCCACTTTGTCCCTATACCGACATTTTGCTTGTTTGATTGCCTTGCGGAGGGAATAACTACACTGTTTATATGCGGGGCGTGGAGTCCGTTACACCATGCCTATCGCAAGTCTCTCTTTACGAACTCTGAAATGAGCAGTTATTTCAGAATATTTACACTGAACAAAAATATAAACACAACATGCAACAATTTCTTAGATTTTACTGAGTTACAGTTACAAGTAAATCAGTCAATTTAAATAAACTCATTAGGCCCTAATCTACGGATTTCACATGACTGAGAATACAGATATGCATCAATTGGTCACAGATACCTTAAAAAAAAAGGTATGGTCGTGGATAAGAAAAACAGTCAGTATCTGGTGTGAACACCATTTGCCTCAGGCAGTGCGACACATCTCATTCGCATATAATTGATCAGGCTGTTGATTGTGGCCTGTGGAATGTTGTCCCACTCCTCTTCAATGACTGTGTGAAGTTGCTGTATATTGACGGGAACTTGAACACGTCAATCCAGAGAATACCAAACCTGCTCAATGGGTGACATTGAGGTCTGGTGAGTATGCAGGCCATGGAATAACTGGGACATTTTCAGCTTCAGGGAATTGTGTACAGATCCTTGCAACGTGGGGTGGTGCATTATCATGCTGAAACATGAGGTGATGGTGGCGGATAAATGTCACGACAATGGGCCTCAGGATCATCACGGTATGTCTGTGCATTCAAATTGCCATCGATAAAATGCAGTTGTGTTCACAATGTTGACATCAGCAAACCGCTCGCCCACACAACACCATACTGCCATCTGCCCAGTACAGTTGAAACCGCGATTCATCCGTGAAGAGCACACTTCTCCAGCATGCCAGTGGCCATTGAAGTCGGTTACGACGCCGAACTGCAGTCAGGTCAAGACCCTGATGAGGACGTCGAGCACACAGATGAGTTTCTGACAGTTTTAACATTAAATTAGCTCTGGTGGACATTCCTCCAGTCAGCATGCCAATTACATGCTCCCTCAAAACTTGAGACATCTGTGGCATTGTATAGTGTGACAAAACTGCACATTTTAGAGTGGCCTTTTATTGTCCCCAGCACAAGGTGCACCTGTGTAATGATCATGCTGTTTAATCAGCTTCTTGATATGCCACAGTTGTCAGGTGGATGGATTATCTTGGCAAATGAGAAACGCTCACTAACAGGGATGTAAACAAATTTGTGCACAACATTTGAGAGAACTTAGTTTTTGTGCATATGGAACATTTCTGGGATCTTTGATTTCATCTCATGAAACATTTACATTTTAGCCATTTAGCCATTTAGCAGATGCTCTTATACAGAACGACTTACAGGAGCAATTAGGGTTAAGTGCCTTGCTCAAGGGCACACTGACAGATTTTTCACCTAGTCAGCTCAGGGATTCAAACCATCAACCTTTTGGTTACTGGCCCAACGCTCTTAGGCTACCTGCCGCCCTGGGACCAACACTTTACATGTTGCGTTTATATTTTTGTTCAGTGTATGAAAGCTAGCCGGTTCAATCATTCATCCTGCTTAATGACATAACCCCTTGCAAGATGCTGGAGTCATAGCTTTTACTCTGTCTGTTTGGGTCCATGTGAGGCGAAGCATGGGTTATCTTCAGCAAAACCTTTAAACAATGGAAAACAATCTTTGTTCTTATTGGACAAGTTCAGTAGTAGTAACTCCCTGTGTCACCCTGTTTCAAAACCCCCTACTCATTCGTGGTAAATGGAGGCTAGTCTGTGTAGACCTCCCACCTCACACCAGTGTTACTAGTGTAGTATACCAGCTGGGCTTTTCATTCCCTTTCCCACAGCTGTTTGGCTCCCGCAAGGCCGCAACAGTGGAAATTAATGGTCGTGCCAAAGACTGCCACAGAGAGAGAGAGAGAGGGAGGAGGAGAAGAGATGGGGAAGAACAAGTAGAGAGAAAGATTAGGAAAGATGAGTAGAGAGAGCGAGAGACAAGGAAAGATTGGAAATGATGGCTAGAGAGAATAAAGAAAAAACATTGGAAGGAAAATGGAAAAAGAGGAAGCGAGGAACCTAGATAGAGAGTGGTAAGGGCTGTCTGTCTGAACTCTGAAGTTGCCCGGGTTGAGAAGTCTTACCATGGTAGGTGCTGCCGTAGACACCGCGCCAAAGGTCACGGTCCAGGGCTGTGAGGAAGTGGTTGGATGTCCCGGGCTCAGAAAGGGTGGATTTAAAAAATACATATTATGTTTTTTATTGTAGACGGAAAAACAAACGAGGTGGTGAGAGAGGAAAGTTGTGAGGTGTTGTTGGCAACAGACTGGGATGAATCAGCTCTCATTAACGTGAGTCATTAGCCTAGCCAGAGGAGAGACTGACCCTGTAAAGCAGCTTAATGAATGCAGCTAGCCTAGTGGGCCCTCAGTCATCAGGCAGCAAGACAGCGTAGCGCTAAGCTAATAACATTGGCGAAGGATCAATAAAGAGTATCATATGTCAGCACTGTTTAGGGTCAGCGGTAAGGACAAAACGTATGGGGCCGCTGCCTTTCCATTTGTTGACGGTGGGCCAAAACTCCCATATTTTAATGGGCCCTCTTGGCTGAAGGAGCTTTGTTTGTGCTCAATAGATATGACTGAACTTATTAAGTTTCTATTTCCATACGTGAATGCACTGCGGCGATAAGATGCGCCAAACTATCAGTAAGCAACAGAAACCAATATTCCACCGTCAACTTTATGGGTAGGGGGTGGGAGTGGTGGGGAGGGGTTTGGAGCGAGGGGGGTATATGGGGTAACAATTCCATCCAATCAGAGCGCTTTGAATAATTAAACTGATCAACTTAATTAGCTCAATTAAGTTGATTTGACCACGGAACATGGCCATATGGCGGGAGGAAACAAAAGAGGGGGGAACTAATTAAAAGTAAAATAATGAGCATTTTAATTAACTGGTTCCCCAGACGTCAGCACGCGGGGCTGTGGAGTCGTAATTAAAAAGTGCTGTAGTGCTGGCAACATTCTCTCCCCCCTGTTTTAATAACGGCAAGGGCTCCATCCATCTAATTAAATCTGTAAATGAATTAGCAACATTGAGGGTCCCCGCTTGATTTTTACACCCCACCTCCCACACAGTGCACTCTTCCCAAATAACTCCACACACACACACCCTCATTCTCTCTCTCTTGCAGACACACATACACCTTTCCATTCCAACACATTTGCTGTTAATGAAATGAATCATTATTGACACACTGTCAGAGGGCTTTGGCAGTTACTAATGTATCCTAAAAAATGCTAGGATGCAACACTGCACACTCACTGGAGAGTATGATAAATGGTTCGGGGGTACGGATGTGTCTGTCTGTGTGTCTGGTGAGAATCAGTCTGCCCTGCCGTTGGACTTTTCTCCTTCACTAGCTAATGCTATCACATTTTTTCTAGGGATGCATATCAATAGTCTAAAATGGCTTCCTCTCCTTGTCTCCATTCCTTCATCTGCTTGGGTATGGAAAACATAGAAACATGCTTGGGTATGGAACACATAGAAACATGCTTGGGTATGGAAAACATAGAAACATGCTTGAGTATGGAAAACATAGAAACATGCTTGGGTATGGAACACATAGAAACATGCTTGGGTATGGAACACATAGAAACATGCTTGGGTATGGAAAACATAGAAACATGCTTGGGTATGGAACACATAGAAACATGCTTGGGTATGGAACACATAGAAACATGCTTGGGTATGGAAAACATAGAAACATGCTTGGGTATGGAACACATAGAAACATGCTTGAGTATGGAACACATAGAAACATGCTTGGGTATGGAACACATAGAAACATGCTTGAGTATGGAACACATAGAAACATGCTTGGGTATGGAACACATAGAAACATGCTTGGGTATGGAAAATATAGAAACATGCTTGGGTATGGAAAACATAGAAACATGCTTGGGTATGGAACACATAGAAACATGCTTGGGTATGGAAAATATAGAAACATGCTTGGGTATGGAACACATAGAAACATGCTTGGGTATGGAACACATGGTATGCATCCAGCAAATGGCTCTCCCTTTCCTGTGACCTCAAATGAGGTACACACGAAGGAGAAAAGACAAGGAGAGGATGCCACTATAGACTATTGGGACACACCTGTACCAATTAGACCTGACATGTGTTGTTTCTGATACTCTCATTGGGCCCCTTTCCATTCACAGGATCCACCACCTCCACTTCTCTCCAATCTCCCCCCAGGGAACCAACCTTCTGCCCCCTATCCTTCCTTTCCATCTCAATCTGGGGATCCTGGAAACTAATTAACAGAAATCGCACGGACTGACAAGGGAGTGATTTGCATATTAAATTAATTGGTTCTTCACTCAGGTCTCTGGATACTGGTGACGTTACAAAATGAAAGGGGTGGAGAGAAAGTGAGTATGAATCTCTACATTTCTCTTTCCGTTGTGTCGGGCTGGTCCATACCACTACGGTTTTTCCTGTGTACTCATAGCAATAAGTTAGGTACATTGTAACAACAAACATTTCTTTCCTGGTTTATTTTATTTCACGATCACTAATGAATGAGAAAACTGAATATATTTCCACCGTAGACCCTATCTGTGGGTCTTCCAATGCTTCTGTCTTCCAAGGAAAGACTCTGGGGCCTTTCTCAGCTTCTGTCTTCCAAGGCAAGACTCTGGGGCCTTTCTCAGCTTCTGTCTTCCAAGGCAAGACTGGGGCCTTTCTCAGGACCTAATCTATGCTTGAATTGAATTGACCTGAAGTTACAGCAGAGCCAGTTGCCGACGGATATGGCAGCATAGCGACTAGCTCTTAGAAAACTTTGCAGTATTTTGGTTTTTTATGTACTATTTTTTACGTTATTAGCTCAGGAAATGTTTGGTGTCATCTCATACAGCCGGGAAGAACTATTGGATATTAGAGTGGCAGTAACTAACCAGGATTAAGACTTCCTTGGAGAAGATCCTTTGTTCACTCTCCCCAGAGGAATTGATCTTATTCCAGAGGCCGATTTAAAACATTGCCGGCGGAGGAGAGGCACTCGAGGCGGCCTGCTGGTTCGACTTAGGACGCGCGCACACCACCCACCGCTTCTGAGTATATTATTCGCTAATGTTCAGTCCTTGTATAACAAAGTTGATGAGCTTAGAGCAAGGATTTCTTTCCAGAGAGACATCGGGGCCTGTAACATACTTTGTTTCACGGAAACATGGATCTCTCGGGATTCTCTGTTGGAGTCGGTAAAGCCAGCAGGATTCTCAGTACATCACACAGACAGGAATAAATATCTCTCCGGGAAGCAGAAGGGCAGAGGGGTGTGTTTCATGATTAACGATTCATGGTGTAATTCTAGGAACATACAGGAACTCAAGTCATTTTGTTCACCCAACCTAGAATACCTCACAATTAAATGCCAACCATATTATCTCCCAAGAGAATTATCCTCTGTCATCGCCACGGCCGTTTACATCCCACCTCAAGCCAAAACCTCAACGGCCCTCAAAGAAATTCACTGGACTCTATGCAAACTGGAAACCACATATCCTGAGGCTGCATTTATTGTAGCTGGGGATCTTAACAAAGCAAATCTGAGGACTAGGCTGCCGAAGTTCTATCAACATATCGACTGTCCTACTCGCGCTACTAAGACTCTCGACCATTGCTATTCATTGCTTCCGGAATGCTTACAAGGCCCTCCCCCGCCCACCTTTCGGCAAATCTGACCAAGACTCCATCTTGCTCCTCCCATCCTATAGACAGAAACTCAAACAGGAAGTGCACATGCTTCGTACTATTCAACGCTGGTCTGACCAATCGGAATCCACGCTTCAGGATTGTTTTGATCACGTGGACTGGGATATGTTTCGGGTAGCTTGCAAAAATAATCTAGACGCATACACGGATACGGTGACTGAGTTCAAGGAAGTGTATAGGAGATGTAGTACCCACTGTGACTATTAAAACCTACCCTAACCAGAAACTGTGGATAGATGGTAGCATTCACGCGAAACTGAAAGCGAGAACCACCGCATTTAATCATGGCAAGGCGACTGGTAATATGGCAGAAAATAAACAGTGTAGTTATTCACTTCGCAAGGCAATAAAACAAGCTAAACTTCAGTATAGAGATAAGTGGAGTCGCAATTCAACGGCTCAGACATGAGACATATGTGGCAGGGTCTACAGACAATCACAGACTACAAAAGGAAAACCAGCCATGTTGCCGAGACCGACGTCTTGCTTCCGGACAGGCTAAACACATTCTTCGCACGCTTTGAGGATAACACAGTGCCACCGACGCGGCCCGCTACCAAGGACTGTGGGCTCTCCTTCTCCGTGGCGAACGTGAGTAAAACATTTAAACATGTTAACCCTCGCAAGGCTGCCGGCCCAGACGGCATCCCTAGCTGCGTCCTCAGAGCATGCGCAGACCAGCTGGCTAGTGTGTTTACGGGCATAATCAATCTCTCCCTCTCCCAGTCTGCTGCCCCCACATGCTTCAAGATGGCCACCATTGTTCCTGTACCCAAGAAGGCAAAACTTAATGACTTAGCACTCACCTCTGTCATCATGAAGTGCTTTGAGAAACTAGTCAAGGATCATATCATATCATATCACCTCTACTTTACCTGCCACCCTAGACCCACTTCAATTTGCTTACCGCCCCAATAGATCCACAGATGATGCAATCGCCATCACACTGCACACTGCCCTATCCCATCTGGACAAAAGGAATAACAATGTAAGAATGCTGTTCATTGACTATAACTCAGCCTTCAACACCATAGTACCTCCAAGCTCATCATTAAGCTCGAGGCCCTGGGTCTGAACCCCGCCCTGTGCAACTGTGTTCTGGATTTCCTGATGGGCCGCCCCCAGGTGGTGAAGGTAGGAAGCATCACCTCCACTCCGCTGATCCTCAACCCTGGGTTCCCACAAGGTTGCGTGCTCAGCCCCCTCCTGTACTCCCTGTTCACCCAAGACTGTGTGGCCAAGCACACCTCCTACTCAATCATCAAGTTTGCAGATGACACAACAGTAATAGAGACTTCAGGAAACAGCAGAAGGTGCACCCCTCTATCTACATCGACAGGACCGCAGTGGAGAAGGTGGAAAGCTTCAAGTTCCTTGGCGTACACATCATTGACAAACTGAAATGGACCACCCACACATTCAGTGTGGTGAAGAAGGCGCAACAGAGCCTCTTCAACCTCAGGAGGCTAAAGAAATTTGGCTTGTCACCAAAAAGCCTCACAAATTTTTACAGATGCACAGTTGAAAGCATCCTGTCGGGCTGTATCACCGCCTGGTACGGCAACTGCACCGCCCGCAACCGCAAGGCTCTCCAGTGGGTGGTGTGGTCTGCCCAACGCATTACCGGGAGCAAATTACCCACCCTCCAGGACACCTACAGCACCCGATGTCACAGGAAAGCCAAAAAGATAATCAAGCACATCAACCACCCGAGCCACTGCCTGTTCACCTCGTTATCATCCGGAAAGCGAGGTCAGTACAGGTGCATCAAAGCTAGGACTGAGAGACTGAAAAACAGCATCTATCTCAAGGCCATCAGACTGTTAAACAGCCATCACTAGCACATTAAAGCCTGCTGCCAATAGGCATAGACTATGAATCACTGGCCACTTTAAGGAATGGAACACTAGTCACTTTAATAATGTTTACATATCTGGCATTACTCATCTCATATGTATATACTGTATTCTATACTATTCTACGGTATCTCATTCACTTAATAATGTTTACATATCTTGCATTACTCATCTCATATATATATACTGTTTTCTATACTATTCTACTGTAACTTAGTCTGTTCCGTTCTGACATCGCTTGTCCATATGTATATAGTCTTAATTCATTCCTACTTAGATTTGTGTGTATTGGGTATATGTTGTGTAATTTGTTAGATATTACTGCACTGTCGGAGCTAGAAGCACAAGCATTTCGCTACACCTGCAATAACATCTGCTAATCACGTGTATGTGACCAATAAAACTTGATTTGATTTGATTTTAGTGGTCTATGAGAGCCATGCTGGGGTCTGACAGTGTTATTCCTCTAGTGTCCCTCCCATACAAGCATTTTTATTCATCCATCATCCATTCATCCTTCCCAGAAGCAATCACAGAAGTGATGGGATCAGTTAAAGCAAGACCTTTTACAGCCAGTCAAAGCAGAGTTTTTGAATTATGACCAATGACCTACCCTGACTTGAAGTTTTGAGTTCTGCACTTCTCAGCCAAACGCTTCTCAGTTGGCCACCGCATCATCATCATTATTGTCAACATGACACCCACCCACAGCCCACACCACCACGCTAACCCGGGGTCAATGACCCCATCGGCTGGGATCAGAGTCTGACAGTCTAACGGAGGGGCGGCCGCGCCGCGCAGCAGGTCCCGCGTCTGTTTCTAGAGGCCATAGTGACCCTGGGCGCTAATTAAGGCTAAAGATAAGGGCATTAATGAGCCGGGGGCCCTGATCAAAGGAGCATGACAGCTGAGCCCGGGAGGGGTATGAGGAGAGGGGGAGGGAGGGACAGAGGGGGGGGGGGTGGTCTGTTTACACAAGTTACCCCAAGTAATTGGAGGGGAGGGGGGATAAGATACAGGCTGATCCCTTTGTCAAATGGGGGTGGGGGAGAGACATAGTATGTCACACACACTGTCGTCATTACACAGAGCATGTGTCGCCTCGACGGTTTGGTACTCGGAGGGTCCTGGGAAATGAAGACAGGCTGGCGAATGACAGTGGTCGGAATATGTGTAATCTTGGAGACCAAAGGGGGAGTGTCTTGGCACTATCTAGCTGAGTATCTTACAACCATTACACACTCCAGTAAATAAGAACACGGAGAGGGTAGAGGATATATTGAGGGTAGAGGGTATATTGAGGGTAGAGGGTATATTGAGGGTAGAGGGTATATTGAGGGTAGAGGATATATTGAGGGTAGAGGATATATTGAAGGTAGTTTGATGGTTTTCAAGTCCACAGATCAATGCAAAAGCTTCTCTAAATAGCTTCCTTTCCTTGTCTCCTCTCTTTCATGAACACTGACCTGCCAGCCACTTGAAAGGACTAAGCAACATCTCATTTCTTGTGACTTGCTGCTAACAAATGTCTTGCAAACTTGTAGCAGACATCAGGGAACTGACAGAAAGGAAGGAGTGGTTTTGAAAGCCTTTCACAAATGTTGGGCTGGTGGGAAGGAGGGAGGAGGGAAGGAGGAAGAGAGGGAAGAGGGGGAAGGAGGGAGGGAGGATGGAAGGAGGGAGGTTGGAAGGAGGGAGGGAAGATGGGAAGAGGGGGGAGAGATGGAGGAAGGAGGATGGAGGGAGGGAGGGAGGGAGGGAGGGAGGGAGGGAGGGAGGGAGGGAGGGAGGGAGGGAGGGAGGGATGGATGGAGGGTGGTGCGGGAGGGAGGGAGGCAGGCAGGCAGGCAGGCAGGCAGGCAGGCAGGCAGGCAGGCAGGCAGGGAGGGAGGGAGGGAGGGTGGCAGGGAGGGTGGGAGGGAGGGAGGGAGGGTGGCAGGGAGGATGGGGTGAGTGTGGAGGCCACCTGCCCTCTCAGTAGGGTGTGGGAATGTCGTACACGGGCCACCCCACTAGCACCACTCCCCTGGCTGCGGGGAGAAAACTCGTTAGCTGAGAAATCCCTGCTAATTACGCCTGCTGCTTTCATTAGGGTCACACACATGCACACACACACACTGGGCCAAAGCCCTAAGACCTCTGGCATACAGTGCAAATGAGAACTTGTTTGACACAGGTCACATCTACTGCGAGGGTAAGTGTTTAATTGACTACATGTATGTGGTGTACAATCAACATTCTTGCAACCCCAAACCAAGCTAACCAAACCATGCTAACCAAACCAATCTAACCAAATCAAACTATCACTCACCAATCTTCCTGTTAGTGAAAGGCTAACTAGAAAACCCTTGTCTCCCTCTCTCTCCCCCCTCTCTCTCTTCCTGCCCCCCCTCTCTCTCCCTGCCCCTTCTCTCTCTCCCCCCTCTCTCTCAATTCAAGGGCTTTATTGGCATGGGAAACATATGTTAACATTGCCAAAGCAAGTGAAGTAGATAATAAACAAAAGTGAAATAAACAATAACAATTAACAGTAAACATTACACTCACAGAAGTTCCAAAAGAATAAAAACATGTCAAATGTCATATTATGTATGTATACAGTGTTGTAACAAACGAAATAGTGAAAGTACAAAAGGGAAAACAAATAAACATAAATATGGGTTGTATTCTCTCCCCCCTCTCTCTCCCTGCCCCCTCTTTCTCTTTCCCCCTGCTTGTCTCCTCTCTCTCTCTCTCTCTCTCTCTCTCTCTCTCTCTCTCTCTCTCTCTCTCTCTCTCTCTCTCTGCTCTCTCTCCCTCCTCTCTTTCTTTCCCTCCCCCTCTTCTCCTCTCTCTCTTCTATGCTATGACACAGAGGCTGGGGCCAGGCTGTCTCTCAGTGGGCCCACCAGGAACACAGGCCTTCATTAGCACTCTGTAATTAGGAACAGATGCAATTTGCAGCACGGGGCCCTCAACAAACACACACACACACACACACACAGCTCGGGTCTCATCTCTCTCTCTCCCCTCTCTCTCTCTCTGTCTCTCTTTCTCTACACCCTCTCTCTCTCTGTTTCTTTCTCTCTCCTCTCTCTCTGTTTTTCTCTGTCTCTCCATTCTATCTCTCTCTCTTTCTCTCCCCTCTCTCTCTCTGTCTCTCTCTGTCTCTCCCCTCTCTCTGTTTCTTTCTGTCTCCCCTCTCTCTCTCCCCTCTCTCTCTGTGTTTCTTTCTGTCTCCCCTCTGTCTCTCCCCTCTCTCTCTCTGTTTCTTTCTGTCATATCTTCTCTCTCTCTGTCTCTCTCTCTCCCAGTGGTGTAAAATACTTTAAAACCTCTAAAGGATCGGTGGGTCCCTCACGGGACGGTTTAGCTAAAGTAGCCTAATGCTATTAGCATAAGGTTGTAAGTAACAAGAACATTTCCCAGGACATAGACATATCTGATATTGGCAGAAAGCTTAAATTATTGTTAATCTAACTGCACTGTCCAATTTACAGTAGCCATTACAGTGAAAGAATACCATGCTATCGTTTGAGGAGAGTGCACAGTTTTGAACTTGAAAGGTTATTAATAAACCAATTAGGCACATTTGGGCAGTCTTAATACAAAATTTTTAACAGAAATACAATGGTTCATTGGATCAGTCTAAAACGTTGCTTATACACTGCTGCCATTTAGTGGCCAAAATCTAAATTGCGCCTGGGCTGGAATAATACATTATGACCTTTCTCTTGCATTTCAAAGATGATGGTACAATTACATTTTTTGAAACGTATGTTTTTTTCTTTACATTATCTATTACCAGATCTAATATGTTATAATTCTCCGACATTAATTTCACATTTCCACAAACTTTAAATTGTTTCAAATCAAATCAAAATTGTATTAGTCACAAGCACCGAATACAACAGGTGCTTTCACCTTACAGTGAAATGCTTACTTACGAACCCCTAACCAACAATGCAGTTTCAAAAAAATACGGATAAGAATAAGAGATAAAAGTAACAAGTAATTAAAGAGCAGCAGTAAAATAACAATAGCGAGACTATATACAGAGGGGTACCGATACAGAGTCAATGTGCGGGGGCACTGGTTAGTTGAGGTAGTATGTACATTTAGTTAGAGTTAATAAAGTGACTATGCATAGATGACAACAGAGAGTAGCAGTGGTGTGAAGAGGGGGTGGGGGGGGCACAGCAAATTGTCTGGGGAGACATTTGACTAGATGTTCAGGAGTCTTATGGCCTGGGGGTAGAAGCTGTTTAGAAGCCTCTTTGACCTAGACTTGGTGCTCCGGTACTGCTTGCCGTGCGGTAGCAGAGAGAACAGTCTATGACTAGGGTGGCTGGAGTCTTTGACAATTTTTAGGGCCTTCCTCTGACACCGCCTGGTATAGAGGTCCTGGGTGGCAGGAAGCTTGGCCCCAGTGATGTACTGGGCCGTTCGCACTACTCTCTGTAGTACCTTGCGGTCGGAGGCCGAGCAGTTGGGATACCAGGCAGTGATGCAACCAGTCAGGATGCTCTTGATGGTGCAGCTGTAGAACCTTTTGAGGATCTGAGGACCCATACCAAATCTTTTCAGTCTCCTGAGTTGGAATAGGTTTTGTCGTGCCCGCTTCACGACTGTCTTGGTGTGATTAGACCATGGTAGTTTGTTGGTGATGTGGACACCAAGGAACTTGAAGCTCTCAACCTGCTCCACTGCAGCACTGTAGATGAGAATGGGGGCGTACTCGGTCCTCTTTTTCCTGTAGTCCACAATCATCTCCTTTGTCTTGATCACGTTGAGGGAGAGGTTGTTGTCCTGGCACCACACGGCCAGGTCTCTGACCTCCTCCCTATAGGCTGTCTCGTCGTTGTCGGTGATCAGGCCTACCACTGTTGTGTCATCTGCAAATTTAATGATGGTGTTGGAGTCGTGCCTGGCCGTGCAGTCATGAGTGAACAGGAAGTACAGGAGGGGACTGAGCATGCACCCCTGAGGGGCCCTTGTGTTGAGCATCAGCGTGGCGGATGTGTTGTTACCTACCCTTACCACCTGGGGGTGGCCCGTCAGGAAGTCCAGGATCCAGTTGCAGAGGGATGTGTTTAGTCCCAGGGTCCTTAGCTTATTGATGATCTTTGTGGGCACTATGGTGTTGAACGCTGAGCTGTAGTCAATTAATAGCATTCTCACATAGGTGTTCCTTTTGTCCAGGTGGGAAAGACCAGTTTGGAGTGCAATAGAGATTGCATCATCTGTGGATCTGTTGGGGCAGTATGCAACTTGGAGTGGGTCTAGGGTTTCTGGGATGATGGTGTTGATGTAAGCAATGACCAGCTTTTCAAAGCACTTCATGGCTACAGACGTGAGTGCTACGGGTCGCTAGTCGTTTAGGCAGGTTACCTTAGTGTTCTTGGGCACAGGTACTATGGTGGTCTGCTTAAAACATGTTGGTATTACAGACTCGGACAGGGAGAGGTTGAAAATGTCAGTGAAGACACTTGCCAGTTGGGCAGCGCATGCTCGCAGTACACATCTGTAGTGTGTAATGGTTTGTAAGCCCTGCCACATCCGACGAGCGTCAGAGCCGGTGTAGTACGACTCGATCTTAGTCTTGTATTGATACTTTGCCTGTTTGATGGTTTGTCGGAGGGCATAGCGGGATTTCTTACAAGCTTCCGGGTTAGAGTCCCGCTCCTTCAAAGCGGCAGCTCTAGCCTTTAGCTCAGTGCGGATACTTCCTGAAATCCCTGGCTTCTGGTTGCGGTATGTACATACGGTCACTGTGGGGATGACGTCATCGATGCACTTATTGATGAAGCCAATGATTGATGTGGTGTACTCCTCAATGCCATCAGAGGAATCCCGGAACATATTCCAGTCTGTGCTAGCAAAACTGTCCTGTAGCTTAGCATCTGCTTCATCTGACTACTTTTTTATTGAACGAGTCACTGGTGCTTTAAGTTTCCCTGCATTAAAGTCCCCGGCAACTAGGAGCGCCGCCTCTGGGTGAGCGTTTTCTTGTTTGCTTATGGCAGAATACAGCTCATTCAATGCTGTCTTAGTGCCAGCTTCTGACTGTGGTGCTATGTAAACATCTACAAAGAATAGAGATAAAAACTCACTCTGTAGGTAGTGCGGTCTACAGCTTATCATGAGATACTCTACCCCAGGCGAGCAATAGCTCGAGACTTCCTTAGATATCGTGCACCAGCTGTTGTTTACAAAATTACATAGAACGCCGCCCCTTGTCTTACCAGACGCCGCTGTTCTATCCTGCCGGTACAGCATATAACCAGCTAGCCGTATGTTGATATTGTCATTATTCAGCCACGACTCTGTGAAGTATAAGAAGTTACAGTTTTTAATGTCCCGTTGGTAGTTTAATCTTTCTCCGCCTTCTTTTCACGCAGATCACGGGGATCGGAGCCTGTTCCTGAGGAAGCATTATATCCTTCACGTCGGGCTCGTCAGAGACATGAAAGGAAAAAAAGGATTATGCTAGTCCGTGGTGAGTAATCGCAGTCCTGATGTCTAGAAGTTATTTTCGGTCATAAGAGACAGTAGCTTCAACATTATGTTCAAATAAGTTTAAAAAATAAGTTACAAACAACACAAATAAAAGAACAAAAAAACACAATCGGCTGGGGACACGTAAAACGTCTGCCTTCTTCTCCGGCGCCATCTTACAAATCTCCTTTCAAATGGTATCAGGAATATGCAAATCCTTGCTTCAGCTCCTGAGCAACAGGCAGTTAGATTTGGGTATGTCATTTTAGGCAAAAATGTTAAGTACTACTTAAGTCGTTTTTTTGGGTATCTGTACTTTACTATTTATATTTTTGACAGGACAGGAAAATGGTCCAATTCACGTACTTATCAAGAGAACATCCTTGATCATCCCTACTGCCTCTGATCTGGCAGAGTCACTAAACATAAAAGCTTCGCTTGTAAATTATGTCTGCATGTTGTAGTGTGACCCTGGCTATCCACACAAAAAAACAAGAAAATGGAGCCGTCTGTTTTGCTTAAAATAAGCAATTTGAAATTATTTATACTTTTACTTTTATTTTTGATACCTAAGTATATTTTTGCAATTAAATGTACGTTTGATACTTAAGTATATTTAAAACCAAATACTTTTAGACTTTTATTCAAGTAGTATTTTACTGGGGGACTTTCACTTTTACTTGAGTCATTTTCTATGAAGGTATCTTTACTTTCACTCAAGTATGACAGTTGGATACTTTTTACACCACTGCTCTCTCCCCTCTCTCTGTTTCTTTCTGTTTCTTTCTCTCTGTTTCTTATTGTCATATCCTCTCTACTCCTTTAACACTTTCTACCTCTTCTCGCTTTTGAAACTGAAACACTCCCTCTGTTACCCTCTCTGTCACACACACACACACACACACACACACACACACACACACACACACACACACACACACACACACACACACACACACACACACACACACACACACACACACACACACACACACACACACACACACACACACACACACACACACACACACTAGCTTTACACTTGCGCGTACACAGTTCCGAGCCATATGTGTAATTAAGAAAACTTCCAACTTGATTAGATTGAGCTGCTCTCCCTCTGCTCTCTCCCTCCTCTCTCTTTTTTTCCTCTATAATTTCCCTCAACCGCCTTTCCACACTATCTCTTCCTCCTCCACTGCCAGTATTTCTATACAGTAGGAATGCCTGTAACCTCTTAAACTATTGTGTCCTAGTTAACGAAATCTCGCATTGATCTGCTATGTTTATGTTTATGTTTTCATATGCTAATAGAGTATTGCCAAACCGCATGACAGCTGCCTACCCAGACACTGGAGGAATGTGTGTGTGTGTGTGTGTGTGTGTGTGTGTGTGTGTGTGTGTGTGTGTGTGTGTGTGTGTGTGTGTGTGTGTGTGTGTGTGTGTGTGTGTGTGTGTGTGTGTGTGTGTGTGTGTGTGTGTGTGTGTGTGTGTGTGTGTGTGTGTGTGTGTGTGTGTGTGTGTGTGTGTGTGTGTGTGTGTGTGTGTGTGTGTGTGTGTGTGTGTGTGTGTGTGTGTGTGCGTGTGTGTGTGTGTGTGTAGGGGGTTGTAATGTATAGCTGCAGCAGACATCCCTGTGGGAATTCAAAGGAAATTCCAAGGATTTCTATCTGGGTTTTCAGAAACAGCTCCTGCTGAGGATAATAAAGATATCAATATTTAGTTATGTCATATTTCTACTTGGGCTATTTGGCTGGTGTTTGTCAATGTAGCTCAAGGCAGCCGAGGTCAACATTTGTCTTCGTTATATGGTGTGAACTCAGATCAGTCCTGAAATAGATTTTTTTAAATTCCTGATTTCACGTGGAACAAGTTTTTTTTTTGTTTTGGTAAAGGATTGTTGTTTTGAAAGTGTATTGGAAAGTTTCTTAGTAGCTAGCTAACAGTTGCTGCGCCTGCTACTCTGTGTCCAGTGTCAGTGATCCTGCAGACCAAGGCCGGGTATGAGGAGCTATTTGGCGTAGCAGCTAGCCTAGCTGCTAGCTAGCTGCCTATCAAGTTAGCGGGGTTTCTTGAGGACTTGAACACAGCCCACGATGTGGTTAGCCATTGTGGCTGGAACCGCTGATTGTCCCGGGTTTGTGGCTGTCTGGATCCATGCTGTTTGTTGTTTTCAATCTTCACTGTGACCTGCCCTGTCTGGAACTGCGAGGAGTAACAGCGTAATGTACGTTGCTAGCTACAGTACCATGACAAAGACCAAAGCCAGCGGGAGTACCGTTGAGGATAGTGGTGTCTCTCTATCACAGGTGAAGGATCTTTTAAACAAACAAAAAGAGTTGTTACAAGAAAATAGCTATAAGTGTTTTGTCCAAATACGGGTGGATTCAACTAATAAAAGAATGGATGACCTGACCTCAGAGGTCCAGGACCTGAAGAACAGTTTGCAGTTCTCCCAGGGTCAGCTCGATGAGTTGAAACAGGAGAACGGCAAAATGACAGCAATCTGTAAGTCATTGAGGGAGGACATCAGTTCTGTGTGTATCCATGATAACAATGATGGATAAATCAGACTATCTTGACGGACAATCTAGGTGGAACAAGATGGTTGTGGACAGAATTACAGAAACTCCACATGAAACCTGGACAGAGTCTGAGGACAAAGTGAAGGAAATGATCTCTGAGAAATTGAAGACAGCCCCCAGGAAGTTTGAGGTGGAGCGCGCCCACAGGACTGAAAAACCCATCACCGACCCAGGTGACAGGCCCAGGCCGATAGTGGTCAAGTTCCTGAGGTTCAAGGACAAGGTAGCTGTTCTGGAAAGAGCCAAGAACATGAGAGGAATGTATATCTTCCTCAACAAGGACTATCCTGAAGCTGTGCGCCAGAAAAGGAAAGAACTTATCCCAGCCATGAAAGCTGCCAAAGCGCGTGGGGACATTGCTTACATCCGCTATGACACGCTGATTGTCCACCCTCCCTCCCAGAAGTCTGGAAGAGATGAGAAAGCCAAGCCTATGGATTCGTAGCTTCAACCGCGCAGCACACACACACCAACTGATTAATGGACTGCTGAATGTATATTTCTTTCTCTTACTTTGTTTGTTCTTTTCCATAGTATGTCTATCTCTGATAAGCTACCCATGAAAGGGCTGAAAATACCCCATATTAATATGCAGTGCATTCGGAAAGTATTCAGACCCCTTGACTTTTTCAACATTTTGTAACGTTACAGCCTTATTCTAAAATTTACATTTACATTTACATTTAAGTCATTTAGCAGACGCTCTTATCCAGAGCGACTTACAAATTGGTGCATTCACCTTATGATATCCAGTGGAACAACCACTTTACAATAGTGCATCTAACTCTTTTAAGGGGGGGGGGGGGTTAGAAGGATTACTTTATCCTATCCTAGGTATTCCTTAAAGAGGTGGGGTTTCAGGTGTCTCCGGAAGGTGGTGATTGACTCCGCTGACCTGGCGTCGTGAGGGAGTTTGTTCCACCATTGGGGTGCCAGAGCAGCGAACAGTTTTGACTGGGCTGAGCGGGAACTGTACTTCCTCAGAGGTAGGGAGGCGAGCAGGCCAGAGGTGGATGAACGCAGTGCCCTTGTTTGGGTGTAGGGCCTGATCAGAGCCTGAAGGTACGGAGGTGCCGTTCCCCTCACAGCTCCGTAGGCAAGCACCATGGTCTTGTAACGGATGCGAGCTTCAACTGGAAGCCAGTGGAGAGAGCGGAGGAGCGGGGTGACGTGAGAGAACTTGGGAAAGTTGAACACCAGACGGGCTGCGGCGTTCTGGATGAGTTGTAGGGGTTTAATGGCACAGGCAGGGAGCCCAGCCAACAGCGAGTTGCAGTAATCCAGACGGGAGATGACAAGTGCCTGGATTAGGACCTGCGCCGCTTCCTGCGTGAGGCAGGGTCGTACTCTGCGAATGTTGTAGAGCATGAACCTACAGGAACGGATAAAATGGATTACATAATTTCCCCCTCATCAATCGACACACGATATCCCATAATGATGAAGCAAAAACAGGTTTTTAGAAATGTTTGCACATTTATTAAACATACAAAACTGAAATATCACATTTACATAAGTATTCAGGCCCTTTACTTAGTACTTTGTTGAAACACCTTTGTCAGCGATTACAACCTTGAGTCGTCTTGGGTATGACGCTACACCTACTCCACAGGTGCTCTCATTTGTTGACTTCTGTAACCGTAAAAGCCTTGGTTTCATGCATGTTAACATTAGAACCCTACTCCCTAAGTTTGTTTTACTCACTGCTTTAGCACACTCTGCCAACCCGGATGTCTTAGCCGTGTCTGAATCCTGGCTTAGGAAAACCAACAAAACCCCTGAAATTTCCATCCCTAATTATAACATTTTCCGCCAAGATAGAACTGCCAAAGGGGGCGGTGTTGCAATCTATTGCAGAGATAGCCTGCAGAGTTCTGTCTTACTATCCAGGTCTGTACCAAAACAATTTGAGCTTCTACTTCTAAAAATTAACCTTTCCAGAAACAAGTCTCTCACCGTTGCCGCTTGTTATAGACCACCCTCTGCCCCCAGCTGTGCCCTGGACACCATATGTGAATTGATTGCCCCCATCTATCTTCTGAGCTTGTGCTGCTAGGTGACCTAAACTGGGACATGCTTAACACCCCGGCCATCCTACAATCTAAGCCTGATGCCCTCAATCTCACACAAATGATCAATGAACCTACCAGGTACGACCCCAAATCCGTAAACACGGGCACCCTCATAGATATCATCCTAACTAACTCGCTCTCCAAATACACCTCCGCTGTTTTCAACCAAGATCTCAGCGATCACTGCCTCATTGCCTGCATCCGTAATGGGTCTGCGGTCAAACGACCACCTCTCATCACTGTCAAACGCTCCCTAAAACACTTCAGCGAACAGGCCTTTCTAATCGACCTGGCCGGGGTATCCTGGAATGACATTGAACTCATCCCGTCAGTAGAGGATGCCTGGTTATTCTTTAAAAGTGCCTTCCTCACCATCTTAAATTAGCATGCTCCATTCAAAAAAATTTAGAACCAGGAATAGATATAGCCCTTGGTTCACTCCAGACCTGTCTGACCTTGACCAGCACAAAAACTTCCTGTGGCGTTCTGCATTAGCATTGAATAGCCCCCGTGATATGCAACTTTTCAGGAAAGTTAGGAACCAATATACACAGGCAGTTAGGAAAGCTAAGGCTAGCTTTTTCAAACAGAAATTTGCATTCTGTAGTACAAACTCCAAAAAGTTCTGGGACACTGTAAAGTCTATGGAGAATAAGAGCACCTCCTCCCAGCTGTCCACTGCACTGAGGCTAGGAAACACTGTCACTACCGATAAATCCACAATAATTGAGAATTTCAATAAGCATTTTTCTACGGCTGGCCATGCTTTCCACCTGGCTACCCCTACCCTGGTCAACAGCCCTGCGCTCCCCACAGCAACTCGCCCAAACCTCCCCCACTTCTCCTTCACCCAAATCCAGATAGCTGGTGTTCTGAAAGAGCTGCAAAATCTGGACCCCTACAAATCAGCCGGGCTAGACAATCTGGACCCTCTCTTTCTAAAATGATCTGCCGAAATTGTTGCAACCCCTATTACTAGCCTGTTCAACCTCTCTTTCGTATCGTCTGAGATTCCCATAGATTGGACAGCTGCCGCGGTCATCCTCCTCTTCAAAGGGGGAGACACTCTAGACCCAAACTGCTGCAGGCCTATATCTATCCTACCCTGCCTTTCTAAGGTCTTCAAAAGCCAAGTTAACAAACAGATTACCGACCATTTCGAATCCAACCGTACCTTCTCCACTATGCAATCTGGTTTCCGAGCTGGTCATGGGTGCACCTCAGCCATGCTCAAGGTCCTAAACGATATCATAACCGCCATCGATAAGAGACATTACTGTGCAGCCGTATTCATCGACCTGGCTAAGGCTTTCGACTCTGTCAATCACAACATTCTTATTGGAAGACTGCCTTGGTTTCTCAAATGATTGCCTCGCTTGGTTCACCAACTACTTCTCCGATAGAGTTCAGTGTGTCAAATCAGAGGGCCTGTTGTCCGTACCTCTGGCAGTCTCAATAGGGGTGCCAGGGTTCAATTCTCGGGCCGACTCTCTTCTCTGTATACATCAATGATGTCGCTCTCGCTGCTGGTGATTCCTGGATCCACCTCTATGCAGACGACACCATTCTGTATACCTCTGGCCCTTCTTTGGACACTGTGTTAACTAACCTCCACATGAGCTTCAATGCCATACAACTCTCCTTCCGTGGCCTCCAACTGCTCTTAAATGCAAGTAAAACTAAATGCATGCTCTTCAACCGTTCGCTGCCCGCACCTGCCCGCTTGTCTAGCATCACTACTCTGGACGGTTCTGACTTAGAATATGTGGACAACTACAAATACCGACTGTCACGGATCCCTATGGAACTTTCATTACGCACACCTGTCCCCTATTCCCGCTGATTGTATTTGTATATATGTGCCCTTTGTTCACCATGGTGGGGTCGATTGTTGTTACTATGTCCGTTGGTGCATGTGAGTACCTATGCTGTGTGTTTTAGGCCTTCGTGCCCTTGTGGATTGCGCAGGTGATTACGGGTCTCGTCCAGTGTGTTTATCATCCTGTGTGTGTTATTTAGTTATTTATTCAAGGTACTCCTCGCTCTTTTGTTTGGGTTTCAATCCTGTGTTTTTGTTACGTGTTTGTTTGGTCTTCGTCCCCGTGCCTTTACACAGCACGCCTTAATTTGGGCTGAATAAAAAACCCTATTACGCATTGCTGCGCCTGTCTCCCGAATCTCTTCATGCCAACTTGACATGTATTCAGAGCCATATCTCTGTAATGCTTAGGGAAAATCTTATGTCAAGTGTTATTGAAGTGTTGTGGTTGCAGGTTCTCTAATCATATCTAAAGCCTTTCCTTTTGGGGTGTTGCTATAGGCCACCAAGTGCTAACAGGCAGTATCTAAATAATATTTGTGAAATGCTTGATAGTAGGGATGCACGATATATCGGTGAACATATCGGAATCAGACGATATTAGCTACAAATGCCAACATAGGTATTGGCCCGATGTCCAGTTTAACGCCGATGTGCAAAACGGATGTCAAAACTGACGTGCATACCTATATAATGTAGGTACATGACGTAATGACACAACGTAAAATTTTGCACTACACATGCAACACAGCATTCCTAAACTAGCACACAATGTGTGCTGTGTGGATCGAGTAGTCAACAAGTCGAATAGTCAACAAGTCATTTGAAAATTTCAGCGAGTCAACTCAAAGGCGAAATCCATTAACGCCAAGATAATGGCATTCATTGCCCTTGACAATCAACCGTTCTCTGTCGTGGGTGATGTTGGCTTTCGCTGACTGGTCGAGCACACTACCAACTGCCCTATTTGTCAGATGTTGCCATACCGGAGTTACACAGTAATAGCATCACTGCTATTAGCTTCACGACTGACATTTGGACCAGCAATATCAGCCCCATAAGCATGTTGAGTCTGACAGCACAGTGGGTCGTCAAGGATTTCGTACTGAGGAAAGTCGTATTGCATTCTCATGAATATGCTGGTTGTCACATCGCTTCTGCCATTTCAATGGCATTCGAGAACATGTTTGAAACTTGGAAACATGAACACACTAGCTAGCTCAATTCGAACAACTGACTTGAGAAATAAGCTCAACTGCACCTGCAGCAGACGTGATACCTTCTGTCATGGCATTGAAACGCCTGCTCAAAAAACTGCCGACACAGGCTGTGAACAAGCGATTCGGTGGTATTCTCTCTTTACTGTGTCTCCACCATGCTCGATGCTATGTACAAGGACCGCTACTTTGATGCAGACAAAAAACAGGGTTAAAGTGAGATGTTACATACACAGCTGGACAAGATGGAAACGGATGCAGTGACAGTGCACTGAGGAAGAGAGGCCACAGACAGACAGAGCTGAAACTTCACTGTTTGACATGTATGATGAAATCCTGTTTGAGAATGAAACGACAGAACAAATGAACAACGAAACAGCACAGCAAGTAAGTGAAAGAAATAGATTTTGATTATGTTTTACTGGTAATGGGGACATGCGTAAATGCCAACAAAATCATTTTTGGGTCAGTGTGGTGTGTGTGTGTGTAACCTTTATTTAAGTAGGCAATCCAGTTACGAACTAATTCTTATTTACAATGACGGCCTACCCCGGCCAAACCCAGACGACGCTGGGCCAATTGTGCGCCGCTCTATGGGACTCCCAATCACGGCCGGATGTGATACAGCCTGGATTCGAACCAGGGACTGTAGTGATGCCTCTTGCACTGAAATGCAGTGCCTTAGACCGCTGTGTCCATGTGTGTGTGTTATCTATTTAACTGTACTAGAATGCTTAAAAGGCTGCATTTTTTTAAATATCAGTTATCGGCATCGGTATAGTTTTTTTTGTCAAGGAAAATATTGGATATTGGTATCGGCCAAAAATGTAGTATCGGTGCATCACTACTTGATGTATGTGATGTAAACAGAGAGGTCTACTTTCTTGGTGACCTGAATATTGACTGGTTTTCATCAAGCTGTCTACTCAAGAGGAAGCTTCTCACTGTAAACAGTGCCTGTAATCTGGTTCAGATTATTAATCAATCTACCCGGGTGTTTACAAACACTACAGAAATAAGATCATCCACATGTATCGATCACATTTTTACTAATACTGTAGAACTTTGTTCTCAAGCTGTGTCCGTACCCATTGGATGCAGTGATCACAATTGAATATCCAGGAAAGCCAAAGTTCCAAAAACTGGGCCTAAAATAGTGTATAAGAGTTCATACAAAAGATTTAGCTGTGACTCTCATAAGGATGATGTTAAAAATATTTGTTGGTCTGATGTGATTAATGAGGAGCATCCAGATGCTGCACTTGATGAATTTATGAAATTGCTTCTTCCAATTATTGATACATTTACATTTAAGTCATTTAGCAGACGCTCTTATCCAGAGCGACTTACAAATTGGAAAGTTCATACATATTCATCCTGGTCCCCCTGTGGGGAATGAACCCACAACCCTGGCGTTGCAAGCGCCATGCTCTACCAACTGAGCCACACGGGACCGTGATAAACATGCACCTGTTAAGAAACTGACTGTTAGAACTGTTAAGGCTTCATGGATTGATGAGGAATTGAAAAACTGTATGGTAGAAAGAGATGGGGCAAAAGGAGTGGCTAATAAGTCTGGCTACACATCTGATCGGCTGACTTACTGCAAATTGAGAAATGATGTGACTAAACTCAACAAAAAGAAGAAGAAACTGTATTATGAAGCCAAGATCAATGATATAAAGAATGACGGAAAAAAAACTTTGGAGTACTTTAAATGAAATTATGAGCAGAAAGACAAATTCAACTACATCTTTCATCTAATCAGATGGTAATCAAATCAAATTAATCAATAAACCATTTGATGTTGCCAATTATTTTAATGATTACATCATTGGCAAAGTGGGCAAACTTGAATAGTGAGCCATCATATTCATGCATACAAAAAATAATAAAGAAAGAAAAGCATTGCAAGTTTGAACTTTGTGAAGTTAGTGTGAGAGAGGTGGAACAATATTGTTATCGATCAATAATGGCATTGACAACTTAGATGGAAAGCTACTAAGGATGGTAGCTGACTCTATAGCCACTCTTATCTGTCATATCTTTAATCTTTAATCTGAGCCTAGAGGAAAGTCTTTGTCCTCAGCCCTGGAGGGAAGCCAAAGTAATTCCGCTACCCAAGAGTGGTAAAGCAGCCTTTACTGGTTCTAACAGCAGACCTATCAGCTTGCTGCCAGCTGTTGGAAAAAATGGTGTTTGACCAAACAACGCTATTTCTCTGTAAACAAATTAACAGACTTTCAGCATGCTTATCGAGAAGGGCACTCAACATGTACTGCACTGACACAAATGACTGATGATTGATTGAAATAAATTAAGAAGAAGAAGATTGTGGGAGCTGTACTGTTAGATTTAAGTACAACCTTTGATATTATTGACCATAACCTGTTGTTGAAAAAACGTATTTGTTATGGCTTTTCAACTTTTGCCATATCGTGGATTCAGAGCTATCTTATCGGGTATGAAGGTAAGACCCAGATGCAGACAACGTCGAATTAACAATGGTTTAATAATCCAACAGCGGCAGGCAATAGACCGGTCAAGGCAGGCAGGGGTCAGTAAATCAGAGGTGGGGCAACAGTACCGGACGGCAGGCAGGCTCAGGGTCAGGGGCAGGCAGAGTGGTCAGGCAGGCAGCTCAGAGTTAGGACAGACAACGGTCAAAACCAGAAGGGCGAGAAAAAGAGAGACTGGGAAAAGCAGGAGCTGAGACACAAAAACTCTGGTTGAGTTAACAAACAAGACGAACTGGCTACAGACAAACAGGTATAAATACACAGGGGATAATTGGGAAGATGGGCGACACCTGGAGGGGGGTGGAGACAATCACAAAGACAGGTGAAAATGATCAGGGTGTGACAGTACCCCCCCCCCGCCCCCTCTAGGGGCGCCACCTGGTATCCTACCTGGGCACATGCTTGGTTGACCGGGATGCCGGCGGTGGAAGTCAGCAATGAGGGTTGGGTCCAGGATGTCTCTAGCGGGGACCCAGCACCTCTCTCCAGGCCATAACCCTCCCAGTCAACCAGGTACTGGAAAACCCTGCCCTGTGGTCGAACACTCAGGAGGCGTCTCACCGTGTACGCCGGATGGCCATCGATGACACGGGGAGGAGGGGTGGGTCTGGAAACAGAAGACAAAGGGCTGTGAGACACGGGCTTAATCCTAGACACATGGGAAGTAGGGTGAATATGGAGGGTATGGAGTAGCAAAAGAGGAACAGCAGTGGGGCTAATGACTCTAGAGATGGGGAACAGGCCGATGAAATGGGGGGAAAGTTTACGGGTCTCTACCCAGAGGGGCAGGTCCCGGGTGGAGAGCCATACCCTCTGCCCGAGCCGATAGCGTGGGGCAGAGGTCCGGTGGCAATCTGCTTATCGCCTATACCTGAAAGTGGTCTTCAACAGAGTGGCCCGGGCTCTCTTCCAGGTACGGCGACAGTGGGGGATGAACATCTGGGCAGAGGGATTGCTGACTTCCACCTCTTTCTCGGGGGAAGCGCGGAGGCTGATATCCCAAAGAACACTCGAAGGGCGTGAGAACCGTGGCAGAGAAAGGAAGGGTGTTGCAGGCATACTCAACCCATACCAGTTACTGACTCCAGGTGGTAGGGTTGGTGGAGACTAGGCAGTGAAGAGTCGTCTCTAAGTCCTGGTTGGTCGCTCCGACTGGCTGTTGGACTGCAGGAGGAATCTGGAGGACAGGCTGGCCAATGACCCAATGAGCGTACAGATGCCTTCCGGGACGAGAACTGCGGACCCCGGTCGGAGACCATGTCCACCGGGAATCCGTGGATCCGGAAGACGTGCTACACCATACTCTGGGCCGTCTCTTTGGCCGAGGGTAGTTTGGGGAGAGGAATGAAGTGGGCAGCTTTGGAAAACCGGTTGACCACAGTCAGGATGGCAGTGTTGCCCTCAGACGGGGGGAGACCGTGACGAAATCCAGGGATATATGGGACCAGGGACGGTGAGAGACAGGCAGTGGTTGGAAAAGACCAGCCGGAGCTTGCAGAGAAGTCTTGATTTGTGCGCAGACTGTGCAGGCGGCAACAAGCGTGTCAACATCAGGAACCATAGTAGGCCACCAAAAGCGTTGTCGCATGAAGGCCAGGATCTGACGAGAGCCCGGGTGACAGGCAAGCCCGGAGGAATGGGCCCACTCCAGGACCGCAGAGTGGACAGCGTCAGGCACAAACATCCGGTTATTTGGTCCCCCTCCCAGGGTTCGGCTGGGACCGCTGCGCCTCCCGGACCTGTCTCCCTATACCCCAGCTTAGTGCCGTCGCCATGCACGAGGTGGGAAGGATGTTCTCGGGCTCAGGGGTGGTAACCGTGGTGTCATAGCGGCGAGACAGGGCACCCGGCTTGACGTTCTTGGACCCTGGCCGGTAGGAGAGGGAAAAGTTTAACCAAGTAAACAGCAGGGCCCATCTCACTTGCCTGGAGTTGAGGCGCTTTGCGGTGCGGAGATACTCCAGGTTTTTGTGGTCGGTCCACACAATGAACGGATGTTCTGCCCCTTCTAGCCAGTGCCTCCATTCCTCCAATGCCATCTCCACCGCGAAAAGCTCCCGATTCCCCACATCGTAGTTCCTCTCCATGGCGTTGAGGCGGTGGGAGAAGAAGGTGCAGGGATGCAGCTTAAGGTTGAGGGCAGAACGTTGGGACAGGACAGCCCCCACTCCGACATCCAAAGCATCGGCCTCCACCACAAACTAACGGGAAGGGTCAGGATGAACCAGGATGGGAGCAGTGGTGAAGCTGTGTTTAAGGTCCCGGAACGCCCGGTCAGTGGCAGAGGACCACGTGAACAGAACTTTGGTAAAGGTGAGAGGAGATAGGGGGGAGGCCAGGGTGCTGTAACCCAGGATAAAGCGGCGATAAAAGTTGGCGAACCCCAGGAAGCATTGCAGCTGCACCCTGGACGTAGGCTGAGGCCAATCCACCACCGCTCTCACCTTCTTGGGATCTGTCTGGACACTCCCAGCAGAGATGATGTAGCCAAAAAAGGGAATGGTGGAGCGATGGAACTCGCACTTTCCCGCCTTAACAAACAACTGGTTATCCAGAAGTCGCTGGAGAACCTGTCGGACGTGGAGCACGTGTTCTTGGGGGGAGCGGGAGAAGACGAGGATGTCATCAATGTAGACGAAGACAAACCGGTTCAACATGTCGCGGAGAATACCTGGAACACGGCAGGGGTGTTGATGAGGGGTGTTCCAGGTATTGATGAGGCCATAGGGCATGACCAGATGTTCGTAGGCCATGTTGAAGGCGGTCTTCAACTCATCCCCCTCTTTTATCAGCACCAGGTGGTAGGCTCCCAATGTAGGTCTCCATAGCCTTGGTCTCTGGTCCCGACAGAGAGCACAGACATCCCCGGGGAGGCGTGGTGCTAAAGAGAAGGTCAATCCCGCAGTCAAAGGGACGGTGCGGCAGAAGGGAAGTGGCCCGGGACTTGCTGAACATCTCCCGGAGGTCCTGGTACTCCGTGGGAATGGCGGAGAGGTCAGAAGCAACTTCCAAGCCCCCAGGAAGACATCCCAGGGCAGGTTGCGTCATCTTCAGAATGTACTCCAGCCCATGATAGCACCCGTAGACCAATTGATGAGGGGATTGTGTAGCTGGAGCCAGGAAAATCCCAAAACCACGGGAATCTGGGGGGACATGATGAGCAGGAATTGAATTGTCTCACTGTGATTCCCTGACACACATAGGTTGATGGGAGTGGTGTTATGGATGACCCGACCTATAGAGCGCCCGTCCAATGGACTAACATCCATGGGAATGGAGAAGGGCTGAGTGAGGATGTTCAGCTCGGAAGCCAGTGTGGCATCCAAATATCTCTCATCGGCCCCAGAGTCAATGAGGACTCTGAGAGATTTGGACTGGTTTCCCCACAGCAGAATGACATGAAAGGGGTGCGAGTAAGGGAAGCAGAACATTTTTCCATATGGCCCACCAGAGTACTTGCTCCTACCGGTGAGCCTGGTCTTTTACCGGGCAAGAGAACACAAAATGACCAAAAGTCCCACAATACAGACAGCTTCTTGTGTGGATCCTGTGTTGCCGTTCCGCTGGCGACAGCCCAGCTCTGCCTAGTTGCATAGGCTCAGGAAACAGTGCCTCGGCCCTCTTCAGTGACTCTCGAGGAAGTTCGGGAAACCTCGGGTGCTCTCGGCAACGGGACCGTCGGTGACTTCCAGGATGACTTGGAGGCGAGGTGGAATCCCTAGACGTGCGAGCGAAATCAAATTTCCTCTCCATCCGCCGTTCCAGCAATTGGCCATGGATGCGGATGGTCAAAGCGATGAGGGAGTCAAGATCTGTGGGTAACTCCCGAGCAGAAAGCTCGTCCTTAACCTCCTCTGAGACGTTGTGCAGGAACATGTCGAACAGTACTTCCTGGTTCTACGCACTCTCCGCTGCCAACGTGCGGAAATCCACAGCATAGTCGGCGTCCTGTCAGAGCTAGATTAGCTTCCGGGCAGCTTCTCTCCTGGAGAACGGGGCATCAAAAACCTTCCTCATCTCTCCCACGAACCCCTCCAGACTCACGTACATGACCGGTTGTTGTTCCCATACGGCGGTAGCCCAGGTGAGAGCCCTCCCAGACATCAGCGTGATGAGGTAGGCTATCTTGGAGCAATCCAAGGGTAAGGAGGAGGGCTGAAGCTTGAGAATGAGGGCATACTGAGCTAAAGCCAAGTCCTTGTGCCTACCAATGGAGGCTACTTGGGAGAGATGGCTTTGCGCAGATGGCCCGGGTCTGCTGGGTCAGTCATGGCCAGTTCATACTATCAGGTATGAAGGTAAGACCCAGATGCAGACAACGTCGAATTTACAATGGTTTAATAATCCAACAGGGGCAGGCAATAGACAGGTCAAGGCAGGCCAGGGTCAGTAAATCAGAGGTGGGGCAATGGTACTGGACGGCAGGCAGGCTCAGGGTCAGGGTAGGCAGAGGTCAATAATACAGAGGTGGGGCAAAGGTACAGGTCGGCAGGCAGACTCAGGGTCAAGGGCAGGCAGAGTGGTCAAGCAGGCAGCTCAGAGTCAGGACAGGCAATGGTCAAAACCAGGAGGGTGAGAAAAAGTGAGACTGGGAAAAGCAGGAGCTGAGACACAAAAACTCTGGTTGAGTTGACAAAGAAGACGAACTGGCAACAGACAAACAGAGAACACAGGTATAAATACACAGGAGATAATAGGGAAGATGGGCAACACTTGGAGGGGGGTGGAGACAATCACAAAGACAGGAGAAACAGATCAGGGTTAGACACTATCTATCTAATAGAACTCAAAGTGTTTTCTTTAATGGGAGCTTTTTTAATGTCAAACATGTAAAGTGTGGTGTACCGCAGGGCAGCTCTCTAGGCCCTCTACTCTTTTCTATTTTTACCAATGACCTGCCACTGGCATTAAACAAAGCATATGTGTCCATGTATGCTGATGATTCAACCATATATGCATCAGCAACCACAGCTAAGTCACTGAAACCCTTAACAAGGAGTTGCAGTCTGTTTTGGTGGCCAGTAATTAACTGGTCCTGAACATCTCTAAAACTAAGAGCATTGTATTTGGTGCAAATCATTTGGTACAAATCAAGTTGTAAACCTCAACTGAATCTAGTAATGAATGGTGGAGCTGTTGAACAAGTTGAGGAGACTAAATTACTTGGCGTTACACCACACTTCAAAAAGAAAGTCCTGCAGGCTCTACTTTTGTCTTATGTTGATTATTGTCCAGTCGTGTGGTCGAGTGCTGGAAACACCTAGTTAAGCTGCAGCTGGCCCAGAACAGAGCGACACGTCTTGCTCTTCATTGTAATCAGAGGTCTCATATAAAGGCTATGCATGCCAGTCTCTCTTGGCTAAGAGTGGAGGAGAGACTGATTGCATCACTTCTTCTTTTTATAAGAAGCATTAATGTGTTGAATTATCCCAAATTGTTTGCATAGTCAATTTAGACACAGCTCTGACACACACACTTACCCAACCAGACATGCCACCAAGGGTCTTTTCACAGTCCCCAAATCTAGAACAAATTCAAGAAAGCATACAGTATTATATAGAGCCATTATTGCATGGAACTCTGTTCCATCTCATATTGCTCAAATGAATAGCAAACCGGGTTTCAAAAAGCAGATAAAGCAACGCCTCACGGCACAACTCCTCTCCCCTATTTGACCTAGATAGTGTGTGTGTATGCATTGATATGTAGGCTACGTGTGCCTTTTCATCATTTTTCCGTCCTTGAGCTGTTCTTGTCTATTAAAGTTCTCTATTATGTCATGTTTCATGTTTTGTGTGGACCCCAAGAAGAGTAGCTGCTGCTTTTGCAACAGCTAATGGGGATTCTAATAAAAATATCAAATACCCCAAAAATGTGGTTTACAGTACATACCTGGAGGCATTACAGGGTTTTATATAATTTAAAAAATTTGCGTATGGTTAGCATACCTTTTGGATTATGTGATGCCTTTTTCACAAAATGTAGCATGTTACAAACGATGCCTCGTATGGAACAACTATCTTTACTTGCCAAACCTTTGAAAGACAGTGTAGTAAGAGCTTGTATGCAAAAACTTGACTATTGAGATGGATTATTCCCTTATGAGTACTCCACATCACATGACAGAATGCTTATCTTGCTCATATTTAAGTTGAGATCAACTGAGAAAATAATATTGACTGAAAATGAATATGACAACACCTTGCTCTAACAGTCAAGTGGAACTCTTTTTCACCCCAACACCATTTCAGATGGAACACCTGTGCTGTTTGATTTCGCTCACAATAAACTAATTCCCTTAAGCTCTTGCAAAATACATGTTTGCATCAACTTTGTAATGTTGTAATGGAAACAGTTTTATTCTTAGAATCCCTCTTATCCTGACTAATCATAGAAACTGGGTGGGTCTGTGTTGCCCTGTACCACCAGCCTCCTTGAGCCAGTGCCAACACGCCCGCAACCCTACACCACCCACCCCTCTCTCTCTCACACTCACACACACACACTCCCCCCTGCCCGCACCCTTCCACCCCTTTCCCCAAATCTCCTGTAGCAGGAGGGAGGCAGTCCAGACACAATATCACTAATTGCCCCGTTAAAGTCGACACACAGAATCCAAGCCAAGGGCCCTAATTAGACACCTAAAAATAAAGGAAGGGGACTTTATGGGGAGACGTGGCCAGTTTGGGGAATGTTTTAATGAGGAGGTAGCGCTGAGAATAGCGTTGTAGTCATTTGTTGACTCAAACCGTGCCCCCATCAACACACAAACACACCACCCTATCATTGGTACTACAGTCAGTACAGCCAGCCACTGCAGGTTGAAGGCTCTCATCAACCACTCATGTAAATCAGAAATGTTTGTTGTTAGCTACATCTTTGCACCACGTGTATGGTTAATATGTAAATTACACCAATATTTTGACCTTCCTCAGGGATTATCTTGTATGATGTTCATGTAACCCAATATTCAGACTAAACCCCCGTTTCTATTGTCACTTTGAAGTTAACCCAGGTTGCCAGTGCCAGCCAGACTCAGAGCCATGTATTTAGCTTGCTGACGTTAGCTAGCTAGCTAAACGGTTAGCGTTGGCTTAATTCCTACCTTGTTTGCCATGATTGGCTGTTAGCTAGCTAGCTAACCAAGCAAACCAGATGAGAGGTTTGATATGATGTAGCTAGCTAGATAGCTTTCAATACGACCTGGCCAGCTAGCTAAGTAACTTGTTTCAACTCTGTTTTCAAATAAAAATATATATGTAATGGACACATGCGCCAAATACAACAGGTGTAGACTTTACCGTGAAATGCTTACTTACAAGCCCTTAACCAACAATGCAGTTCAAGAAATAGAGTTTAAAAAATATTTACTAAATAAAAATAAAATAAAAAGTAACACAATAAAATAACAATAATGTGGCTATATACAGGGGGTACCTGTACCGGTACCGAGTCAATGTGCGGGGGTACAGGTTAGTCAAGGTAATTTTTACATGTAGGTAGGGGTAAAGTGACTATCCATAGATAATAAACAGCGAGTAGCAGCAGTGTAAAAACAAAGTGGGGAGGTCAATGTAAATTGTCCGGGTGGCCATTTTATTAATTGTTCAGCAGTCTCATGCTTGGGGGTAGAAGCTGTTAAGGAGCCTTTTGGACCTAGACTTGGCGTTCCGGTACCGCTTGCTGTGCGGTAGCAGAAAGAACAGTCTATAACTTGGTTGACGGGAGTCTTTGACAATTTTTTGGGCCTTCTTCTGACACCGCCTAGAAAATAGGTCCTGGATGGCAGGAAGCTTGGCCCCAGTGATGTACAGGGCCGTATGCACTACCTACTGTAGCACCTTATGGTCGTACACCGAGCAGTTGCCATACTAGCCGGTGAGGCAACCGGTCAGGATGCTGTCGATGGTGCAGCTGTAGAACTTTTTGAGGATCTGGGGACCCATGACAAATCTTTTCAGTCTCCTGAGGGGGAAAAGGTGTTGTCGTGCCTTCTTCACGACTGTCTTGGTGTTTTTGGACCATGATAGTTTGTTGTTGATGTGGAAACCAATGAACTTGAAGCTCTCGACCCGCTCCACTACAGCCCCCGTAGATGTGAATTGGGGACGTGTTCGGCCCTCCTTTCCTGTAGTCCACGATCAGCTCCTTTGTCTTACTCACGTTGAGGAAGAAGTTGTTGTCCTGGCACCACACTGCTAGCTAACGTTAGGTAGCTAGCATTTGAATGTTGACTGTTCTAATAAAAGTTTATTGTGTAGTGCAAAAATGAATGAAGGATCCAGCTATGGTGGTAATTCGTGTCATGTCAGACTAATGTAGTAATGCTTGTCCATGTGCTAGCTAACAGCAACAAGCCCAGACGATCTAAACGTTGTGCCAGTATCCAGCAGTGATCAGTTTGGTGGATGCATAGTAACAGCGTCACCAGCCCCAATTCTAATCGAGCTGGGACCAGTTTTGAAACTGGGCTGCGCTGGCCCGGGTTTCCCTCGAGCCAGCTCGAATTTGGCCCTAATTTTAAGTGCCAGTGGAAATGGGGCTTAAGTGAGATATTGAAAATCAAATCAAATCCAATTTTATTGCTCACATACACATATTTAGCAGATGTTATTGCGGGTGTAGCGAAATGCTTGTGTTCCTAGCTCCAACAGTGCAGTAGTATCTAACAATTCACAATAATACACACAAATCCAAAAGTAAAACAATGGAATTAAGAAACATATAAATACTAGGATAAGCAATGTCGGAATGGAATTGACTAAAATACAGTAGAATACAGTATATACATATGAAATTAGTAAAGCAGTATGTTAACATTATTAAAGTGACTGGTGTTCCATTATTAAAGTGACCAGTGATTGAATGTCTTTGTACACAGGGCAGCAGGTGCAGGGTTGGTGCAGGGTTGAGTAACTGGGTGGTAGCCGGTTAGTGATGGCTATTTAACAGTCTGATGGCCTTGAGATAGAAGCTGTTTTTCAGGCTCTCAGTCCCAGCTTTGATGCACCTGTACTGACCTCGCCTTCTGGATGCCAGAGGGGTGAACAGGCCGTGGCTCGGGTGGTTTGAGTTTGAGTTTATTTTATTTTTACAGGGACAGTGCACATTAATCAACGTTTCAGTAAAAGTGCCGGTTTTAGCCAGCCGGCTAATTTTCAACCGCAGCCCCTGGGCAGGTTGATGTCCTTGATGATCTTTTTGGCCTTCCTTTGACATTTGGTGCTGTAGGTGTCCTGGAGGGCAGGCAGTGTGCCCCCGGTGGTGCGTTGAGCAGACCGCACCATCCTCTGGAGAGCCCTGCGGTTGCGGGCGGTGCAGTTGCCATACCAGGCGGTGATACAGCCTGACAGGATGCTTTTAATTGTTCATCTGTAAAAGTGTGTGAGGGTCTTAGGGGCCAAGCCAAATTTCTTCAGCCTCCTGAGGTTGAAGAGGTGCTGTTGCACCTTCTTCACCACACTGTCTGTGCGGGTGGACCATTTCAGATTGTCAGTGATGTGTACTCCGAGGAACTTGAAGCTTTTCACCTTCTCCACTGCGGTCCCGTTGATGTGGATAGTGGCGTGCTCCCTCTGCTGTCTCCTGAAGTCTACGTGCCACGTGCCACTCCACTCCAAATTCTGTCTGGATGAGGTAACCCGCTAATGGGTTGAATTGAGTTGATCTGAAAGCTCTTTAAGGTTCACCTCTACAGATGTTGCTGCTGCAGATACGGAACCCCACCGGGCCTTCACGACTGACTGCCGCGACTGACTGCCGACGTTATCTGCCCGAGGGATTTATCCAACTGGCACCTCCGTCCCGACGTTACCTGAACGCTCATCTGAGGCCCGCTAATCGTTAGCTGTCTTATCGGCTGCTATTTGAACAAGTATATTGGACAACTATTATTATTATTATTATTTATTTATTTTATTTTTATTTTATTTTTTCCTTGGGTCACTATATCTATTTCGCCAATTTGGATTGATCCCCTCTACCACACGGAACCCCACTACACGGAACCCCACTAACCTACCGACGGAAACGCACGAGGTATCTACAAACAGACCTCCATCCTATGCTGCTACCGATAGCCATATACCCGGCCAGCTGTCTGGATCGCCACGACCCCAACCAACCTCTACTCACTGGACCCTTATTGATCACTCGATTAGCATGCCTCTCCTTAATGTAAATATGCCTTGTCCATTGCTGTTCTGGTTAGTGTTTATTGGCTTATTTCACTGTAGAGACTCTAGCCCTGCTCTCTATACCATATCCAACCTCTCAGTTCCACCACCCACATATGCGATGACATCACCTGGTTTCAATGATGTTTCTAGAGACAATATCTCTCTCATCATCACTCAATACCTAGGTTTACCTCCACTGTATTCACATCCTACCATACCTTTGTCTGTACATTATTCCTTTAAACTATTTTATCGCCCCCAGAAACCTCCTTTTACTCTCTGCTCTAGTAGCTCTAGGCGACCAATTCTCATAGCTTTTAGCCGTACCCTTATCCTAATCCTCCTCTGTTCCTCTGGTGATGTAGAGGTGAATCCAGGCCCTGCAGTACCTGGCTCCACTCCTATTCCCCAGGCGCTCTCTTTTGATGACTTCTGTAACCGTAATAGCCTTGGCTTCATGCATGTTAACATTAGAAGCCTCCTCCCTAAGTTTGTTTTGTTCACTGCTTTAGCACACTCTGCCAACCCGGATGTTTTAGCCGTGTCTGAATCCTGGCTTAGAAAGACCACCAAAAATTCAGACATTTTCATCCCCAATTACAAGATTTTCAGACAAGATAGAACGGCCAAAGGGGGCGGTGTTGCAATCTACTGCAAAGACTGCCTGCAGAGTTCTGTTATACTATCCAGGTCTGTTCCCAAACAATTTGAACTTCTACTTTTAAAAATCCACCTCTCTAAAAACAAGTCTCTCACCGTTGCCGCCTGCTATAGACCACCCTCTGCCCCCAGCTGTGCTCTGGACACTATATGTGAACTGATTGCCCCCCATCTATCTTCAGAGCTCGTGCTGCTAGGCGACCTAAATTTGAACATGCTCAACACCCCAGCCACCCTACAATCTAAGCTTGATGCCCTCAATCTCACACAAATTATAAATGAACCTACCAGGTACCACCCCAATTCCGTAAACACGGGTACCCTCATAGATATCATCCTAACAAACTTGCCCTCCAAATACACCTCTGCTGTTTTCAACCAAGATCTCAGCGATCACTGCCTCATTGCCTGCATCCGTAATGGGTCAGCGGTCAAACGACCTCCACTCATCACTGTCAAACGCTCCCTGAAACACTTCAGCGAGCAGGCCTTTCTAATCGACCTGGCCGGGGTATCCTGGAAGGATATTGATCTCATCCCGTCAGTAGAGGATGCCTGGTCATTTTTTAAAAATGCCTTCCTCACCATCTTGAATAAGCATGCCCCATTCAAGAAATTTAGAACCAGGAACAGATATAGCCCTTGGTTCTCTCCTGACCTGACTGCCCTTAACCAACAGAAAAACATCCTATGGCGTTCTGCATTAGCATCGAACAGCCCCCGTGATATGCAACTTTTCAGGGAAGCCAGAAACCAATATACACAGGCAGTTAGAACAGCCAAGGCTAGCTATTTCAAGCAGAAATTTGCTTCCTGCAACACAAATTCAAAAAAGTTCTGGGACACCGTAAAGTCCATGGAGAATAAGAACACCTCCTCCCAGCTTCCAACCGCTCTGAAGATAGGAAACACTGTCACCACCGACAAATCCACTATAATTGAGAATTTCAATAAGCATTTTTCTACGGCTGGCCATGCTTTCCACCTGGCTACCCCCACCCCGGACAACAGCACTGCCCTCCCCTCTGCTACTCGCCCAAGCCTTCCCCATTTCTCTTTCTCCCAAATACAGTCAGCTGATGTTCTAAATGAGCTGCAAAATCTGGACCCTTACAAATCAGCCGGGCTAGATAATCTGGACCCTTCTTTCTAAAACTATCTGCTGAAATTGTTGCCACCCCTATTACTAGCCTCTTCAACCTCTCTTTCGTGTCGTCTGAGATCCCCAAAGATTGGAAAGCAGCTGCGGTTATCCCCCTCTTCAAAGGGGGGGACACCCTTGACCCTAACTGCTACAGACCTATATCTATCCTACCCTGCCTTTCTAAGGTCTTCGAAAGCCAAGTCAACAAACAGATTACCGACCATTTCGAATCCCACCACACCTTCTCCGCAATGCAATCTGGTTTCAGAGCTGGTCATGGGTGCACCTCAGCCACGCTCAAGGTCATAAACGATATCGTAACCGCCATCGATAGGAAACAATACTGTGCAGCCGTATTCATTGACCTGGCCAAGGCCTTTGACTCTGTCAATCACCACATCCTCATTGGCAGACTCGACAGCCTTGGTTTCTCTAATGATTGCCTCGCCTGGTTCACCAACTACTTCTCTGATCGAGTTCAGTGTGTCAAATCGGAGGGTCTGTTGTCCGGGCCTCTGGCAGTCTCTATGGGGGTGCCACAGGGTTCAATTCTTGGACCGACTCTCTTCTCTGTTTACATCAATGATGTCGCTCTTGCTGCTGGTGATTCTCTGATCCACCTCTACGCAGACGACACTATTCTGTATACTTCTGGCCCTTCTTTTGACACTGTGTTAACAACCCTCCAGGCGAGCTTCAATGCCATACAACTCTCCTTCCGTGGCCTCCAACTGCTCTTAAATACAAGTAAAACCAAATGCATGCTCTTCAACCGATCGCTGCCTGCTCCTGCCCGCCTGTCCAACATCACTACTTTGGACGGCTCTGACTTAGAATATGTGGACACCTACAAATACCTAGGTGTCTGGTTAGACTGTAAACTCTCCTTCCAGACTCACATCAAACATCTCCAATCCAAAGTCAAATCTAGAATTGGCTTCCTATTCCGCAACAAAGCATCCTTTACTCATGCTGCCAAACATACCCTTGTAAAACTGACCATCCTACCAATCCTCGACTTCGGTGATGTCATTTACAAAATAGCCTCCAAAACCCTACTCAATAAATTGGATGCAGTCTATCACAGTGCCATCCGTTTTGTCACCAAAGCCCCATATACTACCCACCACTGCGACCTGTACACTCTCGTTGGCTGGCCCTCGCTTCATACTCGTCGCCAAACCCACTGGTTCCAGGTCATCTACAAGACCCTGCTAGGTAAAGTCCCCCCTTATCTCAGCTCGCTGGTCACCATAGCAGCACCTACCTGTAGCACGCGCTCCAGCAGGTATATCTCTCTAGTCACCCCCAAAACCAATTCTTCCTTTGGACGCCTCTCCTTCCAGTTCTCTGCTGCCAATGACTGGAACGAACTACAAAAATCTCTGAAACTGGAAACACCTATCTCCCTCACTAGCTTTAAGCACCAGCTGTCAGAGCAGCTCATAGATTACTGCACCTGTATATAACCCATCTACAATTTAGCCCAAACAACTACCTCTTTACCTACTGTATTTATTTATTAATTTATTTTGCTCCTTTGCACCCCTTTATTTCTGTCTCTACTTTGCACTTTCTTCCACTGCAAACCAACCATTCCATTGTTTTTTTAGTTTTTATTTTACGTGCTGTGTTGTACTCACTTCGCCTCCATGGCCTTTTATATTTTTATTTATTTATACATATATTTGTTTGCCTTCACCTCCCTTATCTCACCTCACTTGCTCACATTGTATATAGACTTATTTTTTTATTTTATTTTTATTTATTTTTTTTAATTTTTTTTCTCACTGTATTATTGACTATATGTTGTTTTACTCCATGTGTAACTATGTGTTGTTGTATGTGTCGAACTGCTTTGCTTTATCTTGGCCAGGTCGCAATTGTAAATGAGAACGTGTTCTCAATTTGCCTACCTGGTTAAATAAAGGTTAAATAAATAAAATAAATAAAAAATGTACCTACAAAGATTCAATCAATTGCAGATAAAGGAAAAGTTCGCTTCAAATGTTTGCATTGTATCGGAGGTGTCACCCACGTTAAAACCACACAACCCACAAGCTGTTCCTTGGATATGGACTCAGAAAGACATGTCCTTTAAACACAACATAAACATTCACAATGTGGTTTTCCGATATCTGCAAACTTAATTCAATTGAGGTCTATGGTGCCGATGTCTCCCTCAATCTCTCTTAAAACATTTGAGGGCAGTTTCTTCTGCCTGCTCTTCAGTGATTTGTGGTTACTGCTGCTTCAGACAGCTGTTCCACTGAACTGTCTAAAAGTAGAGAGACAGAGAGCTAGAGGAGAGAGATAACAGGATATCTGGCCAACAGTCGTCCCCCCCTCTCTCTCCCTCTCCTTCATTTGCCGACTATCTGTGTCTTTATCTGGCCAGACTCCATTTGGTCAGCAGTACTCTAATCCCAGACAGGATCCATGTTTGGCCACCGAACACTTCAGAGAGACACAGCACCAGAACTGGAGTCTGGCTGAACAAGCAAAATGTCACAAAGAGCCTATTCACTAAAGTGACAGAGTAAATAGCAATACATTAAGATCCCTCTGATTGCTCCTCAGCTAAACCTAATCCCGGATAGTTCCCCATTGCGCTCACCATTAAAGTTCTGACTTGTTCTCATCAAAATTCTGTAACATGGGTACAGACAGTAGTCTTGTCTCTCTTTCCACAATGTCAGCTTCTGATATCCGTCAAGCCATGGATAGCCCACTAAATTGTTAGGATTTTCCACTATCTTTTTCTTACCCAGGGAAGAAGTCCATAGGCCATAAGTGACTGTAACTTGCATTTAGACTTTCCTTGTTTTGCTACAGCTACTACAGGCATTATGAACTTTCAGCTTTGATAACTTTCAAAGCCAGGTGCAAAATGTTTTGGATAAATATTTAACCCCTTTTCAAAGCTACGATATATAGAATACGTTTCTGAAGAAAAGCAGCTCACTGTCAGATGTCTGCCATGACAACCAGAATTGTCAGCTTTCACCAGGGGCATGTCCCCCCCCCCCCCCCCCACACACACATTCTGAAATTGCATTTTTGTCCCCCCCCCAGTTTTATCATTGGAATGTGATACAAAACGAGGCAATGGTGTGCTTTAGGACCATGTGGACGCCTCCGAGCGATCGGATAGGCTGTTTGGAGTGTTTATCCGACTGGATAAAAAAAAATCTAAAATGTATAATAATTATGTCCGCCCCACTTCTAAAACCAAAGTTGTGCCCCTGGTCTTCACCACCAATTGCAAATTTGCCAGCCAGAAAATAACCCCTGTACCCATAATGCTCTGTACAATATATCCACTTTTATCTTCGTAAAGATACTTTCTTAAACTAACAAAATGGTGTCTCGTCTCCTTATCATTACTGTACATGGTGTCAGAAGTGGGGTCTTTATCTATTTACCTTACTTTATTTTCATGTTTTAGAAAAGTATTTCCACCTCAACAACTCCAGCTCAACAGTGCTGGAGTCCAAACTTAGAACTAACAAACTACAAAATTGTGTAAAACTCATCACTGTCAACACTGTCGTAGCATAATTACTTTTCTGGACTGCAGACTTAACTGCTTTGCATGTGTTGCCTTCAGTAAGACATTTGATCCACACTGACTCCTATGGAATATAGCTGTAAAAATGATGAAACTTGTACGATTCAAAGCCCCCCAATTTCCCTGGGATAAGACCGTCTGTTGGGTAAATAAACCACTTCATTGAGTGTGAGGTAATGCAATTTGATTTAATGTAATGTGATATTCATCTGTAGGAAATTGCTCACCAGCATCAAAACCTGCGGAGGCCTTGGGGGAAAACCCAGCTGGTTGAACAGATGAGATGGCGGCTCAGGAAGGTATTAACGCCAGTAGAGTTCCATCTAATGTATACCTCCTTTCATTTTCCCCTTCTCACCGGGGGCGAGACGATTTGAAACGCACTGAAACATAAAAGAATCCCTCACTTTTCCTGAAATATCATCAACAGTTTGGCTCTGAAAGATAATTTGAAGTGATCTACATCCCTCCTCATATATCCTCATATCCTTTTACACTATATATTAGTCTTCTATACAGTATATTACTAGTATTTTATACTGTATATTACTAATCTTTTATACTGTATATTATTTGTCTTTTATGCTGTATAATAGTATTTTTCCTTAAACATTCTTTGTAGAGCTCAGGACTGACCAATGTAGACAGGGCCTAATCCAAGTACATGTTAGCCAGTTAAGCCATACCTGTGTGTATTTACGAGACATTTATGTCGACAGACATCTCTGCCAACTCCTCTCTCCCTTCACCGTTCCTCCTCTTTTCCCTCGATCTGCATGCGCTGTAAAAGGGAAAGTGCTCCGTCTTTCCGCTCCAGCTGGGGTTGGCGGAACTGATTAGCATTGCAGGGACAATTAGCAGCAATCTGAGCACCCAAAATAACCCCAGCCGCCATTATCAGCCTACGGGACATGATGCAACAGGGATGGAAATCTCTTGGCCCCAATGTCCGATGACAATGTCACCACAAACACTTGCTGAAGTTGAAAGTTTGTTAAGGGTGAATATCTGTGTTGTTCTTATGGTTTACAGTATGTGGTTGGTTAGGTGAATGCTGATATATCGGTATATTGTCATCATTATCTGTACTATTTCACAAAGTATGTTAGATCAGAACAGCTAGAAAGAGTCAAGTTTCTGGGGATACTCTTTTGCCATGATCTCACAATTGAAGAGGCTGGGCAGAATTGAGAAATAAGCCAATCAATCATCTCAAACTTTATTGTCATGCTATGTTTAACAGAAATAGGCACACAATGAAATATTGCCATTTCGCTTGCCATTTTGTTATGTCTGATTGTATTGCTGCCAGCGGAAGCCTCATCTTAAAAGTCCAAACAATCATTTTGAGTGATGATCCGTCCCCCATGTTTCCCACCCTCATGAATGGTCGCTATGGACAATGGGAAGAGATTCTCAAAACAATGGGTAACAAGAGGTCTGGACCAGGGAATACCTGAATCTACCTTTCAACTTTGCACCCCTCTCCGTCGACGTGGTGCGTGAAAGACGCCAGCGTTGTTTTTGATCCGCGACAAGCAGACCATCACAGAGACTAGTGATGGAGAGAGGGATTACTGGCGAGAGAGAGGGCAAAGGAAATAAAGTAGGCTCGCTAGAATGCACCCGGTTCACTCCTCTATCCATCTGCCTTTTTTCTCTCCGTTTTTGTCCATCTCTCAAAGTTTTGAGAACAGTACAACTTTATATTTTACTGTGCTTTCACAAACCTTGTCAAGGACAGGTCGGTTGGGACAGGTTGTTTTTTTGGGGAACGGGGGACAGTGAGCCTTCTTAAATGAGTGTTATGGAGAGAGAACAAAAGGGATCTTAATCTGTGAACATGTGGCTCTGATTACGAGACAGCGGAAAATAAACCATAACAGTGCATCGAAACCCAGCTCAATCTAGTAGAGAGTGGGCTGGGTCCAGGGCTGAACACACACACACACACACACACACACACACACACACACACACACACACACACACACACACACACACACACACACACACACACACACACACACACACACACACACACACACACACACACACACACACACACACACACACACACACACACACACACGTAAACACACACACACGTAAACACACACAGACATGGTTGACCCTCATGGCCATCTCATTACAGACCGCTGACAGCGTCCAAATGAAAAGTCTGGCCTGGTATTCTATGGCTAAGTGACTCTACCACACATACACAAACACACGTCCTCAGAGGCCACACACACGTCAGGCCGCTTAGGCCCACTCCTGCAGCTCACTTCACACATAATCCCCAAATTTCCTGCAGCATTCCAGCATCATGCTCTCTCTTTTTCTCTCTCTCTCTCCCTCCTCTCTCTCTCTCTCCCTCTCTCTCTCTCTCTCCATAACCCTTTCTCTTTCTCTTTCCGTCCCTTTCCCCTTCCTAAGCCTGTATGTTCAGGGTCACATCTGTCTCTCACTTCCCCTTATTCACACTCCATCTATCTCTGTCTTTCTCTCTCTCTCTCTCTCTCTCTCTCTCTCTCTCTCTCTCTCTCTCTCTCTCTCTCTCTCTCTCTCTCTCTCTCTCTCTCTCTCTCTCTCTCTCTCTATGACACACACACTGACACACACACACACGCTTGCACCAGCACACACACACACCTAGCCACGTCCCAAGGGACTTCTAAATGAGCGTCCCTGAAGGATTTACAACATGTTCTCAGATTTATACCATTTCTCCTCCGCTCAATAACGCAGGTGTAAAGTTGATGTGAGATGTGCTGAAATGCGTCCCTCTGTCTCTCGCCCCGGCTAGCTGTTATTAGTTCCCACAATGTTTCTTGTCGGTTACATTAAAAAATATATATAATAATATTTAACCTTTATGTAACTAGGCAAGTCAGTTCAGAACAAATTATTATTTACAATGACGGCCTACGCCGGGCCAAACCGTAACTCAGACGATGCTGGGCCAATTGTGCGCCGCCCTATGGGACTCCCAATCACGGCCGGTTGAGATACAGCCTGGAATCAAACCAGGGTCTGTAGTAACGCCTCTAGCACTGAGATGCAATGCTTTAGACCGCTGCGCCAAATTGCACACTATCCCCTATAGTGCACTACATTTGACCAGGGCCCATTGATCTCTGGTCAAAAGTAGTGCGCTATGTAGGGAAATAGGGTGTCCCTTTGGAACACAATCCATGATTATGTTTCTTTAACCTCTTACCGGTCCAGGGGAATATTGGGTTATAACGTAACTGTGTTTTCGACCACAAACTGGCTTCCTTGTCTTTATTCTATGGGTGCCTGGAATTCAATACAACACTCTTTAGCAATGTTTTCACAGAGCACACAAATGTCATCTGCCTCTTCAGTCATATCAGGTAAAGGGTAAGGAAGAGCACAGAGGATAGGAAACCACTTTAGAGGATTGGCCAGCCTCAGACTTCATTACATCCCTAATCTCTGTCTGTTGGCGGTCTCCCAGTTTGGCCAAAGTAATCAGGGTATCTCAATAACATTACAATCACAGGAGAGAGAGAGAGAGACAGAGAGAGAGAGAAGTCATGCAGAAGAACAACTCCTGATTTATAACTTTCTGGTTGTTGAGAGTGAGATTATCACAATTAAATGAGCAAAAAATGCATAGGTAATCAAATTGTACAACTGAAGATCAACACAGGAGGAAAAGATTGACAGAGAGTGATTTAAAAGACCAATCTTAATCGTGCTAGCTAGCCAAATTCAAATCTGTCAGCTAGTTTACCGTCTAGCTCCAACTGTTTATGGTGGTAACCATAGCAACATGGCCACTGAGGCAGCGCTAGCAGCAGCAGCAGCAGAGATTGAGAGACTTTCCCCTGCTTTTTTAAAATTTCCAGCAGAAATCAAATCAGAGAAGGGAAGAATAAATTTTAAACACAGAATTCTGAGGGAGAACCCGGAAACTTTATCTGCCGACTGCTCACACAACAGAACAGTTACAAACCTGTTATTTTACACAGACCACACTACTGCCTGGCATACAGCTGTAACCAGGCATTTCAGCTATATGACAAAGAAATACATCTGCAAGGGAAGGCAAATACACATTTTTGAGCACAGCGAGAAGGACCAGGAAAACAGGTTTCTGACGGTAACATGTACCGGAACGGCACTGTCATGGTCCAGGGCAGTGAGGCTGCACTCAGCTCTTTTGTGCAGGACTTCCCCACCCTAAGGAAGATCGGGGAAACAAAAAAAGACAGTATCCCGACCTCGCCCCTCACCTCTGGCACCCCAACAGCAGGAGCCCAGGCCCAGACCTACACCCACACAACAGGTCTATTCTCCCGCCTGCCTACAACCACCAGAGCCAAGACCACACTACCATCAGCCTGCTGAGAGACAGGCTGGCTCTGTTAGAGGTATGGGTTACTGAGCTAAAGGAGCAGCCCCTCAGCTACACCACCTCCAGCCCAGACACAGAGCGTCTACAGGACCATATCAACCAGTGCAGGACCCAGCTGAAGAACTCTGTCCAGGAGCTGAGAGAGAGCCTTACCACAGCGCTTGAGGAGGTAAATGCCACCATGAGGAGAGAGCTGGTGCAGGTAAAGGAGGAGATGGCAAAGGAGTTGTCTGTCATCAAGAGGGTGCTGCAGCACAGAGAACAGACTGTAGAGACTCCTAGAGAGAAGCTGCAGCCCCTCACCACCCTTAACAACCCCACTGACCCACCTTTACCCCCCCCCCTATACCGACAACCCTTTACCCACACCCCCAGTCAACAAGGAGGCTCACATGGGGACACCTACTACAGAGAGAAGCTCTCTGGCCCCCCATGACACACCCCCACACGCCCCTCCATGTACACAGGTCCTGTGTACCCCAGCCACAGACCGTAAACCCAGTACTCTGGTAAAACCCACTGAGGTGACCATCCTCTTTGACTCACATGGGAAATTCATCCAAGAGGATAAACTCTTCCCTCACCACAAGGTGTCCAAAATATGGTGCCCAAAAACGCAGGATGCACTCCACATCCTGTCCCAGCCTGACTTTGGCACACCAGGCCACATTACTATTCACACCGGCATCAACAACCTGCGAGAGGAGCAGGAGAGAGTAGGCAGCCTGGTCAACAGAATAGCAGAGAGGGCCTCTGAGTGGTTCCCCAACTCCACATCACCATCTCCACTCTGCTGCCCCGCAAAGACTTTCATCCCTGTACCATTCAAAAAGTCAACGCTGACATCACCAGAGGGTGTGGCCTACTCCCGAACGTGCCATGTTGCTAACCACCCAACCATCACCCCAGAGCATCTGCACGACCACTCCCACCCGAGGAAGCAGACAGTAGGGATGTTTGCCAAGTCTCTAAAGGACGTGGCACTTGGTAGACAAACACCCCATGCCGTATTGGACAGAGGACCACCCAGAGACACCTACCAGACCACTGCACCAACAAGGAGCCCCAGGCCCCTTCAACGGCCCACCAGACCCAGCGCATCCCACAGGCCCCACCCACCACCAGAGCATCACCACTTCCATTGGCTTAGCCAGACTGGACCGGGCCCAGCCTACTATCCCGCACCAGACCAACACCTCTACCAGACCAGAGAGGCAGCCCCACGGTCCAGACCTGGCCCCCCTCCACTCCACAGGGCCCAACAGCAGGACCAGCGCAGCTACGCAGAGGTCGTCAGAGGACAGGAGAACCCTGTAGGATTGAGTGAGATTAAACAGCTCCTCCAATACATCTGCACTAAACACGCACACACACGGGCGAATGCATGCACACACACACACACACACACACACACACACACACACACACACACACACACACACACACACACACACACACACACACACACACACACACACACACACACACACACACACACACACACACACACACACACACACACACACACACACACACACCTATTGTACTAACAGTTTACTTGTTCAATGAATAGGAATATATATATATAAAACATATTTTTTTGTTGCTATTATCCGGTTTATCTCACTCTTAACAACTTAGTTGTTAGTAGTTACTGTATTTCTGACTGCTATTCTTTCTTTTTGCAACATGAAATCACTATCAGTTAGCATGGAACGTTCAGGGTCTAAACTCATAAAACCTTTGGACTGAAGAGTTTAGCACTGGAGTTGAACAAAAATCTTAAAGATGTTGACGTCATCATTCTGCAGGAGACATGGTGTAAGGCTGACATTGTCACTCACTGTCCCACAGGCTACAGAGAGGTAATTGTGCCATCACAGAAACACAAGCTCTGTCAATAGAGGCAGAGACTCTGGAGGACTGATCATTTGGTACAAATCCGAACTACAAAACCTAATTGATCCCCTCAAAATTGGTAAATATCACATTTGGTTAAAACTGAAAAAATAACTTGTATTGACAGAAAAATATGTGTTCCTTTGCGCAATAGAACATAATTCTCTTATCAATATCCCCACCTCAGAATCCCCATAGTACTCAGAGGAGATCTTCCCCACCCTTGAGGAAGAGACGTGCCATTTCCAGGCCCAGGAAAATGTGCTCATCTGTGGGGACACAAATGCGCACACAGGAAGACTACCTGATCTAATGACCACACAAGGGGACAGCTTTATTACAGGCCATACTGTTTCTAACTGTCTTCATCTCCCCCATAGAAACAACAGTGACAGAACCATCAACAAAAACGGAAGGGATCTGTTGCAGCTCTGTCGAAGCCTGGGTCTGTACTTTGTCAATGGTAGGTTACGGGGGGACTCTTTGGGGAGATTCACCTACTGCTCACCTCTTGGCCACAGCACAGTAGACTATATGATTACAGACATTGACCCTTTCTCTCTCAGCTCATTCACTGTCAAACCACTAACACCTTTGTCTGATCACAGCCAAATTACATTGTGCTTCAAAAGAACAAACATGGAAACGATCACACATTCATAGCCCAGTAAGCTGTACAACATCAGAAATTCATACAGATGGGCCCAAAACAGCACAGAAGAATACCAGAAAGCAACCTGTAACCAAAATATCCAAACACTCTTAGATAACTTTCTGGATACCACATTCACTCACAGTAGAGAAGGCATCAATCTAGCAGTAAAAAACATCAACTATATATTCAGGCAAACGGCAAAAGAAGCACAACTGATATGGGTCAAAAACAAAACAAAAAGACCACAGATGACAACTGGTTTGATGCAGACTGTAAAATTATAAGGAGAAAACTTAGAACACTATCCAACCAAAAGCACAGAGACCCAAATAATGGTGGCTTACGCCTTCATTACTGTGAGACTTTAAAACTCTATAAACGTACACTCAGAACCAAAAAAGTACAGTACAACAGCAAGAAGCTGACACTAATTGAGGAGTCCACAAACAACTTCTGACAAAATTGGAAGAAACGAAACAAATCAAAACCAGAGGAATTAGCGATACAAAATGGTGACCTATGGACAACCCATTTTAAAACACTCTACAACACCGTTCAAATTGACACAAACGCAGAGCAATGCCACATTCATGAGAAGTTGAATGGATTAGAAAAAGCTTTAAAGGACAATCAAAATCCACTGGACTCCCCAATTACTGACCAGGAGCTCTATAATAAACTTCAGGCTCTCAAATTGAAATAAGCATGCGGATCTGATGGCATCCTAAATGAGATGCTCAAACTCACTAGTGTGACATTTCAATTGGCTATATTAAAACTGTTTCATTTGATCCTGAGTGTAGGTTATTTCCCTGACATCTGGAATCAGGGACTTATAACCCCAATCTTTAAGAACAGAGAAAAATTTGACCCTAACAATTACAGAGGCATTTGTGTGAACAGTAACCTGGGGAAGGTTTTCTGTAGTATATAAATGTAAGAGTTCTAAACTTCCTTAATAAGCACAATGTCTTGAGTAAAAGCCTAATTGGATTTATACCAAAACATCGCACGACTGATCATATTTACACCCTACACACCCTGATAGATAAACATGTCCACCAAAATAATACCAAAATGTACGCTTGCTTTATCGACTTCCAAAAATCATTTGATTCTATTTGACATACAGGACGGTTCTACAAAGTTATTGAAAGTGGTGTAGGGGGTAAAACATTAGGCAGAATGAAATCAATGTATACTGGCAATACGTGCAGCATCAAAATTGGCAAGAAAAGATTGGAATTCTTTAACCAAGGGCGGGGCCTTCGCCAGGGTTGCAATCTGAGCACTGCACTCTTCAATATTTACATAAACAAATTGGCCACAATTCTAGAAAAATCCTCAGCCCCTGGTGTTGTGTTAGTCTCCACAATTCAGAAGTTAAATGCCTACTCTTCACAGATGACCTATGCCTGCTGTTACCCACAGCACATGGCCTACAACAGAGCCTGGACCTGCTAGAGCAGTACTGCCAGACCTGGGCCCTGGCAGTAAACCCCAATAATACTAAAATAATACTTTTCCAGAGAAGATCCAGATCTCAGGGCATTAGACCAAAGTTCTCAATTGGTACAAAATATATAGAGTACTGTACACACTACAATTACTTAGGTTTAAAAATAAGCTCAACTGGACACCTTAATGATGCAGTGAATGAACTGAGAGAGAAAGCATGCAGGGCATTCTACGCCATTAAAAAACAAATACAATTTGAAATACCTATTAAAATATGGCTAAAACTAATTGAATGTGTCATTGAACCAATTGCACTTCATGGCAGTGAGATGTGGGGTCCCCTTGCAAAACAAGATTTCACCAAATGGGACAACCACCCCATTGAAACCCTGAATGCAGAGGTCTGTAAGATTCTCCTACATGTCCAGAGGAAAACTACAAACAATGCATGCAGGGCAGAATTAGGCCAATATCCACTAATAATAAAAACTCAAAAAAGAGCAATTAAGTTTTGGAAACATCTAAAATACAGTGACCCCCTCTCATATCATTACCAAGCCCTGCAATGCCAAGAGCTGAGCAAAGAAAAGAGTCCCCTCATCCAGCTGGTCCTGGGGCTGAGTTCACAAACCTGTTCTACTAACACACTGAAGCCTCAGGACCAGAATATCCAATCAATCAGAATAAAACAAATTACAACGCAGTCAAAACAAAACTACATTGCTTATTGGGAAACAGAAGCACAAAGCAAAATGCAGTGCTATCTGGCCCTAAATCGACAGTACACCATGGCAAACTATTTGACCATGGTTACTGATCAAAACCTTAGAAAAACATTGACAAAGTACATGCTCAGTGAGCACAGCCTTGACATTAAAAGGGTAGACACAGGAAAACATGGCTCCCTGTAGAGGAAAGGCTGTGTAACCACTGCACAACAGCAGAACCTGAGACAGAGCTGCATTTCCTGACAAAATGCCAAAATATAAAACAATTAGAGAGTGTAATTTCTCCAAATTTGAAACCCTTAACCCTTAGAGAGAGAGAGAGCAAGAGAGAGAGAGAGAGAGAGAGAGAGAGCGCACCTCAAAATAAATGTACACAGGTAGGTGTGTGTGCATGTGTGTGACAGCCCTAGTAGTCAGTGGAGGCTGCTGTGGGGAGGACGGCTCATAATAATGGCTGGAACGACGCAAATGGAATGGCATCAAACACACGGAAGCCATGTGTTTGATATATTTGATACCATTCCACTAATTCCGCTCCAGCCATTACCACGAGACCGTTCTACCCAATTAGGGTGCCACCTACCTCCTGTGCTAGTAGTGTTTATGTAGTGTTTATGTAGTGTGCCTGTGTGCATACTAGTGAGTGTGTGGTTTTGTTGGGTGTGTATACTCCTTGTGTGTGAGGGAGTATAGATAGAAGGTACCCTAACCGCACAGATTCAGGGTCAGACTTTTTTCACCAGCTCACTTGGTTAAGGTTAGGACTGGGGCGTTTGGTAATCTGATCCTAGATCTGTGGTTAGGGGCAGATGAGGGCTCTCACATTGAAATGCTGTGTTGGAGAGTTGCTGGGAGGTTTCAATAAAGCTATTTAATTGCGTAGGTGAGGCTCCACTTATAGAGCTGGAGCTAATTGGCTATAAATGAGTCCATCTGGTTTAATTTGCAGCTCGGAGGCAGGGGGTGGGCTGAGTTTAACCCTATCCATGCTTTTTCTCTGCGCACATAGGGTTTGTGCGTGTGTGGAGATGTCATCTACTTTGTGACTGTGAGTAGTGGCAACCAACTGGCTTATCAGATACCCAGAGAGAGACCATTACAGAGACGAGAGAAGCAGACAGAGACAAAGGAATAGATGGAAAGACAGAGACATTAGGAGAGAGAGGGGCAGAGAGAGGGCCAGAGAGAGAGGCAGGGAGAGAGGCAGAGAGAGGTAGAAGAGACAAAGACAGAGGCAGAGAGACATAAGCACAAACGGAGACAGGAGAGAAGCAGAGAGACTGAGGTAAACAGAGACAGTGGGGAAGATAGACAAGGAGAGAAACAGAGGTGGGTATAGGGCTGATGATAGGCCTGGGCCTCTGCCATTGAAAACAGAGCGGCCTTCTCATTATAAAGCCCCCCCACCTCGGTGAGTTGAGGACTAAGCAGAACGGCACGCTCTCCCCAACCTGCAGAAGGATCCTCCAGGAGATGGTCGCTGTGTGTGTGTGTGTGTGTGTGTGTGTGTGTGTGTGTGTGTGTGTGTGTGTGTGTGTGTGTGTGTGTGTGTGTGTGTGTGTGTGTGTGTGTGTGTGTGTGTGTGTGTGTGTGTGTGTGTGTGTGTGTGTGTGTGTGTGTGTGTGTGTGTGTGTGTGTGTGTGTGTGTGTGTGTGTAATGTATGCTCTCTTGAGCTGTTTAGAGAGACGATGGCTTTGTGGCCTGGCAAGAAAAAGAGAGAGTAAAGAGAGAGAGAGAGACACAGACAGAAGGCCTTGTGCATGCACTGACGAGTGATGTCCCAAAGAGAGGAGGGTCTGTGTTGCCCTCTGCTTTCTGGTCTGTCTGTATCTCTATGTGGTGTTGCCTGCCCACGGCTGGCTGTATGGGTTGGTCTGTATCTCTATTTGGTGTTGCCTGCCCACGGCTGGCTGTATGGGTCTGTCTGTATCTCTATGTGGTGTTGCCTGCCCACGGCTGGCTGTATGGGTCTGTCTGTATCTCTATGTGGTGTTGCCTGCCCATGGCTGGCTGGATGGGTTGGTCTGTATCTCTATGTGGTGTTGCCTGCCCATGGCTGGCTGTATGGGTCTGTCTGTATCTCTATGTGGTGTTGCCTGCCCATGGCTGGCTGGATGGGTTGGTCTGTATCTCTATGTGGTGTTGCCTGCCCATGGCTGGCTGTATGGGTCTGTCTGTATCTCTATGTGGTGTTGCCTGCCCACGGCTGGCTGTATGGGTCTGTCTGTATCTCTATGTGGTGTTGCCTGCCCACGGCTGGCTGTATGGGTCTGTCTGTATCTCTATGTGGTGTTGCCTGCCCATGGCTGGCTGGATGGGTTGGTCTGTATCTCTATGTGGTGTTGCCTGCCCATGGCTGGCTGTATGGGTCTGTCTGTATCTCTATGTGGTGTTGCCTGCCCATGGCTGGCTGTATGGGTCTGTCTGTATCTCTATGTGGTGTTGCCTGCCCACGGCTGGATGGATGGGATGGTCTGTATCTGTATGTGGTGTTGCCTGCCCACGGCTGGATGGGATGGTCTGTATCTGTATGTGGTGTTGCCTGCCCACGGCTGGCTGGATGGGATGGTCTGTATCTGTATGTGGTGTTGCCTGCCCACGGCTGGATGGGATGGTCTGTATCTGTATGTGGTGTTGCCTGCCCACGGCTGGCTGGATGGGATGGTCTGTATCTGTATGTGGTGTTGCCTGCCCACGGCTGGATGGGATGGTCTGTATCTGTATGTGGTGTTGCCTGCCCACGGCTGGCTGGATGGGATGGTCTCTATCTGTATGTGGTGTTGCCTGCCCACGGCTGGATGGGATGGTCTGTATCTGTATGTGGTGTTGCCTGCCCACGGCTGGCTGGATGGGATGGTCTCTATCTGTATGTGGTGTTGCCTGCCCACGGCTGGCTGGATGGGATGGTCTGTATCTGTATGTGGTGTTGCCTGCCCACGGCTGGCTGGATGGGATGGGGTGATAGTGGTGGAGGGGTCTTTGGGGGGTTAGTGTCACAGGCGTCCTCGCAGATTGCCTGTTATTTTCTTTACCCGGGCAGCTCAATCAGGCTGGGTGTGTTTGCGCAGCTTGTTAATCAGCGCGTGTGTGATTACCACTGAGCCACGCTGATCAAGCCCAGAGGAGAGGAGCCAAGGCCCCCACCTTCTTTTCTCTTTCCCATCCTGCTCCCTCTCTTACCCACTCACACAGTCAAAGGGTGCGTCCCAATAGTCTAAACTGGCTTCTCTCTCCTTGTCTTCTCTCTTTCATCTGCACCAATATAACAACATAATATGTGAAGGCAATGTGGTGGATCCATACCAGGTATTTGCGGTCAACAAGACAGTCAACAAGACAGTCAACAAGACAGTTTATTTTTTTTATTTTTTTTACATTCGTTTAGGAAAGGAGACAAGGAGAGGAATATACTTTAGATTGAGTGTTTCCTAAACTCGGTCCTGGTGCCACCCCCCCTGGGTGAACATTTTGGGGTTATACCCTAGCACTACACAGCTGATTAAAATAATCAAAGCTTGATGATGAGTTGGTTATTTGAATCAGCTGTGTAGTGCTAGGACAAGAACCAAAACGTGCACCCAGGGGGGGCCCCAGGAACCGAGTTTGTAGACTATTGAGATACACCCACTTTCTCCCTGGCTGGCTGACTGGCTGACTGAGGCCATTGTGCCTGTGTGGTGGTGGAAAGTTCCCTCCATTGTAAGGTCCGGCACTATCGCCCTCTAGAGGTCTACTATAGCAGTGTGCATACAGGACATCCTAAATTAACCCAGTACCCTATGCAGGTCTCAGGAAGGACCTTTCCTCTAGCCCAGAAAATGGAATCAGTTTTTTTGGTTACTCATGGAAGCATTTGTCTTTGTTGTTTGGGGTCATTAACTGCAATGCACAGTTTTGATATGCACTCCTTGTTACTCATTGTTCATTTCGACTGATCCCACAATACATTGCAAAGCCAGTTGTTCTGGAAGTACTTCTGCAGAACTTTAGCAGTGGAGCTAACCAGGGCTAGCTGACGAGATAAGGAAACATCTTAAAATAACACACTTGTGGTCATACATACACTTACCCCAAAACATTCAACAACAGACAGTCCTACAACACATTTACAGGTGGACTGTTATCTCACAAACTTTAAATATTATTTGCTGCAGGATCTACGTGGGGAGGAAATCGCCAACTGGTCGGGCACAGCAGGACAAAAGCAGAGGGGACGACCGGTGTGGCGGTGGCGGTCCACCACAGGACGAGCGGGTCAAGCAGAGCTGCCCTCCCTGGAGCGTGAGCGCAAACAGAGGCATCCTGGGGAAGTCCAGCGGCTGTTGTACGGAGATTGTGTGTGTGTGTGTGTGTGTGTGTGTGTGTGTGTGTGTGTGTGTGTGTGTGTGTGTGTGTGTGTGTGTGTGTGTGTGTGTGTGTGTGTGTGTGTGTGTGTGTGTGTGTGTGTGTGTGTGTGTGTGTGTGTGTGTGTGTGTGTGTGTGTGTGTGTGTGTCGTAAGGAGATTGTGGACCAAAGAGAGGATGTGACTGGGCCGTGAGATTTGAGTTTTGAGGCATCAGCTTTTTTAGGACCGCTACAAAAGGGATTTTTCCCAGTGCGGTCAAAGAGTGGTCAAAGGTATTTCTGTCCTACTAATGTGAATGTCATAGGTCTCAGGTCAAGGGCTAAATATCAGTCTGTCTCATGAAATACACCCCATAGTTGTTTGGTACATATTTTGTCCGTGTCTGTAGGTGTGCATGCATACAAAAACTGTTTTAGCATACCAGTTGGCAGTTAGATGTGTTTGTGTGTGCATGCAAGTGTACATGCGTCCATGCATGTGTGTGTGTGTGTGTGTGTGTGTGTGTGTGTGTGTGTGTGTGTGTGTGTGTGTGTGTGTGTGTGTGTGTGTGTGTGTGTGTGTGTGTGTGTGTGTGTGTGTGTGTGTGTGTGTGTGTGTGTGTGTGTGTGTGTGTGTGTGTGTGTGTGTGTGTGTGTGTGTGTGTGGACATGCATGCATTTATGTGTGTGTCTTCATTTCACAGGATGTGCTGCAACCCCACCTCCTCCCCATGGCTGTAAAGTGAAAAGGCGTTATTTGCATATGCTACATCTGTGTGGAGGGGTGGTAACGAGCAGAGTTAGCTAATTAGTCAGCCTCTCGGGTATAAAATGGTCTCGTTAAGAGAGAGGGAGACAAGGAAGGGCTCTGTCCCAATACTTCTAAATAATGTCCTTTATTTTACGTCCTTTTAGAACAGTAGTGATGAGCAGAAATGAGGGAAGGAAGCTACTCTAGATTTGTATTGGGACACTGCACAATGTGGTTGGTAAAAGGCGAAGAGTGGGAGCAGACCCCATCTGTGGATATTCCATCTGTGAAGATGCTATCTTCATAAAAGACTCCCCTTATATCCCCCTTATGGTTTCAATTATAAGCATTTATCAAATAAAGGCAATGGAAGAGTATTTGATTGATTTGTGAAGTTGATTTCAAGTGTGGAGATGTATCAAATGAATATAATGAAAACAGCTTGAGGCACTTTGAGTCTATTTTGGATAGTATCTTTCACACAATTTTCTCACAGCTCCTTTCTGTTTCTACCTCCAAATGACTTTCACATTTTTCTTGGGCCATGGGTCTTCACACAAACTTTTAGAGGGCCGTGGAATTCATGGAGGTCCGGAAATGCTCTGGATGGGTGGATAACTAGTCCTGGGTGGGTCTCTAACTAGTCCTGGGTGTGTCTCTAACTAGGCCTGGGTGGGTCTCTAACTAGTCCTGGGTGGGTCTCTAACTAGTCCTGGGTGGGTCTCTAACTAGTCTTGGGTGTGTCTCTAACTAGGCCTGGGTGGATCTCTAACTAGTCTTGGGTGTGTCTCTAACTAGTCCTGTGTGTGTCTCTAACTAGGCCTGGGTGGGTCTCTGTCTCTAACTAGTCCTGGGTGGGTCTCTAACTAGTCCTGGGTGTGTCTCTAACTAGGCCTGGGTGGGTCTCTGTCTCTAACTAGGCCTGGGTGGGTCTCTAACTAGTCCTGGGTGGTTCTCTAACTAGTCCTGGGTGTGTCTCTAACTAGTCCTGTGTGTGTCTCTAACTAGTCCTGGGTGTGTCTCTAACTAGTCCTGGGTGTGTCTCTAACTAGTCCTGGGTGTGTCTCTAACTAGTCATGTGTGTCTCTAACTAGTCCTGGGTGGGTCTCTAACTAGTCCTGGGTGGGTCTCTAACTAGTCATGGGTGGGTCTCTAACTAGTCCTGGTGGGTCTCTAACTAGTCCTGGGTGGGTCTCTAACTAGTCTTGGGTGTGTCTCTAACTAGGCCTGGGTGGATCTCTAACTAGTCTTGGGTGTGTCTCTAACTAGTCCTGTGTGTGTCTCTAACTAGGCCTGGGTGTGTCACTAACTAGTCCTGGGTGGGTCTCTAACTAGTCTTGGGTGTGTCTCTAACTAGGCCTGGGTGGGTCTCTAACTAGTCCTGGGTGTGTCTCTAACTAGTCCTGGGTGTGTCTCTAACTAGTCCTGGGTGGTTCTCTAACTAGTCCTGGGTGGGTCTCTAACTAGTCCTGGGTGGTTCTCTAACTAGTCCTGGGTGTGTCTCTAACTAGTCATGTGTGAGTGTCTCTAACTAGTCCTGGGTGTGTCTCTAACTAGGCCTGGGTGGGTCTCTAACTAGTCCTGGGTGTGTCTCTAACTAGGCCTGGGTGGGTCTCTAACTAGTCCTGGGTGGTTTTCTAACTAGTCCTGGGTGGGTCTCTAACTAGTCCTGTGTGTGTCTCTAACTAGTCCTGGGTGTGTCTATAACTAGTCCTGGGTGGGTCTCTAACTAGTCCTGGGTGGGTCTCTAACTAGTCCTGGGTGGGTCTCTAACTAGTCCTGGGTGTCTCTCTAACTAGGCCTGGGTGGGTCTCTAACTAGTCCTGGGTATGTCTCTAACTAGGTCTGGGTGGGTCTCTAACTAGTCCTGGGTGTGTCTCTAACTAGGCCTGGATGGGTCTCTGTCTCTAACTAGTCCTGGGTGTGTCTCTAACTAGTCCTGTGTGTGTCTCTAACTAGTCCTGGGTGAGTCTCTAACTAGTCATGGGTGGGTCTTTAAGTAGTCCTGGTGGGTTTATAACTTGTCCTGGGTGGGTCTCTAACTAGTCTTGGGTGTGTCTCTAACTAGGCCTGGGTGGATCTCTAACTAGTCTTGGGTGTGTCTCTAACTAGGCCTGGGTGGATCTCTAACTAGTCTTGGGTGTGTCTCTAACTAGGCCTGGGTGTGTCTCTAACTAGGCCTGGGTGTGTCACTAACTAGTCCTGGGTGGGTCTCTAACTAGTCTTGGGTGTGTCTCTAACTAGGCCTGGGTGGGTCTCTAACTAGTCCTGGGTGTGTCTCTAACTAGTCCTGGGTGTGTCTCTAACTAGTCCTGGGTGGGTCTCTAACTAGTCCTGGGTTTGTCTCTAACTAGTCCTGTGTGTGTCTCTAACTAGGCCTGGGTGTGTCACTAACTAGTCCTGGGTGGGTCTCTAACTAGTCTTGGGTGTGTCTCTAACTAGGCCTGGGTGGGTCTCTAACTAGTCCTGGGTGGGTCTCTAACTAGTCCTGGGTGTGTCTCTAACTAGTCCTGGGTGGTTCTCTAACTAGTCCTGGGTGGGTCTCTAACTAGTCCTGGGTGGTTCTCTAACTAGTCCTGGGTGTGTCTCTAACTAGTCATGTGTGAGTGTCTCTAACTAGTCCTGGGTGTGTCTCTAACTAGGCCTGGGTGGGTCTCTAACTAGTCCTGGGTGTGTCTCTAACTAGGCCTGGGTGGGTCTCTAACTAGTCCTGGGTGGTTTTCTAACTAGTCCTGGGTGGGTCTCTAACTAGTCCTGTGTGTGTCTCTAACTAGTCCTGGGTGTGTCTATAACTAGTCCTGGGTGGGTCTCTAACTAGTCCTGGGTGGGTCTCTAACTAGTCAAATCAAATCAAATCAAATCAAATTTATTAGTCACATACACATGGTTAGCAGATGTTAATGCGAGTGTAGCGAAATGCTTTTGCTTCTAGTTCCGACAATGCAGTAATAACAACAAGTAATCTAACCTAACAATTCCGCAACTACTACCTTATACACGCAAGTGTAAAGGGATAAAGAATATGTACATAAAGATATATGAATGAGTGATGGTACAGACGGCATAGGCAAGGTGCAGTAGATGGTATAGAGTACGGTATATACCTATGAGATGAGTACTGTAGGGTATGTAAACATAAAGTGGCATAGTTTAAAGTGGCTAGTGGTCCATGTATTACATAAGATGGCAAGATGCAGTAGATGATATAGAGTACAGTATATACATATACATAAGAGATGTGTAATGTAGGGTATGTAAACATTATATTAGGTGGCATTGTTTAAAGTGGCTGGTGGTACATTTTTACATAATTTCCATCAATTCCCATTTTTAAGGTGGCTGGAGCTGAGTCAGTTTGTTGGCAGCGGCCGCTAAATGTTAGTGGTGGCTGTTTAACAGTCTGATGGCCTTGAGATAGAAGCTGTTTTTCAGTCTCTCGGTCCCTGCTTGGATGCACCTGTACTGACCTCGCCTTCTGGATGATAGCGGGGTGAACAGGTAGTGGCTTGGGTGGTTGTTGTCCTTGATGATCTTTATGGCCTTCCTGTGACATCGGGTGGTGTAGGTGTCCTGGAGGGCAGGTAGTTTGCCCCGGGTGATGCGTTCTGCCGACCTCACTACCCTCTGGAGAGCCTTACGGTTGTGTGCGGAGCAGTTGCCGTACCAGGCGGTGATACAGCCCGACAGGATGCTCTCGATTGTGCATCTGTAGAAGTTTGTGAGTGCTTTTGGTGACAAGCCGAATTTCTTCAGCCTCCTGAGGTTGAAGAGGCGCTGCTGCGCCTTCTTCACAACGCTGTCTGTGTGGGTGGACCAATTCAGTTTGTCCGTGATGTGTACACCGAGGAACTTAAAACTTTCCACCTTCTCCACTACTGACCCGTCGATGTGGATAGGGGGGAGCTCCCTCTGCTGTTTCCTGAAGTCCACAATCATCTCCTTTGTTTTGTTGACGTTGAGTGTGAGGTTATTTTCCTGACACCACACTCCGAGGGCCCTCACCTCCTCCCTGTAGGCCGTCTCGTCGTTGTTGGTAATCAAGCCTACCACTGTAGTGTCGTCCGCAAACTTGATGATTGAGTTGGAGGCGTGCATGGCCACGCAGTCGTGGGTGAACAGGGAGTACAGGAGAGGGCTCAGAACGCACCCTTGTGGGGCCCCAGTGTTGAGGATCAGCGGGGTGGAGATGTTGTTACCTACCCTCACCACCTGGGGGCGGCCCGTCAGGAAGTCCAGGACCCAGTTGCACAGGGCGGGGTCGAGGCCCAGGGTCTCGAGCTTGATGACGAGTTTGGAGGGTACTATGGTGTTAAATGCTGAGCTGTAGTCGATGAACAGCATTCTCACATAGGTATTCCTCTTGTCCAGATGGGTTAGGGCAGTGTGCAGTGTGGTTGCGATTGCGTCGTCTGTGGACCTATTGGGTCGGTAAGCAAATTGGAGTGGGTCTAGGGTGTCCGGTAGGGTGGAGGTGATATGGTCCTTGACTAGTCTCTCAAAGCACTTCATGATGACGGAAGTGAGTGCTACGGGCCGGTAGTCGTTTAGCTCAGTTACCTTAGCTTTCTTGGGAACAGGAACAATGGTGGCCCTCTTGAAGCATGTGGGAACAGCAGACTGGGCTAAGGATTGATTGAATATGTCCGTAAACACACCAGCCAGCTGGTCTGCGCATGCTCTGAGGACGCGGCTGGGAATGCCGTCTGGGCCTGCAGCCTTGCGAGGGTTAACACGTTTAAATGTTTTACTCACCTCGGCTGCAGTGAAGGAGAGCCCGCAGGTTTTGGTAGTGGGCCGTGTCAGTGGCACTGTATTATCCTCAAAGCGGGCAAAAAAGGTATTTAGCCTGTCTGGGAGCAAGACATCCTGATCCGCGACGGGGTGGGTCTCTAACTAGTCCTGGGTGTGTCTCTAACTAGGCCTGGGTGGGTCTCTAACTAGTCCTGGGTATGTCTCTAACTAGGTCTGGGTGGGTCTCTAACTAGTCCTGGGTGTGTCTCTAACTAGGCCTGGATGGGTCTCTGTCTCTAACTAGTCCTGGGTGTGTCTCTAACTAGTCCTGTGTGTGTCTCTAACTAGTCCTGGGTGGGTCTCTAACTAGTCATGGGTGGGTCTTTAACTAGTCCTGGTGGGTTTATAACTTGTCCTGGGTGGGTCTCTAACTAGTCTTGGGTGTGTCTCTAACTAGGCCTGGGTGGATCTCTAACTAGTCTTGGGTGTGTCTCTAACTAGGCCTGGGTGGATCTCTAACTAGTCTTGGGTGTGTCTCTAACTAGGCCTGGGTGTGTCTCTAACTAGGCCTGGGTGTGTCACTAACTAGTCCTGGGTGGGTCTCTAACTAGTCTTGGGTGTGTCTCTAACTAGGCCTGGGTGGGTCTCTAACTAGTCCTGGGTGTGTCTCTAACTAGTCCTGGGTGTGTCTCTAACTAGTCCTGGGTGGGTCTCTAACTAGTCCTGGGTTTGTCTCTAACTAGTCCTGGGTGTGTCTCTAACTAGGCCTGGGTGGTTCTCTAACTAGTCCTGGGTGGGTCTTTAACTAGTTTTGGGTGTGTGTCTAACTAGTCCTGGGTGTGTCTCTAACTAGTCCTGGGTGGGTCTCTAACTAGTCCTGTGTGGGTCTATGTTTTGTGGGGCCACTGAGCTGGCGGTAAAGACTCCCATGTTACACCAAGCCCTCACTCTTTTTGCTGAATTCTGCATGCAGAGTCTCAATTTGGTGTTTGTCCCATTTTGTGAATTCTTGGTTGGTGAGTGGACCCCAGACCTCACAACCATAAAGGGAAATGGGTTCTATAACTGATTCAATCTTTTTTTTAGCCAGATCCTAATTGGTATGTCAAATTTATGTTCCTTTTGATAGCATAGAAGGCCCTTCTTGCCTTGTCTCTCAGATCGTTCACAGCTTTGTGGAAGTTACATGTGGAGCTGATGTTTAGGCTGAGGTATGTATTGTTTTTTGTGTGCTCTAGGGCAACGGTGTCTAGGTGGAATTTGTATTTGTGGTCCTAGCAACTGGACCTTTTTTGGAACACCATTATTTTTGTCTTACTGAGATTTACTGTCAGGGCCCAGGTCTGACAGAGTCTGTGCAGAATATCTAGGTGCTGCTGTAGGCTCTCCTTGGTTGGGGACAGAAGCACCAGATCATCAGCAAACAGTAGACATTTGACTTCAGATTCTAGTGGGGTGAGGCCGGGTGCTGCAGACTGTTCTAGTGCCCTCGCCAATTCGTTGATATATATGTTGAAGAGGGTGGGGCTTAAGCTGCATCTCTGTCTCACCCCCCGGCCCTGTTTTTTGCCAATTTTAACTGCACACTTGTTGTTTGTATACATGGATTTTATAATGTATGTTTTTCCCCCAACACCACTTTCCATCAATTTGTATAGCAGACCCTCGTGCCAAATTGAGTCAAAAGCTTTTTTTAAATCAACAAAGCATGAGAAGACTTCACCTTTGTTTTGGTTTGTTTTTTTGGTCAGTTAGGGTGTGCAGGGTGAATATGTGGTCTGTCGTACGGGAATTTGGTAAAAAGCCAATTTGACATTTGGCCAGTACATTGTTTTTCGCTGAGGAAAGGTACAAGTCTGCTGTTAATGATAATGCAGAGGATTTAGCCACGGTTGCTGTTGACGCATATCCCCCGGTAGTTATTAGTGTCAAATTTGTCTCCACTTTTGTGGATTGGGGTCCTTGGTTCCAAATATTGGGTAAGATTCCAGAGCTGAGGATGATATTAAAGAGTTTAAGTATATCCAATTGGAATTTGTGGTCTGTATATTTTATAATTTAATTTAGGATACCTTCAACCCCACAGGCCTTTTTTGGTTGGAGGGTTTGTATTTTTTCCTGTAGTTAATTTAATGTAATTGGAGAATCCAGTGGGTTCTGGTAGTCTTTGATAGTTTATTCTAAGATTTTTATTTCATCATGTATATATTTTTGCTCTTTGTTCTTTGTTATAGAGCCAAAAAGATTGGAGAAGTGGTTCATCCATACATCTCCATTTTGGATAGATAACTCTTCATGTTGTTGTTTGTTTAGAGTTTTCCAATTTTCCCAGAAGTGGTTAGATTCTATCTATTCTTCATTTACATTGAGCTGATTTCTGACATTCTGTTCCTTCTTTTCCGTAGTGTATTTCTGTATTGTTTTAGTGATTCGCCATAGTGAAGGTGTAGGCTCAGGTTTTCTGGGTCTCTATGTTTTTGATTGGATAGGTTTCTCAATTTCTTTCTTGGGTTTTTGCATTCTTCATCAAACCGTTTGTCATTGTTGTTAATTTTCTTAGGTTGTCTGCTTGAAATGTTAGATTTGATATGGAAGCTGAGAGGTCAAATATACTGTTTAGGTTTTCTACTACCAAGTTTACAGCTTCACTATTACAGTGAAACCTTTTGTCCAGGAAACTGTCTAGGATGTATTGAATTTGTTGTTGCCTATTTGTTTTTTGGTAGATTTACACACTATTTTCCTTCCATCTGTAGCATTTCTTAATATTATTCAGTTCCTTTGGCTTTGATGCCTCATGATCGAGCATAGCTCTGTTCAAGTAGAGTGTGATTTTACTGTG